>NW_005841849.1:1577772-1588188 GCF_000455745.1 Alligator sinensis | reverse complement strand
GGGGGCGACTTTTTTTTTTGTTCTTAAAGAGCTGGGAGCTCTGGGGTGAGCAGGGCAGTCATGGGCAGGGTAGGGGGGTTGGGACAGTAGGCGGGGGTTGGGGGGCACTCAGGGAGCTGGGGGAGCAGGCAGGGGATGGGGCCTGGCAGGGGTCCCCCATGGTCCCCTCCCCCACCCCCCTTCCCTCACCCCTACTGACCAGTTCCAAGTCCTGCTGCAGCAACCAGGGACTGCTCTCTGAAGCTTTTCTGAAGATTCAGAGAGCTTTGAACTGATTTGGACCTTTTTATTGGTCCCCTGATTTGATTCAGATTTTGAGGTTCAGCCACTGAATCGGGTCAAATCTCCGAATCGAATCAGCACCCGAAGCTTCACACAGCCCTAGTTACCAAGACAGTGTCTGCATGTCTCCTCCTTTTGGAAACCTCTCCATCTGATGTTGAATGCTCTTTACTTTTACAGCATTTTGTTTGTGCCAAGTGCGAGAAGCCATTCCTGGGGCACCGGCACTATGAGAAAAAGGGGCTGGCTTACTGCGAGACTCACTACAACCAGGTATGCTCTGCTGTTCTTGTGATTGTCTTGGCTGAAGAGGGGCAGGCGCAGAAATTTTTGTCCTTATAAACAAGCTTGGGAAATAGACACTGGGTTTTCCTATCACAATACAAGTAGATGAAATTCTTTGTTGACCTGTAGTTATAGGTATGAGGGTGTACTAATGAAGTAATAATAGGAATGAAAAGATCCTGCCAGCTGATACAGAGCACTAGGAAAAGGATAGTGATTAGAAAATAGAAACCTACTGAGGATAACGATCCTCCCTGTGAAAGAAAAAATAATGTATATGGACTGCCATTAACATGTCTTAATTACATCAAATAAAATTGGGGTTAGTCAGTTGGATGGCTGGTTAGCTGACCTTCTGTTAAGAGTCAAGAGTGTTTTTTAATTGCTATAAAACAACCTTTTTAAAATTTAAACATACACACAATGTTTATATGTGTGTACTTATAATTGTTTAATTGTTTATTTTAAACACATACATATACGGGAGTGTGTGCATGTATGTGTGTGCATATGTATATGTTTATTTTTATTTTTTTTAAGATTGGTTTTATAACTATTAAGGAACTCTCTCGATCTTTAACAGGTCAGCTAACTAGCCATCCAGTTCACTAACACCAATTTTATATGATGTTATTAGAGATGTTAATGGCAGTTTATATATCATATTTTTGCTTGCTTTCTTTATAATGTTTAAAATAAATCTCATGGCATCTGGTTGATCATAGCACAGAAGAAATCAGTTCTGTTAACCAATTGGTAAGTAATTTTTCCACAAAGACAGTGAAGAACTGTGTCTTCTGCATTGATTGTCGTTGGACAAAACATTACTTCACCCTGATAAAGCTGTCAAAGGATATTTTTTGCTTTAAAAATAGTACTGTTAGCTTTGTATTGATGTTTATGACCTAGAATCTGGGGAGGTTTATCTTTGATTAGCATTCTGATCTATTTACACACTCTCTCTCAAATTCCCAGGCTTTTCTGAGAGTGGGAAACATAACAATGGTACCAGGAATATGAGGGATCCACAAAAAAGGTCATGTAGGGTTTGAGAGTACAGGATCTGAATGACCATGGCCTAATTAGCAAGTGTATAACGGGTTATTCAGGAGATTTAAATCCATATCTTTGAATGCTGTTGCAGCATCTTTGAATTCATTCATCATCAGGATATTAATACTTGCCCCAGCTGTCTGTGTTGGGGGTATGGGCAGTCAGTAATATAAGTTCCCATTTTATTTCTTCTGCATACAGCTCTTTGGAGATGTCTGCTACAACTGCAGCCATGTGATTGAGGGGGACGGTAAGCTTTGCACTTTCCTTGCTTTTGGTCGCTCTGTGTGCTCTGTTTGTTGGTGCAGCTGTTGCTATCCCACGGTTGTGAAGCACCAGTGTTTGTTGTCACATCTGGCCTCATTGAATTTGGATACAGCCCTGTGTTTAGATAATTTGGCCTGGCTGCCTTTGATTTAGCTTTGCCCCCCTCTATTTTCAGTGGTATCGGCTCTCAACAAGGCTTGGTGTGTGAACTGCTTCTCCTGCTCCACTTGCAACATCAAACTCACATTGAAGTAAGTAGATACTTGCAGTTCTAGAACGATTCCTTCAGCAGCCTGGGGAAATGAGTCCTGGTGCACTGAAGCATCAGAGTTGTGGCACCGTTTCCCCTCTTATCTAGGTTTTATACTTTTACCTAGAAAGGGAACTGATCAAAAACCCATTTCTGAAGAAAATTGTATACTAACTACCCCCAATGAGAGCCAGAGGGGCAGTGAGTACAAGCCAACTTCTGAGCGACCTTTCCTGGTTTCAGGTCCTCTTATGTCATCCCAGCTCACTCCTACTGTGCTCCAGTGGTTTTGCAGGGCTCAGTAAGGAAGGTGCTCTGATAGAGCATGAAGCTGACCCTTCAAAGGATTTGGTATTTTCATCACAGAATGTAGGTTTTGGAAAGTGCTGTTTAGACAAATACATAGAAGCAGTTGGTAATATCTAACTCCATAACGAAATGATGAAGGCCTTGCTTCCACCATCCTGCTGGGTTCTTCATTGCATCAGTTTTACCATTGCATGTGTCAAGATGTTGAAGCAGTGCGAGTGCCTGACAACACAACTCTGGAGTTTAGTTCATGCTTTAATGCAAAACATCTATGCTACAAAAGTTAGGATTTAGGAAACAAGAATATCAAAATCAGGCCACACTTTGGGAAAATTAATTTATGGGATGGCAGTCTGAGATGGGAGACACTTCCTCTTCCTCTAGCACAGGTGAGCTTGCCTTGCTGCAGCCTAATGGAGCATTAACCAAGAGGAAGCTGAATGGCAGAGAATATGGAAAAGTCTAAGGGAGAGGACAAGGAATTGATGGATCTGGCTGAAAACACAACTTCAGTGTCTAATTCCCTGACCTGGCCAGGTAAACACTGCTTCTGTTTCCTGGATGTTGCCAGCTGAGTGAATGCAGTTGCCCAGTTCCATGGCAGGAGGCATTGGTGATGGTCCTATTGACATGATGGTCCTATTGACGTTCACCTAGATTTTTGGCTTGAAACTTTTTATTCCCCTTTGTAAAGGACTATTGTAGCAAAGGAGCCAGATACCTAACAAGGAAAGACAGTGAGATTCAACAGAAGAAAAGCACTATAGGTCTGTATAAAGAAAACAAATGCTCCCACTCATGGTACTGACAAGGACTATCGTTCCACGTTGAGGTGTGCTAGAGAGAGTAGTCAGGGCAGAGAATGAAAAATGGAAATCCCTCTTTCCATTACAAGTGGGAAAATTGCCTCTCCCAGCCTTAGGCAAGTGAAACAGAAGCATTGCTATAGTTACAAGAGCTACTCCATTTTGGGGCATTGACCATTGCCCTAAAGCCAATCTCTAGTAAACCAGGAGTGCCTGTGTGTACAGAGTTGGCACCTGACTTGGCGAAAACACTACTTGTGTGTGCATTAGTCCGATTTTGTGTGTTTGTGGTCAGGTAGGGATCTGTCTATTGGACCAAGAACTTAAACAAGGAATAGAGGCAGCATCCCACCCTTCCACCCTGCATCAGGCCCTGGATCCAGCTTCCAAGTGCTTCTTTGATAGCTTTGTGTTTCTTTGAAGGAACAAGTTTGTGGAGTTTGACATGAAGCCCGTGTGCAAGAAGTGCTATGAGAAATTTCCCCTGGAGCTGAAGAAACGTCTGAAGAAGCTGTCTGAGCTGGCCTCCAAGAAATCACAACCCAAAGCTATGGACTTAAACTCTGCTTAAACGGGTCTGTCATTCTGCTGCCTGTACTCACAGTGGTCTCAGACTGCAATGTGCAGCAGCTGTTTATCACAAAGGAAAGCATTAAGAATGACTGACCAAAACAAATCGGACACACAGTGCCTCCCTCCGCTTTGGTTACTGCCTCTTGTATTTTGAATGTCGCTTCACTCAGGCAGTTGCAAATTAACACTGACAGCATGGGGAGCCTGGCCTCTGCTGAGAGGCCTGGGCAGTAGTGGATATGCCAGGTCACTGCTTTTAAGCTGTACACCATTGTGTCTGCAGTTTCTCTCTCTCTCTCCTGTCTCTCTCTCTCTGTTTCTTTCTCTCTCCTGTCTCTAGAATTGGGTAAGAACAGTGATTTAAGCATCAAATGTATGGTTTCCCCTGCTCCACTTACAAATCTGTCTTGCATGAAGAGCTTCCCACCACTATGCCCACAGTTTGAATGTAGTTACCAGCTCCAGCAAAAGCAGCATGTGGGCTGTAGCCTATATACCTGAATGAGATAGCTAGATAGGTGTCTTCATGCATGGGACAGAGACTTTGGGTGTGTACGGGAGCTAGCTGAGTAATAGGGCCTCTCTTACTGTTGCAGTGATGATATACCCCTGATCCAGGTGTATACCATGTTGCTGACACCAGGGAAGTCACCAGTGACAGCAATAGTAGAAATGTTGGTGAAAGGACTCCACATGCCAGACTTTCTTAATTCAAACTGCCTTTAACTGCTTAACTTTCTATTGTAGCAAACCACCATAACCATTTAATACTGCTTCTGCTGCGGCTGTAGGGTAGGATGGGCTCTGTCTATCTGTAAAGCTTTTCTATCCTCCACCATGACTGTCACAAAGCACAATAGAATAGACGGTGTTTTGTTTTGTTTTTTGTCACAATTTACCAGCATAGGAGGACACCTTATATCCTTCTCTAGTTCTTGAACTATGCTTCAGGTGTGGTGTCAAGGTAAAAGTACACTTTTTAGAGTTATTCTAAGTGGCTGTTGCAAGAACCAGTCCTCTATGCCTGTTCTCTCTAGAGTTTAGCTCAGGGAAAAGAGTTCAGGCACTTTAGGTCAAGGCCATTCAAAAACTCACAGCACAATTTCTCAGATGTATTCCCTGTAATGGTAATCACAGGAAGGCACCTGATGATTAATCTGGACAGCTGAGTATCTTCAGCTTCCAGGGAAGATGATAATGAAATTTGGCATGAGCATCTGCGGCTATGCAAAGGCAGAGTAACTCATGGGCTGTCAGAGATTTCCAGACCAGTTCAAATGCAATCCACTGTGTTCCTGCAGTAGCCACTCTTGAGTTTAGCAATGGAAAATGCAAATATTTGGTTAATGTTGTCCATGTAGAGATGAAAAGGTATGCGTTTTACTCTGGGAAGAAATGCAGTGTAGACCCATTTCATCTCTGTTCTGAAATCCATTAGATCTAGATGAAGCCAGATCAGGTTTATGTAAAAGAAACAACATCCTCCTCCTTGTGCTTTGTACTGGGGATAATCAGTGTCTTATGGGATAACTAGGCCACCTCTGTGCAGAACCTAGAAACACTTGATCTCCTCTCACTTCTGCATCATGTGCTCCAGCTCCTGGAAATGAGGAGATGTAGCCACCCCAGAGTGACACTGAGCATGTGCCAGGAAGTATCTCTGAGGCTGAGCCTGATTGCTACATTGCCTCTCACCTAGGATTTGACTTAAGTGGGGAGGGCTCAGCAAAGAGGCAGTGCAGACATGCCTCTAGGGTCTCTTCCTAATCACTTACCTCCCATGAATACTTTATTGAACCCTTGCTTCATATAGTGTACAGTCTGTATTACACTATTTTGCACACTACTGTCACACCTCTTATGGGACTGAGGAATCAAGGAATTAGCGGGAAAACTTGAGAAAATCATTCCCCTGGTGCTACTTTTCTTTAGAAAAGGGAGCAGTTGGAACAGACCTATTGGATGTTCTAGAGCAGAGAATTGGGTATCCGCAAGTTCTTCATATTCAATGTTTTCTTCATAAAGCCAGAGGTGGAGAGAACTTTCTCTTAGGCAGAAATTTAGACTGTATGCATTTTCCATTGCTGCAGACACAAAAGCCAGATTCATTCTAGCTGTTACACCACTGAAGTTAATGGAATCACATCAAGGGTGAACTTGATCCAAAACTGTATGCTTTGTTAATTACCCAGAACAGCTCTTCCACTATTTACTTTTAAAACTATAAATGTGTATGTATGCATATTAAATAGAAATCACTAATGCTCACCGAACACACTTGAAGATGGCAATGCTTCTAGAAATAGCAGTATGTGCAGCTAACATTCAAGGGAAGTATTAATCACTTGATAACCTTCTGTATGACCAAGTGAACTACTGTATTCTCTAGGTTTGGATCCTGGTACTTATCTTCATAGCAGTCCATACAATGTTAGCGAAAATGGCCTCACAGCCAGATGGCCAACACTTCTAATGCCATGTGTCTTTTGTATTGGATCATGTGGACTTCTGGAACTGAAGAGTTAAAGTTCAATGTATAGATCAGGGACTGTCAACCTTTAACAAGCCATGGGTCAGAACAACCCAGCTTCTGTCATAAGAACATGAGAACTGCCGTTTACTGGTCAGACCATAGGTCTGTCTTGCCCAGTATCCTGTGTTTTACATAGTGGCAGGGAGTGGATGCTAAAAGGAAGAGTGAACAGGGTATGACCTGGGTTCTTTCCACTGTTCCTTTCTCACATTCATCATCCAGCATTTAAGGTTTAGGAAATTCTGATTCAGAGGCTGTACCTCTAATTTCCATGGTCCAACATAGGTCAGGTGGCTTTCATGGCATATCAGCAGCCAAGGGGAGGGGCAGGGCTTTCCCTAAGCTCCCACCAGAGCCACATACTGCAGCCTTGGGGAGGAGGGAGAAGGGGGATAGGGGCAAGTGGCAGCAGTGTGGGTGTAGCTCCCTGCTCCTAGGCTTGTCCCAGGTCACCTCTGGCTGGAAGCTGCGCCTCTGCTGCAACCTTGGGGAAGGGGGTAGAGAGAAGTGGCAGAAGTGTGGGTGCAGCTTCCAGCTCCCTAACTCTGATACAGCTCCTCACTGCTCAACCTCAGTATGGGCAAAAGCACAGGCAAAGCCCTAAGACTGTGGCCTGGATGTTGCCAATCTCCAGGTTAGACAGTGTTAGGGGGAAGCAGTGGTTTGGAGATTGTACTAGTTTGTGCTCTAAATGTGTGGGATAATGCAGAGTGAGGGAAGAAATTCTCTCACATTGCATTGGGGTCCCATTACATGAAGTGGATTGTATGGATCCATGGACCATTTGTTTTACAGTACATTTGGGTTTGTGATGTTTATCCAGAACATGACTGCTTGACTGTAGTTCTGTAATCTCACCTGTGTTATGTTCCTGTAATAAAGTGCACTGCAATGCATCTCTAAACTTTGCACCAAAGATTAAAATATTGTATTGTACACTGTGAAGTGAATGCAAAGGTGTTAACTCTTTTGTGAGCCAAAGCAAATCACTTGCTAACTAGGAAGATTTGAAATTGCAGCATATTTTGTGTTATTTCCAGATTAATGATGGTTAGATGGCAATATGTGATCAGCGCTGGACTCTGGTACAGGCATGCTACTGTCTGACAGATGCTGTGTAGCACAGGTGGTGCTGCTGCTGTCAGTGGCAAAAGGTGTTTTCTGAGAATGTAGAGGTACCCCAAGCTATTTGGATAGGTTTAAACTGCAGAGAACCTGAGAGAACACTCATCTGATATATGGAAGAAAGACTACATTTGCATTATTGATCTTCTGTAATTGTTTATTTAAAAATTGCAAACAGGATCCTTTGGCTGCAAACATTTTAGTACAGAGGAGCTGAGAAGTCTTACACACTTGTTCTATTCAAATAGCAGTTAGAAGTAGAGTGCACTAACACCTCAGTGTTGGTCATTTCAGTGCTTCCATTGCCAGCAATGGATGTTACACTTGGAATATCTAATTGCTTGAAAAGGATCAAGTATTCTGAAAAGTGTGGCACTCATTGAGATGCACAGAGATATTGAGGCTCTTCTCCCTGCTATGCATGTACAGAAATCCTATTAATGTTTGAGTTTCACATGCACATCCAAAGGGACAACGGACCCCATTGTGCATACATTGGCAATAGTGTGAGAGACCCAGCAGAGCTGCCGAATCATGCCTCAAGGAACTTGGTGTAAATGCACTGACTACCACATTCCACTGTGGTCACAAGAGGGCTCCTGTTGGGGAAGGGGCAAGTATTTGTGTTCCTAGCATGCAAGCTAGGATGCCTGCTTTGCTAGACACTCAGAGCTGTTTTTAGTGGTATGTTTCTCACTGTCCATTTATCACATGGACCTTCAAACAAACTTTACCACATAAACTGTCTGCCAAACAGGAAGTAGGAGGAAGCAAGAGGAATAAAGATCACTCAATTTAAGTAACTGACATTTTTTTGTCTCTTGAAAGAATGTCTACAGAACTCTAGGCTGGGAGGACAGCTAAAGAGCAGAAAAATGAATCTCTTCAAAGGATGTCTCTGTTAAAGACTCAGTTCTTCAAATCCTTGCTTGCACTGAGCAGCGCTCATTTATAAATATAAAAAAATTGAGGGAGGGCTACTCAGTGTAAATAACTGTTGTAGTCAGGCCATGTTAGCCTACTCGGTTCATGAGTATTGTGAGTCTGGTGCAAAAGGAAGGCTGGGGGAAAAAGAAGGAAGTGCACTAGTATAGGCTTGTCCAAAGGCAACAAAAATCCAGAATAGCCCTTGCCCCATTTTAACAGAAACAATTCTTCCCTCCTGCAAAGCCTACCGTAGTATTTACCAATATGCAAGGGAATTCGTAGGAGTATATCAAGCACTGTGCCCTTTACTTTCCCAGGAGAAAGGAACTAGGAGATGTGTGTCCTCTTCTGAGTGGAAGACTGCACTGATGTTGAAATTAAACTGAACTTGCTGAAGTCCAAAATCCTATTATATTGTATTTTTACACTGGCAAATTTAAAATGATGGAAGGTGCATATTCCCTTGTGTTTCTCTTGTAGCACAATACTCTGCTTCCATGTTTCAGTCCAGGTCTGTTCAGAGGAATGAGTAGCAGAATGGGTATTCAAAAGTAAGTTTCCCTCTGGGGCAGGACACCTACGCAGTTTGGCACGTGTATGAAGTAGGGGGCTTGTTCTTATTCAGGCAGGGAGGTGGGTACTCTTCTGCTTGTTTACGACATTCATTAGCAGGTTCACATAGGACGTCATCAGGTCATCCATCTTGTAACCCTTCAGGGGAGAGAGAAATGAGGTCTCTAGTAAAGGCCATCAAACAACCTGAGTTATAGTTTCCAAGACTCTGTCCTTTGCTCCTGTTCTTATCTGCTGCCCAGTTGCTTCCCAGAACGCCTTCCTTATCTGCCAATTCTAGCATTTTTTTAATATCTGGGTATACCATACTGCACTATATAGTGGTTCAAGCCAGCACTTCATGCTGTTATAAGCTGCCATTATCTGTATCAGAACTGGAGCTTTAAATATTGGCCAAGAACCCTGAAGTTTATCTTAAATGTAAAAGTACAAATTGATCTAAAAATGTGATGGTGCTTGTCTGCATCTCTAGGCAGCCTGAAATGGGAGCTCTGGGGCAGTAGAACATGTCCTGTTCATGGCAACAGTGGGTCATCACTGCTTACCAAAGCATGCAGTGAAAGGAAGATCCTATTCAGCTCTGCTGTGAAGGGAAACCTTTTTTTTGTCTCAGACAGGAGAGGCTTGATTTGTGGGCAGAGCTTGGGAAATTACTTATTTTTCCCTTCAGTTTGGTAACTGTGTTGTGTGTTCCCCTGTGGATGGTGGTGCAGAGCACCAGTCTGATCATGAGCTGCATGACTATCTGTGAAATTGGAACAGTTGAGGTTTTTTTACCCCCACATCAACCCTAAAGCCAGATCTGGCAGGACACAGCATGCCATCCATCATCTGGCCCTCTTAATATGTTCCTGTATCTGCCTTGTACTTCATGTTGATGCTTGTAGACATAAGGGAAAAAATGTGGAGGAGGGTCTTGTGTCTGAGACAACGAGGCTCCTCTTACCAGAGATGTCTCACACAGAATCCGGCTTCCTCGCACCAGGTTCCCAACCGTCATATGGAAGTATGTGCTGCCGCTGCACCAGTTGGAGATTTTATTAAAGGGGTAACCTGTTAAAATTTCCTGCCGAGAGAAGCAAATGGATAGAAAGGACTGAACAGTGCAATGAAGAAATAGATTCCTTGGCAGATCAGAAAAATTTGGGCAAATAATCCTTCCCTTCAGCGAGGGGAGCATAGTCAGTAAATTCAGCTCCCATATCCCAAACAGCTCAGTGTATTCCCCACTGCCTGCAGGAGAGCAGCTCAGTACTGAGCTTTCAGGACTCTGGCACACCTTCCTGTAATTCAGTCAGTTCTCCCCACACCATGCTGTTGCTTATTTGTTATAGTAGCCATTAAGCCCCTGGCTATTTGTTTTCTAGTTTCAAAGCAAGATGCCAACATGAACAATAAGAATAGCCTTGGAGCTTTAAAAGGACAGGGTTGTC
>NW_005841849.1:1576499-1577741 GCF_000455745.1 Alligator sinensis | reverse complement strand
ACAGAGCCAACCTGCACCAAGAACAGGGTTGCAGTCTACCAGCCTCTTTCCATCTTGTTTGTTTGCTGTGTTGTGGACCACTTAGAGAATTCAGCATGGGAAATCTAAAGGAGGTTCCCTGACAAATAGCTTTTTTGTAATGTGCCCCTCTTGTAACAGCTGTCTTAGCTTTTTCCTGTCCAGTGCAAAGAATGCATATGACAGTTGCTCAGAGTGCTTTGGAATAGTCCCTTTACTGCTCTTTGTGGCAATATACTGTATTAACATCAGTGTTACACAACAAATTAACAAAAGACCAATGGAGTTCCTAAAATTAGAGGAGAAGGTCCTGTCCCTAACTAGCACTGCCATTGAGGGGGTTCTTCCTTAGGAGTATCAATCGGAAATGTGCACTTCCCAGAGGTCCAGAGAAGCACTGAGAAAACAGCTCTTACCTTGGTCTTTTGGTGTATCAGGGAGACTCCGTGTTTGTTGATTGCAATCAGTATGATGTCAGGGAAATTTGGCTCTGAGGTTTGCTGACAAAGAGGAACAAAATGAAGTGGTGAACAGACAAAGGAGGTGGAAAAAGATCCACTTCACTGCTATTTATTGTCATCATCAGATTAACACTGAGGTAGCCATTCCTAGACATAACTTATCTTGAAGACTTGCACACCTGATAGTTGGAGGAGGGCAAGTGTGTAGTAGGCGTTGCAACCAGGCCCCAGCCCTGCACAGTTTGGTTTTGTTTCTGGTTTGCTGCAGGCAGTTCTATTAAGCTTAATGAAACCACTATGATTATAATTAGAGAGCCTTTATTACTGTCAGCTGGCTCGTTAGACTGGCTGGCAGAGGGAAAGTGTGTAGTGGTTATACATTTGAAGTGTGATAGAACAGTTACATTTTTATATCTTTGTTATACATTGAATAACTATAAAAAACAAAGTCAATTACTAGCTACTATATAGATGCATGCTGCTGTTTTTTAAGATGCCTCCATGCAGGGGTATTGTATTCTACTACTTCAGTATTTGTACCAAGTAGTTGTTTTCTTATTGTTAAACCTTCCTTCAAACTTCCCATCTCCTTGGAAGATGTGTTACTTATTTTTAAGTTGTGATTTGTAATGCCCTTGAAACTTTTTGTTTATATGTTTGGTAGTTTTATATGTTTTATGTGTTTGGTCCTATATTCTCCTGATATTTATTACCTTTTATGAAAGGGGGGGGGGGGGGGTTTTTTTTTAGTTTGAGAAGTTTT
>NW_005841849.1:1556702-1576466 GCF_000455745.1 Alligator sinensis | reverse complement strand
GGGGGGGGGGGGGGGGGCTTTGTTATAAGTTGAGAACTTTTTTTTAAACTAAAGAGGAGGAAGAAGACCTGCTAGAAGCTGAGGCCTTGTTGAGCCAAAGTTCTGTTGAAGCCTTAGCAAGACAGCATCAGGGCTACAGGGCCTCTAGTCTATAGTACGTCTAATGTTGCAGTCCACCCAGCATCCTTCTAGGGTTCCACAGAACAAAGTGATGTGGACCAGGCAGTGGGGGATGGTGGGCCACTGGAGGAGTGTTTGTCCCTGAGAAGGGCAATCTGCAGAGTGAAAATGCTAGTATGCCACTACACTTCCATCATGGATCTTGCTGAACCTTGAGGGCAGCAGGACCAAGAACACTGCACCCACATAATTAGGGGCTCTCAGTGACATATAATATAGCACCCCCTCCCCAGCAACCCAGCTTACTGTCAGCCCAGTGCTCTGCAGTGGCTCCTTAGTAAATGCAGTGTCCAGTTCAGCTGTCCCTATGGGAGACCAGATACCTGAGGAGGCACCTGGGGCCCTTTGGGAGAGCTATGTTTCACTGAAACAGTAGGGAGGGACTGCTGAGCTCCCTCAGACCATTTGAACCTTCTCTCACTGGATAGGAGAGACCTTGGACCACTATTCCACTACAAAGGATCTAAGTGCTGCATTTCATTCCAGATCTAGCTTCCCGTCTGTGAGGTGGTCACATTCTTCCTTCCACCCCCATGCTTGTATGTATGTGTGTATATACGTGTGCGCACACACACACACACACACACACACACACACACACACACACGAAGGGCAGATTGGGGTAAATACTAATCCCCGCTGAACAGCAACCTGGCTGGCAGACCTACTAATGCACACAGAATAAGAAGCCTTCTATACTTACCTTGACTTCAAAGAAGGCTGACCCAAATGTTGGCCAGCGGTATATAATTTTCAAGAAGGCAACCTTAGCTTCATCCACTGTTTTCCCCTCATGTTTGCTGTACGCTGCAATAATGTTCTGTGTAGAAGAGGAACACATGAACAACCTAGTGAGAGTGACAGCAGGCTTTCTTCTATCCAGTGCAACTCCTGGAGGCAATACCATAATGCCACAACATCATCATGTGACCACATCACTTTCAGGGGCTTGTTACATGATAGTTTTAGGCAGCTTCTGGAGCTCTTAATCCCTGGATTGGCTGCACATAAACACCTTTAAGTGCTTTAAAGAACCTGGTACTTGTCTTAAAGTTACACCACTCCAGGGCAGGATTATCTCTAGTGTGCCTAATTTTGCTCCTGTTTCATTAAGGTGAAGTCCTCCGGCATCCCAGGATGCAGTGGCTCCTCCTGAGACAAGGTGGGAATGCTGGGGGCAGGGCCCAGCATGCTGCCTCCGACCCACTGCTCTCACTGGACAGAGCCAATGCCACAGCCCTGGAGTATCCACAGTGCCTCCTGGATCATTTCACTACTCCAAATGCTCAGGTGGGGCTCAGGCCATGGTGCCTGCATGGGGCAGTAGGCTGGTGCTGACCGGCAGTTGAACCTGTGCCCAGCCCTGCTCTCCACTGCAGTGTGCCCCAAGCTAAGTGCCTGTGTCCCCAGGGCCTGGACACACTCCCCAGTGGGGCCAGACGGCTGGAGCAGAGTAGAGCTTGGCAGCTGCAGCAGAGCAGCCTGAGGCTGGTCCCTGCTAAACTTGGGCTCCTCTGGGCTGTGCAGTGTCCAGCTGCTGGCTCCTCCTCCCTGGCTCACCTGGCAACAGCTGCAGTTAGCAGGCACCTGAAGCCTCTGAACCACCGTAGCAGCTGGGTGGCTCCACACATGGAGCATGGGGCTCAGTACTGCCTGTCTGTGCTGGCGCTGCACAGAGCCGGCAGGGAGCTTGCACCGCTCACAGCTGCTTCCCAAACCTGGGAGGGGGGGGAAGTCCTGTCCCTGTACCCACTCTCCCCACCCCCTGGCATGTTCCCAGACTACTGGGCCTAAGCAGAGCAAGTGAGCCTTGGGACTGGCACTGGCTTTGTCCAGGAGGAGCAGCAAGCCGGTCCTGCCCCTATCTCCTAGTTCAGGCCCTGGAACGTGCTGGGGTGGGGAGGGGGGTACAGGAACGTGACTTCCCAGCCCCACCAGGCTTGGGAGGCAGTGGTGAGCAGTGCAGCCTCCCCACCTGCTCTGTGCAGCTCCAGCCCAGATGGGCAGCACTGAACCCTGCACTCTATGCCTAGAGCTGCCCAGCTGCTATAGGGGGGAGGAAGGGCAGGGGCGGTTCAGAGGCTTCAGGCGACTGCCAACCATAGCAGTCTTGCTGGGTGAGCCAGGTGGGGGCACCAGCAGCCAGACCCTGCACAGCCCAGCAGAGCGCAGGGTAAGCAGGAACTCTAGAGGCCATGTTGCAGCTGCCAAGCTCCACCCTTGCTCCCACTGCCTGGCCCTGCCGGAGCATGTGTCCAGGTTCTGGGGGCCCCATCCTTTTTTTTTTTTCCTCTCCAGAGCTTGGCTCCCCCTGCACTGCCACTTCCTGAGCTCTGAGGGGCCCAATCCTTTTCAGAGCTTAGGCAGTGCCTGGCTGACAGCCCAGGTAGTGTTGGTGCAGTGGGGTGGGCTCTAGAGAAAAAAAAGGATCAGGTCCCTCAGAGCTCAAGCAGTGAACTGATCCAGGTGGTGGCAGGAGGTATCATGGCTTCTGGGCGCTCCAGGGCTGCAGTGCTTGCTCTGTCCGGCAGGAGCAGCGAGCAGCCAGTCCTGCCCCTAGCTCCTAGTCCTACCCCTGCTCACCAAGCCTCTAGTGGAAAGTCACAGCTGTGCAGGTGAGGGACAGGCAGAAAGAGTTCTTCACCTTCAGTTGTGACTGCTCCACTAAGCTGAGCAACACTAAGCCAATTAACATTTTTTTCAGCTTACAGCATAAGGTATAACAAGACCCTCAGAGTGGCAGCAAGGATAACTTGTGCCTGCAGGAAGTGGGTCCTGGAGCTGCTCAGAGTGGGACAGATGGAAGGAGAGGCAAAAGTCTCCCAGCATCCCCTATCATATACTGTTTCTCCCCCTGGACATCAAGGATAAGGAAAGATCCTCTCAGATCTGCAGCTCCCCTCCAGGCCTGATGGAGTACAAGGGAAGGTCACCAGCCATGCAGTTTCTTTCCCTGACTCTCCTGGAGGGACAGTGAAAAGGTGCACCAGATCTCCCAGCTCTCCTCCAGGAGAACAACACTGCCACGCATCCAGGTTTTGGTGGCCACCATCAATCCCCTCTTTGGGCTCTAAAAATGTCCATTCATATCAAGCTGTAGGGTCAGGCTCTTACCTTCTTCCTTACCTTCTTCCTCTCCTCCTGAGACATCACTCGGAGCAGATTGTCTGGCACTAGCTCCTTTAGGATTTTTGGGATAGTTATCTGCTGTGACCGGTCATTGTCAAAACGGACTTTATAAATCAGCCCTGCCAGCTGGATGGCTTCTTCCCTGGAGCACTTGTGGTAGCCTCGCAGGTACTTTGGCAGTTCCTGGAAGAAACAATCTGCAAGTCGAGAGAATGGTCTGGGGCCAGTACAGTACAGTACAGTACAGACATGAAACCAAAAGGTAGGCCTGAGACTCAAGGCTGACCTCTGCCCCAGAAGGTCATTCTGCACCAACAGAAAGCAACTGATTATTACGTTTATTGTGTGTTTTAAGCTGCTTGTCCCTAGAGATACTTGGAAATAGCAAGAAATATTTCAGTAGGGTAAGCTTTGCCACAGTATTGCCTCGATGGCCCAGGGTGTCATGGGCTTCTTTACTGCCTACATTTACCTGATGGTAATGAAAGATGGAGTCAGCCTTCAAGTCTTTCCCTGGAGATACGTTCAGCCACAGCTTCCTCATGAAATACACCTGGTAAGTCACAGCCACGGCAGCTCCTGAGGAGATAAGCCTGCTGTCAGCTCAGAAATCATTGCCTAATGACCCTCAGGGACAGGACTTTTGTCCCCAAGGGACAGTTCTTGCTGACCTGTTGGTGTCATGGGGACAGTATGTTTCAGGTTTTAATTTTATTTAGAAGATGTTGGTAAATTAATGCAAAAAAATTCAGTTGGAGAAACCCTATTTTTGCTCTCAGTCACTGCACTTATGACTGGAGGAAGCTGATAAGCAGTACCACAAGGCTTGTGGGGGATGAGGAGAGAAATTAATTACCCTGAAAGTGCTTTTCACAAGATAACACTAATATTAAACAGGCTGCTAGAGTGACCCAGACAATGATTTTATAAAGAAGCAAGGTTCAGAGTTGTGCTGGGAGCTTGTGCAGTGCTTGATGTGTTCCCCTGGGAGTAATTACACATGGAGCTCATGCTGTGACCTGCAGTCATTTGCACCATTAAGGATGCAGCAAGTCAGAGTATCGGCATGTGGTGATACCAGTCTAACAAATTTGTAGATGCCCACACTCAGGCTCATTCCTATGTCTCTGCATATCTGGCTGCACCAGGTCAGCTGATTTTTCAAGCCAGGACTAGTGATCCCAGCAGTACACACATGGACCATATCATTAAAAGGTTTAAAGCAAACCTCCCAGCTGAATCAGTTGCAGAGGTTAAATAAATTCTATAAGAAGGCCCTGTTGATTCCTTGGCTGCAGTGTCTCCAGGTGAGCAGTGACATAGGACACTGCTAGGGATTAACACACCCACTCCAAAAAAACCCTTCCTTACCATCTTTCCCTGGCTTGTTCTTCCTATTCCAGTCAGTCACCTGCTTTAAAGAGTCAAAGAAGTAGTCTGCTTCATTCTGACTAATCACCTAGAACAGGCAAGCAACAGAAGGAGGGAATTAGCTTCACAGGGAGAGCATCAAGTCACCAGATTCAAGCATTTGCACGCACTGTGCAGAAAGCAAAGCAGGAGCAGAGGCAAAGGGAAAGGTAAGGAAGGAAAGCTCTTGGGAGAGTCTGTTCCCACGGCTTTCCCTCACCCTATTTCCCATCTCCTTCCAGCAAGGACAGCTCTCCCTGCCTAGCCAGTGTTCAGCCATTTCCTCCTAGACAACACTGGCAGACTTGGGACTCCCTCTGCCCTGAAGCACAGTGGTACACAGGCCACTGACAGTACCCTCCTTGAGGCACAACAAGCAGAAAGAGAAGGCTCACAGCTAGACAGCCAGTGCAGACAGCCTGGCTTTAGTTTAACCAAAATGTGCTTTTCAGAGACCGGATAGTGGAAGCGGGTGAGAGTGAGTTCCCTCCATGACCACTAAGGCCAACTGGAGCTGCAGATGCACAACAAGTCTTGGGGTCAGACCTTAGGAGTAGTGTGCAACAAGCAACTCCCCCCACCCCCGCCGCGCTCATACATCAGAGTGGCTGAGGGACAGCCCATGAGCCAAGGGAAGTCCATGCTATTCTGTCCTGCTGTCCACAACCCAGATGGGACCAGACAGTCCCTCTGGGTGACATCCCTACATTAAGGAGGAAAGCAGCAATTATCTGCTCTGCTACTTGAACTTCAGTGTGGCCCTCCCTGGCTCCTGGCAAGCAACCTAGGCTGCCCTTGGGCTGTGTTCCTGAGTGGCATTACCTTGTCTGCGATCTTGATGAAGAGGCTGAATCCTTCCCAGGAGCTGAGCTGCAGCTTGGAGGCAATGGTCTGACACAGACTCCGGATTTTGGTGTTTGTTCCCACCTCAAATGCCTGAGACATACCGGAGGCCCCAAGTTGATGAGGCAGGGAAGAAAGGGGATCACAGGGACAAAGGAATAGGTCATGCAGACAATTCAGAGCTGTTTTGCAAATCTAGGCAGCTGAGAGGCAGATCCTGCAGTCCTTTCACACACACACTAGCCCTGAGCTCCATTGAAAAGCAGCCCTAGAGCCTGGACTGGGAGAGGGAAAGGAAGAGGAGTTCTCACCTGTTCCGTGTCGTTGGGGAAGCAGACTTTGTGCGAGATCTTGGTGGTGTTCTGCAGGATGGCCTCCACCTCCACCTGATGGGGAGCCCACTTCCTAGAGCCACTCCTGGGAGAGGAAACACACACACCCCACTTCAGCACTGGGCATTTGCTGATCCCCTGGGAGGGCTTACCATGAATCTGCCTTCTAAGTTGCTAGGACTCCTGCTGCACCTCTGCAAGGCACTGAGGGATTCATTAAAGACCAGCTCTTCTCTGCAAAGTGACCAGGTTAAGTGTACCTTCCTCATCAGGAGAGCTGCTCTGCTCCATGCCCTGCTCTAGAGCCCTTTTTTTTTTCACATTTTGACCCTTTAACCCCCATCTCACTCCTATCCTGCTTTTTCCTTAGTTGCCCCCTCCCTCCCCCCCAAAAAATGTTGTATCTTTCACCGTTTGGCTCCACACAGTGGGGGCTATTAGTTAGATGGGTGGGTCTTAAGGCCCATGTTAACTGGAAAGTAGCTCCCCTGTCTATTTGTGTGGGTGTTCAGCATTGTGACCCCAGATCTTGACGACTACAGGACACTGTTCTTTCTGTTTCTACCAGAATAAAGGCAATGATGAAACTCAATGCTCTTTTACTTCTTGCACCATCAAGAGAAATTTTAGCTGAATTCCAGTGCAGAGTAGTTAGTTACTACAGCTGATGGTGCAGCAGAAAGAGTTAGACTTGGAAGGGCTGCAGGAAGCATTATATTCTCATCATGATGTGGAATCACTGATTACTGAGGCTTGGGAACTGCACAGTGCCAATGCCACAGATCATGTTGCAGGATAAGAGGAACTGGGTCTGCAGACTGTGTCATTCAAACCTCAGTACAGTTACAGTGAAGAGGAATCCAGCTTGTTATTGTAGGGTACTGATACTTTAGCCAATGTTTCCTATACTTTGCCATGTGCAGCAGGAAATGGGGAAATCTGACATGCTGCAACACTGTCAGGCTGGGGCTTGTCTATGGAACCCCACAAGGCTGCCTGTGTTCCCCAGTGGAGGACTTGGCTTGGCATCTGACATAGTGAATGGGTTTGAAACCTTATTTTCTGTAATTAAAGTAAAGCAAGAATTTAATTTAGGGACAGAGAAACTGAACAGAAAATGCATGGAACATCATTTAGCCTGATGCTGGCCAGATGTCAAAATGTAATTTGGTCCGTATTGTGCTCATCAGTGTTGGGTCATACTTTCTTGGCCTAGAATCAGACAGGAGCAGGCCTCACAAGGAGAAGGTAGAGCAACATCACTGGTCTGAGCCAGTAAGAGTCCCCTACCCTGAAGCCTGAGCTAGGAAATCTCCCCACCCCTAAATCACTAAGGGCAAGGGAGTACCAATCCCCACAGCACTCTCTTACTGGCTGCCCAGCCCAGCAGCCTAGAGGAGGGGCAGGGAAGAGGCTGTGGTGACCTGCTCCCTGGAAGAGTGTAGATATACCAGCTGGCTCAATGTGGCTTCCTCTTCTCTGGTATTAAGGGGAATTGGAGGAAGTGCTGTGCTTTCCCCACCCCTGGGAGAGCAGGTTGGCCATGGGGAGGGAGGAGAACAGATGGGCATTTATGGAGATCTTCAATATCAGCAAAAGAAAACTGCCTCTGAAAAACACATTCTCTGGCCCCCCTCAGCACTCCAGATACCAGGCAATTTTTCAAAGACAGATTCATTAATAAAAGCGCTGCTTTCCTGCTCTAAAGAAACTGTCTCACTGAGCAGAGGCCAGTGGAAGGACAGCACACACTGTGGGGAAGCGGGAGAGTTCCAGGCTCCTCCAAGGAAACAGCAATGAATGGCTTTCCCATCCTTGTGCTCCTCAGGCAGTTTAAAGGCAAATTATGCTTGCAGTGGAGTTTCTCCCTAACTGAGGAATCCCACCCACTGCGAGTGGGAACAGCCGTGAGTTAGCATTCCTGTGGAGTCTGGGCCTTGGGAGACAGAGCAAAGAGACCAGACACGTTGGCCAGCCTTAGAGACAGGGGCAAAAGAGCTGTGAGATTAGCCGGAAAAAACTCATTGGGAAATTTCTTTGGAACAAATGCCTGTCACAAGCAGAGTGCGGGCTGACCTGGGCCTGAGGCATCTGAGTACCTCATGCCAGCCAGAAAACCCAGGGAAGCTTTCAAGCTACAGGTACAGGGAATACTGCTGCCAGAGCACCAGCTAGCTGCAGTGCTGGGTCATGTTATTCAGAGGAGTCCTGAGGGACCCTGTGAGACCTTCTCCTCAGGCTACATGATCCCTTGGGGACATCCCTGCAGTCATTCCACTTGCCCCCAGAGGCCAGGTCATATTTGTGATGTCAACCAGAAGACCAGCAAAATCCTTAGTCTGTGTATGCAGGTGGAGGGGAAGGGGAATGGGATTTCTCTCAGCTTCTGTTGCTTTTCCCACAGTCTGAGAGATGGGAGACGCACACTGTACAGCTCCCACTGGGTTGCTTGCACTCTGGAGGGGGGAGTGAAGTGGACCAGAGCTGACTACAATATTCCAAGCCCCAGAGAGCGTGCTTATGACCCTAGTGCCTCAGCTTGTGGCTGCCAAGCAGTGCTGTGAGGTAACTACACTTGCTGGACAGTGAAGCACATCTCTTGCCTACTACCCCTGAGGTCCCGTGGTTTTGATCTCCCATTCTTCTGCTCCATATGCAGTCAGTTTCCAGTGCAGAACAGGTGTCACCCACAACCCAGTTTGAACTGCACTGGTGCAGATGACCATGTGAGGTAGATGCTGTTGGTGACTCTTAACTTCTCTCACAAGGCAGGAATCATAGCCCCATGTATCCCACACAGTGGGGCCTGCCTCTCCCTACCCATGTGGGGGATCAAGCTTTAGTTTGAAGCGATCCAGCAAGAGAGGCTATGTGTCTCCCTCAGGGGGTCTCCAATCCACCTGCCCCCCCACAATTCTAGTGCAGGCTGAGTAAACCCTAAAACAGACCTCCCTCCCCTGTCTTCTCCCCCTCCCATCCTGAGATAGCACTGGGGGCAGGACTAGACTGCATCAACCCAGCCCTGCTTCCAGGCAGGAACAAACAGAAGTTAATAAAGGCGCTCGACTTTGGAGTGCCTTCATCTGAAGGCTTATTTAATGAGGGTTTAATTTGCCTTGTAATCCAGTACTTTTAAAGTGCTCTGCAGCTGTAGAGCGCTTTCAAGGAGCTGATCATGTAACAAACCTAACTTCTATCTGCACCCTAGATGGTTATGAAGAAAATCTAAAGTATGCGAGCCCCTAATGGCTCAAGAAGCAGAAAGCACCCCCCCCCCCCCGGGGGGATTTTTTAAAAAAAAAAAAACTTTTTTTTTTTACACAGCTCGCACAAAAAAAAAAACCCCCCCCCCCCCCCCCCGGGTGAATTTTTTAAAAAAAAAAAAGCTTGTTATTTTAACTCAGTCTCATAACTTTGGGAGCCTGATGCAGAGCCCTTGAACACATGGGGTTGCCTGTAGTGGGAACTCTTTACCTCATCACCCTCTGAATCCTCTGGCTGCACTCCATCGCCAGGGTCTCCTTCCGCCGGGTCTCAGTGAACTTCTGGGCATGTGTCAGCAGTGTTTTGCTGGGAGGGAACAGACCTGTACAGAGCCAGAACAACTGCCAGCCCCTGTTCACACTGTACCTGTGATCACAAAAACAAAGAAACAGCTGGATGAATCACACTCAAACCACACAGCACATACAGAGAAAGGAAACACGGCTCCACACTAAAGCAGTATTGTGCCATTCGCAGAGCAAGCAGCAAATCATCAGAGTCTGCATGCAGCAACTAACTAGCAATTTTTGTACAATGACTGAGGCCCACATCTGATGATTATTCTAAGTCCAGACTGATAAATATTCATGACAGTTGCAAATCTGATGAATAATTATGGACTCCAGCCTGACAGTTATCTTGGCAGCAGTCTTTGGGGCCATCCTCCTGGAAAAACAGTGTTTGCTCATGTCTGTTCGATATTACAAGCTCTTATTTATTTGGAGCACATTACATACTTTCTGTAGCAAATTTGTTGTGTTTGTCCTCCCATGTTCCTGGCCAGCTGTTCCCCACTGCTAATCATGCAGGCACTCTCCTTTTAGTTGACTCTCCTTTGAC
The DNA here is from genome assembly GCF_000455745.1 of Alligator sinensis. Taxonomy (NCBI): domain Eukaryota; kingdom Metazoa; phylum Chordata; order Crocodylia; family Alligatoridae; genus Alligator; species Alligator sinensis. The sequence goes on along the minus strand of NW_005841849.1, from coordinate 1,566,468 downwards.
CATGACTGCTGTGAAAAGTGACTGTCATTGAAGGTGGGGTAGGTTGGGGGGAGGGTTCCATAATTACTGTCTCTAGCAACTCCAGATCAAATTTACTTAATTTACATGTAAAAAGATGGTTTCTCTAACCTCCAGCCTGGGCTCTGTCAGCAAAGCTGGGCTTGCTTGGCTTGGCCATTATTACAAGTGAGAAAGATTCTTCAGCTGAAACTTAGTTAACACTTCTACTGAAGAGGCTAAAAACAGGACAGATTCCAGATACTGCTTCTGGAACGGCTCTGAAGTGCTAGTGAGCAAGAACTTCCGTGAACTGGTTTTGACCAGTGAAGCCAGCAGCCCTGACCCTGAATCTACATGAAGATTTTGATGAGATCACTGATCTCAGCAAATATACCAAGGGCCAGTTTTTTATTTCATTTATACTACTGTAAAACTAGAGCATCTTCAGTAAGGAGTTAATTTACATTCAGGCAAAAAATGTGAGAAACGTGGGCTCCTGGGCAAACTTGAGACTGTAATGGCCACATTTTAAGGATTGCTTATTTTCAAGCCAGCATTGCAGTTCAACACTCTGAATTGCTCACTGGGGCTACAGTGGCAAAATAAAGCAGTAACTGAAGAGATACCCTGATTAGAGATCAAGGTTCAACAGCCTGTAAAATTCACTGCACTGTAACAAGCACAAGGCTTAATACAATTACACTGCTGCTCATTCTCCTTCAGAGAAACAGCAAGGCAGAAAATGGCTGGCTGGGAGCTGCAATTCCAACTGGGACAGTGACGCAGTACAGTAGAATCTGGCTGAGCTTTAACAAACGCCCCTTTGTTAACATAATTATAATACTTGGAGCTGCTGCGGTGATACGTTCCATGAGGATGAAGTCCTACAGCACCCCTCACAAACAGACTGGGACAAACAGAGGCATACCTTGGCTGAAAGACTCTAGAGAGGGGTAATAGAGCTGTTCTCCCAGGTGGACAGCACACATTTGTAAAGTGATCAGCAAAAATAGCTAGTGGCAATAAAAAGATCCAGCAAAGAGCTGTGTACTGGCATTCTGGTGGAGAGGCTAACACTGGTGAGGGGCTGAGTTGGGATATGAAGGTGACAGCCCTCCTCATTGCCAAAATAAACAGGTGCACAAGCACCCCCTCTGCAGATCAAAGCCACAGCCAGAGCTCTGGAAACGGAGAGGATGCAAACAGCAGCCAGATCATGGGCTGGAGTCATGGTGATCCTTCTAGTACCCCAGGACTTGGCAAGCCACACACACAGGCCCCATACCTGTTTCTGTTCTCAGTCAGTTGCTTCATGATCTGACAGTACGTCTCGTCTCGCAGTGCCTCCTCCTGGATGGCTACCACAAATATCTGGTCAGTGATCTCCGTGGAGGACCAGACTTGTTTCGAGGGGTAATCCCCCATGAACCTCATGATGGGTAAGGGTACCGTTAAGGGAAAGGAGAGCTACCAGGTGCAGGATGCACCATCAGAAAGCCAGTCCTAACCCTGGAACTGGTGCTAACTGTAGTCTAGCTGTCACTCCAGCAGGTTCCCACCTCCTGACTGACTACACTGCTGTACAAGTAACGGACACATACCACACCCTATGCTGCCTCCTAGGAGTCAACTAATACTCCTCCCTGCATAACCATCACTAAGCCAAGTATTGCACCTTCTTCTGTCACCACCAAAGGCAGCTGTGCATGGACCTGTCAATGATAAGGGGCTTGCTCTGGAATGTCTCCCCTAGGATTATTCTACATGGCTTCTTTGGAGACCCACTTGAGCACCACTCTGTCCAGTCCTCTCAGAGGGGGATTATCAGCAGCTCAGAGGCTCTGGGTTAATGTGTTAAAGCCATCACCCTTTCCTACAACACCTAATTAACTGCTGGAAAACTGAATCCACATCCTGGCAGCAAACAGCTAAAGATCATCCAAACTGATTGGATCCCCTAGAATGGACGGAGGAGCTGTGGAGCAAAGCAGAATGGCTTCTCCCTGGGTGGGAGCAATGAAAGCATGTTAACCACATATATTCTGCACAGCTGAGCCCATATTTAAAATTGCTGAAGGACTCTCCAAAGGATGTGAGTCTGAAATGTGGATTTATCACAGGCAGCTCTTCATTTCTCTGAGAGTCAGGAGACTCTGCCTGGCTGAGGGAGAAGAGGAAAGGATATCAATGAAGGTCTGACAAGCCAGGTCCCGAAGTTCTGGCTCTGCACACACCTTCTTCAGCAAGGGCTGTTTCAGGGGTTCCTTTGAGTGTGCCCACAGCTGGCTGCGCCCACGGGATTTCTGGAGGACAGCTTTGCTGATGGACTCCTTCTCTGGAACCCTGAACAGAGACAGAAATAGATCGCTTAGATCTACTGGATTAGCATGAACATTAAATAAGAAGCCAGTCTTGTGCTGACTAATCACTGATCACATTCTATCCCAGGGAAGTAATAAGCAAGTATCACATATGAGCACACAAGTCTGTGAGGACATGGGAGTGCATTGCAAATTGGTCCCCCCTCCCTTCCCTTCTCTATCCATTGTTTTCCTAATTTCCACCTATATACAGTCTCACTGACCACCTGTCACACTTTTATCTTCTTTCATTCCTTGGAGATCTCAGAACAACAGCAGAGTCTCCCTATTCCTGAAGAAGGGTGCTTGTGCCTGAAAGCTTGCAAAGAACTTTTTTTCTAACTACTCAGTTGGTCTAATAAAAGATATTGCATCTACATGAAGAACCTTGCCAGCAGGCAGAAGAAAGGCACAAAGAAGAATATAAGAGTGTATTAAAAATATCCTTTTTTCTTCCCACCCTGGGAGATGAGAAAAGTTTGTACATCCCAATTCTGCCTTAAACACATGGTAAATTCAAGCAAGGGACTGGAACTAGGGACAGTGCTTCCTGGGAGGAGGAGAGAATTTAAGTTCAGGTTCTTCTAGCCTGCCTGTAGTACTCCAGCAGGTAGGGAAGGTTAGTAGCTCAAGAGCCAGGATCTCTGCCCACTGGGAGTCACTTGAGTCAACTTCATCACAAGGAGCAGAGAAGAAGTTCAGTTAGAGAGGCCTTCCACATGGGAAATCACCACTAGATCCATGATAGGGGCAAGGATTATCTGAGTCCAGTCAGATACCATTTTTTTTCCAGAGCTCTGCACACCCTGCAGGAGGCTGCAGTACCATGGACAGGGGGTTTACCTGAAGTGCTCATAGGAGAACTCCTCCAGAGTGTAGGGCTTCACCTTTGGATCCTCTTCCTCGGGCTCTTCCATGCGGGAGTTCTGTGAGGCTGTTCTCCGCTGATCTGGTGACATCAGCAGCAAGCTCTGAAAATGTACAGTCACTCAAAGTTTCCACACTATGGCAGGGCTCTAAATGGGCTCTTTGGGTTAGTGCCATTGGACGTTGGGGATCTGGACCAGCGGTTTATATTAAGCTCAATTATTCTGTGCTGCTGAAATGCAGCAGCCCCCATGAATCTCTACAGAGACTCAAGAGAGCATCTGCGATGCCTTCTTGCATTGACACAAGCACAGACAGTGACAAGCAACACCAGTTTTGATCAACCTTAGCACCACCCCTTGCAGTAGAAAACCACTTTGTTCTTGGCTTTTTGATCTTTTCCAGTTGGTTCCTCGTACTCCATTTTGCAGTGGAAAATACATCAACTGTCTAAAACTGGGGACAGATAAAGTGGATCACTGGGAAGGTGGTTAGGGGGATAACTTGCATTGGGTCCTGGTTAGCTGTATTACTTTAAATCAACACTCTGAACAAGAAACTACTCTCCTCTTTCAAAGGCACATATCGCCGATCAGCAGAAAGCCTAGGCAGTCAGTTCAGTAAATCATGTGACTGTTTGCAACAAGTCTTTCGATAAAGGGCTTTTGAGTGTTTGTATTTTCTTTTAAAACAGGGATGAAATTAAAAGTCCGGTATTAATGGAATCTTCAATTCACCACACCCTCTTTAGGCACTACTGTCAATTCCATGCCAATTCATACAAAAAACAGAGAGCATCAAACCCCAGCAACCATGTGAACTACCACTTTGAACATCATTCCTTGCATGCACTTGAAATGATTCCCTTCCCACTGGACTACAGATTTTTTCTTTTCTTTTCATGTAATTCTGACTGATTTGTTGCTCCAATGAAAGGTTCCAGCAGTGCAACTGATTTGAGAGGACAAGTCATATTCTAGTTCTGCAGTTAACAACTGCTTTCAGTACTGCCACATTACTCCCCCCACTCAGATTGCTGAGATGTAGAGACCATTCTACTAGTGTTTAAGTCCACATCACATGCTCCTTACCAGGATTTGACTAGATGGTTTTGTGAGGGAAGGGATGATATAGATTGCCTCCAAAGACACAATGCCTGTTTTGCTTGTCCTTTCATTCTGAGCTGAGATCCATTTGTTATTTGCTTCCAGCCCTTTGTCCTGGTCCAGAATCAGCAAGTCCCCCTTCTTGAAGGACAGAATGGCAGGGTCTGGAATCAAGAGAGAACTACAGTATACTGGTCAGATTCTACAGCTGAAGAAGAACAGCTATAGGATTTCTATCTGAAAGGCAATGAACCTGCAAGGCCCAAATTCATTTAGAAGTATAAAAGCAATATTTTTAGATCTGGCTGATTAAACAGATGCCCTGTGGAGCCATCATTCCCACTGCCAGATTCATCTTGCTTTCACTGAGGTCAACAGCAAAACTCCCATTTGTTTTTAAAAAGTGCAGAATTGTCCCTGGGATTGTCAGTGATGCAGGGAAAAATGCTCATAAGTTTTAGGGGGCATCTACACAAGACATTTACTGTGGAGTTGCCTAATTAGCTCCTCAGTAAGGCATCCCCATCTACACATGCAGGGTTATTAGGTTGGAGTAAGCTAATTAACTCCACCATGGGTTAGTACTGCTTGATACAAGTACTGTCCTATGGTAAAGTTATTTACTCTGCCTCCGTATGTGTAGACAGTGACTGGGGCTGGCTGGGGCATGAGGGTACTACAGTGCAGGGCTGCCTGCCATCTTGCCCCACACCCTTGTGCCCACCAGGCCCTCCACAGCACACTGAGCCTGGTAGGAGCAGCTCCGGGCTGGCAGGTTGACCCTCTGGATCCCCTACCAGCTGGGGCTCCACATGTAAACACTGTCCCTGGGAGCAGTAAACTCTGGTATGAACTGTCGCATTAATACTCAGGTATAAACCCATCCAGAGAGAACTGAGAGAGTAAGGCATTTGCATGCTAACTTCCTCCCTCAGTCAACAGCTTTTCACAGCAATCTCTAGGCTTTCAGCTCTTATAGAGCTTCTATGGAGACTGTGCCTAGATAGTTAAGCCCTAAGCTCCTGTACAGGCAAACTGAGTTTCTGGAGCATGAAGGGCTTCAGAGACAATATCCATATGTAGGAAGAAGGAAAAGGAAAGTCAGTTGATAGGTAAAGAGTCCTGAACCTGCCTCCCTGAATATTGTTATGCTGGTCACAACTGATGCTTAGTAGAGCAAACTACTGATCTCACAGATTTTTTCTGCTTCTCTTTTAGCTTTTTCAAGCATTTATTATGGGTTTGTCCAAGATTTCTTCGTGCCCACATGACATATTGTCAGAGTTACCTTGGTGCTTGTTCTCCTGCATGGCCACAGCATACTGTGACCTCTTCTTCAGTCCTTCCAGAAACATGACCACAAGCTCAGCGATGACCACACTGTGAACAGATGTCAGGACAAACTCCTCTGCCCGCAATGTCATGAGGGTGCAGCTTTGCCCAAATGACTTCACTGCCCTGTAGATCACAAAGCACAACATCTGGAAACTTTCTGTGACCTTTTAGCGGCATGCAGGCACAGCTCTGGCATCTACAGCTCTGTGCCAACAAGAGCTAGGAGCTCCTAGCAAGTGCCTTCTCACAAGTAGGTGTGTGGAGAGGAAGATATCTGGCAGGTGGACATAAAACACAGTGCTACACATTGACTTAGATTCCCCATGTTTCTCCACAAAGGTACATCATTCTTGGCACTGAAAAAAACATTTTTCTTTGGAGTGAGTTCATTCGGTCAGAGGTTTCCGCCATACTTCAGTTCTGTCCTGGAAGCTTCTTTGGACTGACTGAGCATGTTTAATCACTATGTTCATTCAAGCAAAAGCTTCCTAGAACATGTCCCACTAATGGATGCTGACCCAGACCCAGACCAACTGACTACACTGGTTTTTGGGAAGGGAACTGGAATTCCATCTTACGTGGAAAACCCCTTGCTGAGTCCAGCAGCTTCCTTCAAACTTTGCACCTACAAGAGACTCACCTTGTGGTGTGGATTCCTGTGACTTCTGGGAAGGAAAGCTCAAGGAGCCGCTTTTCTGACTCATCAAGGAAGCAGATACCTTTCCAGTTGATGGCCACTATAAAGTGGTTTTTGGGCAGACTGGGCCCTACAAATGTAAAAACACCTCATAAACACTGTTCATCCCTTTCCCTCCTTTCTGCTTAACCCCCAGGCTCTCACCTGCTCCTGGGCTGCTGTGATTACCTGAAAATTTGGTGACTTCAAAGAACCTAGAAAACAGCAAAGGCCACTGAAAACGGGCAAAATCCACAAGCTGCTCTTTCACGCTCTGAGGGGAGAGCTGGTCCTGTGTGTAAGGGGCCTGCAACACAAGAACAAACCCATGACTTCTTAAGTTCAGATCCTGTGTATCAGGTACCAAAGCACAAAGGTTGAGGATAGACAAACAGCAGGCCTGATCGTGCAGAGAGCCCTCAGCTATCCTGAATTGCATAGAGAATGAAGGGAGCTCAGAGTTTTGCAAGACTGGCCACAAGTATACTTGCAGAATGAGAAACCAGAAGCATTCTCTACTGTCCTACACCATCCTGCTTACACAGGGCTAATGGCACACACAGCTACTGAGATTCTCTGCTCCACTGGACAGGGAGCTCTGCTCCTGACTTGAATGCTAAGTATTTATCCCACCCTTGGTGCTGTATAAATATTACAATTAAGCAATAAGGCTTGTGTCACAGATAAAAAACAGCATAATGTTCATATTATGAACATATCGATGAACACAGCCATTTCCTGCAGTGTCCACCCTGAATCAATTGCCAAAGTTGGACATAGTGAGAGCTCCTTAAGAAAAAGTGCTGCAAGTGGATGTCAGTATAAACTCACCTCTTTCTGCCTCATGGCGAATCTCATGGGAACCAGTGTGGGCCCCTTTTCTCAATCATCCCAAACCAATTACATGGGGCAATTAACCAGACTTGTCTGTCCTTACTCCCTGACAATTCTGGGTACTAGCCAGTTCTCCTCTCCCTGCAGAATCTCACCACAGAAGCACATTATAACTGGTATTGATGACTGAAGCAGAAGCTGGGACTTAGCACAGAGTCTTGGACACTCAAGATCAGTCAGTCCAAAGGACTATGCGAGGTCCCCACCTTGGCATGTGCATACGTTACGAGGCTTGCCCACTTCTCCTGGGACTTTGATTTCAGCAGCCGTACTGGGATACAGTCCTGGAGCACCTTCTGGACCAGCTCATTCCGGATGGAAACCCCAAACTGGATGTAGCAACACTTTGCTCCTATCTCCACCAAATCCTCCTCCTGCAAAAAGCCACCTGGTTAACAGATGCCTGAGGGGACACATCCATGTCCTACCATCCATATCCAACATAGCATGGACTGGAGTCAGGCTGGGGACTTTAACTTCTCTGCTTTCAGCCAGGCTGGTTTGGATTGCTGTGCAGGTCTTGGTCTGGCTGTTGGCAGTCATTTGGAAAGGAAGAGGCCAATTTGTAGACACCCTTCATCAGAGAAGCCAAGTTGTAGACAACCTTCCTCCCATCCCCACAGGGTCTGTCCCCCTCCCTGCATATCCCCAGGGTAAGTCCTTATGTTCTACCATTCCTACACAAGGAGAAAAAAAAGGATCCCCACCTTCTCACACCGGTATTCTCCAAACCGGATCCCACGAATGACCTGGTGGTAAATGAGATCAGTGCTGACTGGGTCTTCCTTGGAGTTGTGCCAGGGAGTGAATATCTCCTTCCGGAAATACAGGCGCCAGGGGGCATGACGTTCGTGGCCACCACTTTCTTTTGCTAGCTCCTCACACTGGGAGATGGCATCCATGACATGATCCCGGCCACTGCCCAATGACCAAACCTTACAGCAAAAGGACAGTCCATTTTAGGGAAATAATTGAAACTCATTAAACTGCAAACCAGATGTCTAGACCTCCCCTGTTGGCTAACAATGGAAAAGTCCTGCAGGAACCAGTTCATACACTGGGCTAAATTCAGGACGTACTGGGTACCTCTACACCTGTGCTTTAATGTGCATTAGCTTATTTTAAGGCACATTAAAGTGTCACTAAAACCATGGGGCATTTTTACACATGCAAGCGCTACAGCACCAGGCACTTTGAAAAGTGCCCGCCACTGTGATGCTTGTAGTTGTATAAAAGGTGAAATGTGCGTCAGTGCTGAGAAAATGGTGGTGGCACACTTTTGAACTAACACACATCGGCGCACCACTGCCATTTTCTGCATGCTGACATGCATTTTGCCGCTTCTACAACTGCACGTGGTGCAGCACAGTTCACCTCAGCTCGTGTACGAAGCAGACTCGATTAATCGATTAATCCAGTCTGCTCTAAAGCAGTGAATCCCTGGCACATCACAGGACAAAAAAACGTGTGTATAAATGCCTGTGTTTTTTAGTTAATGTGCATTAGATTAAGTTAATGCACATTAAATGTCACTTAATAACCATGCTCTTTAGTTAATGCACATTAAGACAAGCTAATGCACATTTTCCTAGTACCTCACAATGGAAGAGGTACTGGATTTAATTCACATTGACTAAAGTGGATTAATGCATGTGTAGATGCACCCACTGTATGCAAGTTCCACATCATTGAGGTAAGTTTAGCTTTACCGATGACCAAATGGAGCATCAGCTCCCAGGGCATGGAGAAAGCATCTTCCTATAGGCAGGATTGAGCAAACCCCTGGACGGAACCTGAGGATTTAAGGGTGGAAGTCAAAGCTTTACCTTGTCATATACAGCAATGTAGAGAGAAAAGCCAAATGTATCCTTCAGCATGATCTTATCTGCTATGAGCTGGCAGATCTCTTTGGCAATGGAGGCTGAATCCGCAGGGACTGTGATGCTTTGGCCATTCATCAAGGTGACATTAAATACAATGGGTCTCTTCTGCTTCGTTGCCTATAGCAAAGTTAAATGAATAAGAGGGACTAGAGGAAGGAAACTTTGTTTCCCCCTGGAGAATGGAGGAATCTGTTGGATTAAAGAGCTCTCTCTGCACCCAACTCTCTGTATGCACTGCACAAGGGGTCTAGGTTTCTAACACGGGGCCCTGGATCCCACTCCAGGGACCAGACACCTGACAGGTGTCTATAGCTCCTAACATCCAAGTAATCACTTCCTTCATTGGATCCAGCCCTGGATGAATAGCCACAGACCAGGACATGTCTGACAGTGTACCCCAGCAACCTAGCCAGCCCTCAGTTCTTCTGCAACTGATTTCCACTCCCTGGACATAGACACATCAGTTAGTCCAGATAAAGAAATAGAGTTCACCATGAATTAATGCCCAGGTTGATGTAACCAAGAACCTGCTGATGAGGAAGCAGCTACCTGGAGTTCCAGCCAGCTAGGAGGTTCTGCCCGCACTCCATTGGCATAGGTACGTTTCAGCCGATCGGCACAATATGGTGCATAGCTGGGGGGGCC
>NW_005841849.1:1517763-1556692 GCF_000455745.1 Alligator sinensis | reverse complement strand
CAGGTACTGGATGGACAGAGCAGAAAAGACAGTTGGGAACACTGCAAACCCACTGAGGATTGTAGAATGGATGTGAGTGAACTTTGTTGACCTAAAGCAACTTGCAAGAGTGCTTCATTTTTGTGATTGGAATCAAATGAACTGAGAATTTCTTGGCAGTTCCTAGTCAGGCTAAGCAGTTACACAAAGGTTTCCTCAGTTCCTGCAGGGCTCCCAGGAACCTGTTAGTTCACTGAAATTCAAGGGAGGTGGCATTGCAGAGATAAGTAGTGGCACACTGAGCTCAATTGCCTGCAGGGAGGCCCAAGGTCTGTGCAGAATTGCTTATTCTGGTCTGCACATTTAGGTATTGACATTGGGACTCTGGTAATTTAACCTGTTACCTGAAGCCATGAGTCAGCCTAGAAGAAGCATGCAAACTTCACACATCAGGGAGTCAAGTGTCCTATCTTTGGCCATCAGGAATGATGTGGTTCTCCCAAGAAGTGGGTGGGGTCATTACAAGGTTTTTACCCTTTTCTAAAGCATCAGATACAACCCCAGGCAGGCCAGGAAGACATATAGAAGAGGTACAAGATGTAAAGGAACTTTTAGGCTAGAGACAAACATTACATGTAAACTGGTTTAAGTGATCAGAAACTTGTTTAAACCTGTAACAGAACAGACATTCAGTGCACATAAACCAGTTTGAAAATGGATGAAATCGGTTTGAGATAAACCTGGTTGACTTAACTGATTTGGGCCAAACCAGTTTATGCAATGTCTATCCAAGACTCCTTGCTTGTTTAACTTAAACCAGAGTCCCACAGCATCCCAGATGCTCTGCAGCCCTGGGCGGGGCTCTCTGCTCTGCAGCAGGGCTGGCCCCACCCCTCTGCTCCTTTGTTGGAGCTCTGGCAGAGATTGCAGGCACAGCAGTGTCTGTCGGGCTTTCCCATGCCCCCATTCCCCTCCCCCCTCCCCGCTCAAGCAGGGGTTCCTCCCTTCCCTCTCCCACAGCACGGACCATAGCCAGCACTTGGTATGCTAGCTAATGCTGAGAGGTGTCTATGTAAGGCAGACAGGACAAAGGCAGACAGGACAGTGTCCACTTAGGGCTTTTTGGAACTAATCAATGGGTCAGCTGGTAATGTCCTGCTGTTCCTTCCTTGAAAAAAGTTGTTTAAGAGTGTGAACTAATGAGAGAGGCTTTTGTTTTCTTGATGGGCTGCTAAATGGTCTGTTAGCAACTCCCTGCTGGGCTGGTCAGGAGCAGTGAGGGGCAGGGGGGAACCCCTCCCTAATCAGAACATCCTGCTAGGGCCTGGCTCAACACTCTGGAAGGAAAGGGAGGGCTACTTCTACCTTGAGCCACTGCAGGCATGTGCCAGCATTTCTTCAGTCCAGAGGGAATGTCTGTACAGTTACAAATCAGTTCAGCCTAGCCAGGTTAGACTAATCTGCAAAGACTGAATCAATTCAGGCTCAGGCTTTTTGAATGTCTGTCCCTAGCCTTAGAGACACCTCACCTGATTCTTATCTCAACTTTTCATTTAACCTCAAGTTGAGTTACTTCTGACTAGCACCAACATGAGAATAAAGCCTGTTGTGTTGAATTCATCCATGGGGTCATAGGACCACAGATATCATTTTGATTTCAGAGGCAAGGATTTCTTAGGGTATTGGATCAACTATATAGTTGAGATAAAGTTAGACAAGCTTTCAAATGCAAAACTTTCTTCATCAGGTCATACTAATTATTTCACTGAAGTAATGAGTGGAGTTATACCATTTGAGCTTACTAATAACTCCATGGAAGTAGTGAGTGGAGATACGCCATTGTTAAGTTCACATGTCTGAGCTAAGGTTCAGGCCCCATTGACTTCAATGGAATTACATTTAGAATTAGTTTTGCCTGCTCATCGTACGTCCCTTTTGAAGTGAGTTCTTTGGTTTACAGGGACAAATACAGGGAGAGGCGAGGAGCACTTCTCAATAACTACAGAAAGAAAGGGTGAGGACAATCACCTCAAGATAATTTTACAGTGCTTCATAATTGCAGAATGGGTATGTGTACTCACAAATACAGGAGCATGCATGTGCATGCATTCTCTGGTGAAGAAGTTGCTCCTGAATTTCACTCCTTGGAGTTCTTTCTTTCCTGCCCCCACTACACTCCATAATAAATAAATAAATAAATAGAGAATGCACCGGACCTCTACCACATGCAAATTAGCATTGTTCCACTGAAGTAGTCTAGAATAATTCAAATGAAGCCAGATCAATGGTTTTACAGAGCTGCACTGACTCATACCTGAGGATCTGATTCATGTGTTTAGATATCAGGAAGCATTAAGTTTACAGTACCAACAAATATAAATGTATGAGAAGTCTTGCATTCAGCCCATCTCCAGCTGCTATAGTGACTACATAGTTAATTTGACTTCTTTTATCTAAATAAAACAGCAAACAAGAAACCAGACCAGGTGAGGTCTTCAAGCTGCTGTAGGCTACATGAGCACAATACCTTCACAAATGTGTCTGAAGGAGGAAAACAGCCAAGGCAAAGTGACAGGAGAATCCATCCTCGGGCATGACTGCTCCGGTTGCTGTTTTCAGTGAGCTGTTTGCAGATCTGGCAGTAGATCTCATCTCTGTAAACAAGAGGCATGTATCAGGAGGACTGCAACCGATTGAGCTATCTACATTGCAGCTGCAAGTGTGATTACAGCCCATTTAGCACACCTGAGCTATCTGTAACCCAGCTAGACTGAGAACTTATAATGAAGCCATGGAAGGAAATTATGATTTTGGCTTCAGGAAGAAGAAACACAAGACTGTTGACTGACTAAGACTTTGCATAAGAGGCTTTCAGAAAACTCTCAGTCAATGTTGGAGTTACACCTGGAGCAGATGAGGTAAGTGACATGACAGTGTGACTTTAAAAAATGCAGCTAAAAGACAGTGGACACAAGTGTAAAAAGCATCAAAGCAAAAAGTTCCAGAAGAGAGAAAAATTATTTAAAACTATCTCTTCCATTCACTGGGCAGATATGAGGCAAGTGGGACAAAGGGGAACACAAGGTACATGACCATTTTATATCAGCTGAGGATCTCCATCTCTTATTGAAGCAAAGCCATAAGGAAAATGTCCTTAGGGTAAGAAAGGGTAAGAATGACATACTAAAAAATACAATGCATCTATGGTACTTGCAATAAAAATATGTTCCAGTACCTGGGGCAGAAAACAGCTGGCAAGCATATGGTGTGAAAAAGGGCATGCATCCTCACAGCTGTTCCTCTAGCTTTAGGTAGAGGCATGTTTGGCTGGTTACACCTGCTTTGTGGTTAGGGAAAGGCTTTCCGTTTCCAGAAAAACAGATTCATCCCTAGGAAGTCAGTCTGAGTTTTTATGAGGATTTGGGAAGGAGGCGCTGGGTGTACATATACCAGCAAGAGATTGGCCCAGGATGTGCAGTGCAAGGTTTCCTACCTGATGGCAGGGCGCAGGATCGCATTGCCAATAATGAAGTGCACTTTTTCAAGGTTAGACATAGGCCTGTCTGAGATCATGCTTTCTTCCTGGAATAGCTCCTCCCCACCTCTCAGATGACTTGTCACCTGAAACAGAAGGGCAGAGCTCTCAACACTGCTCTTGTATTATTGGCCAGAACATTCCCTGCCTAATGCATTCCTTGGCAACTGCATGCTGATGATCTTTTTCTTCTCCTCAATGTAAGTTAATAAAAAATACCTGTGGATGTAGCACTCCCTGTGCATGGCCAGCTAGCTGGCTCCATTTGCTTTTCTCTGTCTGCTGTCCCTGTTTGGTAATAGCAAGAAAAAGCCTGCTGCACCCAGATATCACTACGATATGGGCCATGTAAAAGTCTAAACTGGTGGTTTTCGAACTTTTTGGACTCGGGACACCCCTCATTGGACTCAAGGCATCCCTCCATAACTTTTTTGAATTGAGTGGCACCCAATTTATATGAAACTAATTTAATTTCTTTTAAACTAATTTATATATTACAGTGCTTACCTCCCTAGAGGGGTGTGGCAGTGGTAATGAGGGATGAGCCAGGCAGGGACAAGCCCATATCTACATTTATCTGCTTATTTCCGCAACCCTCACAGCCCCCTTCAGAGAACCTTGTGGCACCACATGGTGCCACGGCACCCTGTTGACAATCACTGGTCTAGACAAATAGAACTAATTTGTGCTCTACATCAACTTACAGTACACCAGGGAGCCAAAACTAGAACCCTGGTCCTCCTGCTTCAAATACACAGGCCTTTACTACTTGTGCCAATGCTAGTGGTAGGTCCCAGTCTCTTAACCAAAGGGGAACCACTTTTCCTCATTCACGAAGCCAGTGCATTATACTATGTTATAAACTCAACATAACTGTTCATAGACAGTGATTGACTTAAAGAAATAATTACAGGAACAAGTCCTTAAAAGAGTAGTTTGCTTTAAAAAGTAGAATAAATTACCAGCAACAGCTACTTTCTAACCTAAGCCTGAATGTTGGGAATGGAGAATAAAATACAGCACCTTAAATAGCAAATATTTAAAATGTTATGCAAATATGCACACACTTTTATGTTTACATGGACATGCATGTAAACAGGGTTCATGATTGGATTGGTTGACATTTTCAGAGAAAAAAATAGCTCTCTTACAAGCAGCCTTTTTCAAAACATGAAACATTTTGGCAAATCCTTTGATTTTTCAATGCCTTTTGAAGCTTTTCACCACCTTTCCTAGCAAAACAATTTTTGAAACTTTTCTCATTGACTAAACTGGTAAACAGTGAATTTCAATAATATTGTTGCTCTGTGTTTCCATGTTGTACAAAACGTGGTGGAAACTGGTCTGTTTTTGACACTGCAAAGTGGAAGCCATTTAAACATTTTTGTGACATTTATTATGTTCCAACCAGCTCTAGTTCACAGCATCTTGGTGAGGGAGAAGAGGAAACTCAACCTGAAGTCTCCCAGTGGCAAGGGTTAAAAAAGTCTTAGACATCTTTGTGAAGGGGGTTGAGGGGAGCGATTATCTCAGAGGCTCTGGAAAAGCCCTGGAAAAAAATTGCGTAAGCCTGGTAGGAATTAGCACATGTTCAGGGGACATCAGGGAGAAGAACTTTCTCACTTGTGAGTGGAAAAAGGTCAGAGGTCTCTGTGCTGGAGGAACAAGCCTGGGTATAAGAAAGGAAAGATGGCAAACTGTCCAGGGAAGAACTTTTCTCACAAGGTTAGTTCAGCACCTAGAACAATGAGGTCTGTTTCAGATCAGGATCTTCTACCAGAACTGCAATGCAAAGAGTTATCAATAGCAATGGTCTTTCTGTGCAGTAGAAGAGCAGGAGCAGGACAAGCCAAAGGAAGGGGATGGACAGCTAGTGTGCAGGGAGTACAAATTTCTATGGGAAGAAGCAAAACACATCAGGAGTTTTGCACAGAGAAAAAGGTTGGACCCAAGTTGAAAGGGGAGGGTGTTCTTAGCCAGGGCAGAAGAAGCCTCAGTGTCCATCATCAAGCAGGAGCAGGTGACTGGGCAAAAAGACTTGGGGAGAAAAATGTACTTTTACCACTTACCTTTCCTGTTAACTTAGAAGACCGTTTCAGCTTCATGGACGAAATAGCCTTCGGGGCTTTATTATCCATTCTGTATTCACTCTAAGATAGATAATGTCATAGTAGACAATGAGTGGAATCCCCAGCACACAGTATAGACCATTGAATTAACAAACAGCAAGCAGGAAGCAAATGTTCTCCTTTTTAGAGACCCACCATGGTGCTCAGTGTCTCTCACCAATGACAAGGCCTTTTTTTTTTATTGCTTCTCAACAACATAATCTAGAAACACTGGGCCAGGGTCTCAGTTGTTGTAGATCAGAATTGACTTCAATGGAACTACGCTGATTTGCAGTAGTTCAGGATTCAGCCTGTTATATTTAATTTTGCTGAGGCAATGTCTTTGGTAAAAAGAATAGTAAAGTATGAGGACTCCCTGGCAGCAGTAACCCTTCAGCAGTTGAGCTGAGGAGTCACATGCAGCCTCACCATCTGAAAAGTACAAGTAGCTTTCTCAGCGGCAGCTACTTAATACCACAGGTGCAATTTTCCGAACACCGAGGGTGTTTAACATTGGCTTATCCCTGCTCTCATCAAAGTCAATGAGAATTTTACCCATAACTTCAAGAGGGGCAGGATGATGCCAGTGCTTGACACTTCTGAAATCCCACTCTCAGGGAACAAGAGCTGCCCTTACCATCTGATCAGGGCTAGATGGCAACCTTCAGTAGTGCTGAGAGTAGTGCCTCAGTTCAGGATAAGAAGGTGCTTATTCTCAATGAGTGTTACACTGTAAGGGGCACCCTGCCACATGGCAAAGAGATTTCTACAGCTGGGGCAGCTGTAGAGCTGACATTTATAGCTCTATTTAGCCTCCTCCTAGGAAGATGACTTGCCAATGGAAAGGTTTCTATGGATGCTACTGAAGTACAGAAGCCTAAAAGTGTCCCTTTGCTTCTCTCACCAGTCTGTATAGCAGCACAATACAGAGGAATGAATTCTCCTTCTTACCACATCTGGACTGTCATTGCTCAGCATCTGGACCCGGCTTTTCTTGCCAAGTGTGTCATATATTTGTGTCATCACAGAGCTGCTCTTGCTGGTTTGGTTCTTAGCAAAGGTTGCTGGCTCTGGAAGGTCACCCATGAACCGCAGGATGATGTTCCACACTGCTACTGAGGCCTAGAAATGCAGAAAACACAGCTGGATGTTGCAGGGTCCCACCCTACCACTTGTAGACAGCTACATCTACACAGAGGTAGGACTTATGACTGCCCTAATCTAGAGTAAAACCCTGTGCCCCTTCTCACTATTCAAATGGGAAATCTCTGTAGTCCCTCAGATTACAGGTGAGCAACATTTGTGCCCTTATATGGAAAGAATGGCATGTGATGCTTCAGGTGGCTTTGCTGGGAACAGACGATTCTATGGCTAGGAACAGGTGTTGTATTTGTTCCAGAACAGAAAAGTCCTGGGATTGGCATGTACACACATCACTCTGCCAGTCAGGGCTTAGTGAGCAGCTGAATGCATTGCTGCTTCACTATCATCGATTCAATGATGCAGTTCTGGAACAACCATTCAGATGCACCTCACAATGTCCTGGGACAAACCATTAACACTTCTTATCCTGTGAACCTTTTTAGGGTTTGTCCCAGGACAATGGACATGGACATCTGAACAATTGCACTTTGTCTCAGAAGAAAATGGTTTCTCCTGGATGAAATGCACCCTGTGTTTGTAGCCTACGTAGCATCATAAGATTCAGGACAGAGCCCTTCATTTTGTAAGGCTGCCTTATACCAAGGAAGAATTCCATGATCACTTCCCCCCCAGCTAGAGCAGCCACAGCAGGAAAGCATGAACCTCTTTTCTTTTCCTGCCCTCCTCACTGACTTGCTTACTAAAAGGCAGCAGGATTAAGTGTGAGCCTTGATGCCTTTTCTCTCCACTCCACCAGTCTGAGTCAGAAGGCAGTGGCAGAGGTCAAAGGAGACCCTAGAGCTACTTCACAGCTAGCAGAAAAATGGCCAGAGCCTCTGATGTCAGAAAGCTCCTGCTGCACAAAGCATTTTGAAGGCAATGTAACGCCTACTTCTGGATGCAGAGACTCAGAGGTGAGCAGCTTTGACAGACCCATGGAAGAGACCAGTTCCATTGCAATGCCTGTGATCAGGTGCCTCTGGCTCTAATGTCTCCCTGCCCAGCTCCCCTTCTCAGGGCATGCCAGGCCATTTGGAGGGAAGCTAGGGGAGCCAGCATAGTAAGAATGTTGCACAGAAAGAACATGATACCAGGATATCATCCTTCTCTTCATGGTAGAGTAGTGGGTGACGCAGTGGCTTCCGGATGTGCGTGTACGTGGAAGATCCCTGGAAGTAAGTGGCTGCAAACTTTGGAAATGTGTACTCTGCCAGGTCATCGTCTTCCTCTTCCAGCTCAGCACTCATAGGAACCATATCCAGATCCACCTCATCCAGCCTGCCCCTCTTTGTTTCCAGGTCCTGCATATAAAATAGAAAAGGAGCACAATTCTGTTTCTTCGCCATCTCAAATGATGATTTTTCAGCTTCTCTGCTTGCTAGGAAACAAAAAAAACCCACAGAGGGTCCCAGCCTTGTGTGTCTCATGCTAATCTCAGTGCTGCTTCTACCAGCTGGCAGTGGGCATCAGGAGTGGTGCCCACCTGTGCTCTTGGAGACCCGGTCATCTATTAGAGCATTGCAGCATGATTCACAGCTGGCCTTGGACCACAGTTCACTGGGCTATCCAGACACTCTTGATCCTATAAATCCCTCTTTCCCATACTGACCTCAAGAATGATTTATTAGCTCATTCTAATCTACCTGCCTCCTCCCCTTTCTGCTCCATGCCCTTGAGTTGTACAGGGTACTAGAAACTTCCTTTGAGACTAGAGACCCTTACTGGAACCCTGGAGTCCTCCATTTCCTGCATTCATCCATTGCAAGAGACATGCAAAGAAAAAGTGCCAGATGCATTAACCATGAGGCCAGGTGTCAGCACATACTTCAGTGCTAAAGTTTTCAGAATCCTACCATTCTCCATGCATTAAAGACATTAAAGTTAAAGCATTTAGTATATGGCCAACATACTGCAAACCAAGACTGTTTCAACGTGGTCATTGATGCATGAGTTACCTCTCAGTAGAGACTTGTAAGCCATCCTCTGAAATGAGTAGAAATGACTCCAGATGATGTTATCTTGGGCAACTGGCTGACTAGGGCACTCAATAGAGTGGAAGAAGCCGAAAGCAATGCAGGGATTAAGAAATTAAAGTTGCAAGGAGGACCTGCATTCCCAAGTGACTGTACTTCCTAGAGTCCTCCTGATGTTGTCTTGCCTTATGCAAAGATCTTGAGACAGCAGGTTTCTCTGAGAGAAAGGGTCTCAGCAGAAGACCAGACCTAACTGTTAGGATGCTGCCAAAGCAAGGACATTCAGCCAGGGGCAACTTCTCTGACAAAATGCAACAGAGGGAGTCCTGAGCTGGGCTCAGGTTTTCTAGTAGAGGTTGGAAGAATGTTCTTCACCTCCAACATTTCATTGCACCAAGCATGAATCTGGCCTATTACTTCTTTGTTGCTATTTACCTCAAATCCCAGAGGAGCCTGCCCTTCTTGGCCGCCAATCATGGAAGGTAAAAAGCCAAACACTTTGTCCACCATTTCCTGGTCACTGATTGGATCATAGAGTGATGATTTATGGGAGATGGCGTCATGCTTCCGGTGTTTCTTGTCTTGCTTCTCTCTCTCCAGGTTAGACAGGTGCCCCTTAAACACACAGATGGAACATTACAAGTGCTTGGAACTTAATTCAGGTAGAACCAAGGGCTTATCAAGACAAAGGCCATTTGCACTGTAGCTTAGTACAGCAAATAAGCAAGTACAAACTTCTAATGTAGACACACTGTACTAGTGCAATACAGTGCTTTTCCTGGTGAGTTACACTACTGCAGGAATCTGAGAAGGAGAGCTTATTAAACCGTGCATAGTGCTGCACTAATGTGGCTACACTGCTTCTGGTTTGACAGCTAGCCTGATGCATCTCAGCCTGGTGCTGCCTCACACCCAAAAGTGCACAGTAGAGGAGGCACACAAAGCATGAAGTGACTGGTCTAATTCTGATTCCTCCCATACTGTGTTATTCATGGTCTTACGTTGGCACGGGCAGTCTGGGAAAATTTCCTGCAGTAAATAATATTGGAAATAAGAATGTCTCCTTTACATCAACAGTTCCCACTTTACACTCACAAGTAGTGTCACAGCTCTGCCTACATTTTATCACCTTCTGAAAATGTAGCCCTAAGTATACATGTATAGAATTGTTAAGCACATCCAGGTTTATAGGTGTGGTGTGGTGCAGTGGTGTCCAACTTTCTGGCCTTGGGATCCAGATGGATGGCACAGGGTCAATCTGTGGGCTGGATCCTGTGCGAAGTGAACACATGGGGTCAGTTCGTGGGTGCACTCCTGCACAAGAACCTAAACCCACACACCTAGATCTGGCTACATACTGACCCGACCCCACATGCCTGGATCAGGCCACATGCTGGTATGATCTGGCATGCAGGGCCATATTATTCAGTCCAATGGGCTCCCCACAGGTTCATAAATTTGAGGGGAGGGAAGCAACCATTAACACTGCCCCCTCCTCCCAGCACACACCAAATTTTCCAGCCCTTGGAGGGCTCCACAGGCTGAATGACATGGCTCTGTGGGCCAAATCCAACCCAAATTGAGCACACTTAGTGTGGTGAGTTCATAAGCATAGAAGAGAACTCTGCATTCATCTTTCCAAACTCTGCCTCCTACCCGTTCTAGTTTCCTGGCTTCTTCCCTTGCCCTTACTGGCCCAAGTATATGAGGTGCTTCTCCTCCTCTAAGCACAGCTTCCTGACTTCCAGTCTGTGCTGGTACTGTAGGAAATGGGAAGGTTTTCAGATCATTTTCATACTTGCTTTGCTAACTACATTGTGCCAGGAATGTGAGGCACTGCCTCCACTCACATTTTCAGTGGTCACTCTTGAGTGACTGCTCAGCTCTAGATTTAGTGTTGTAGGGAACAGGCCTGTATAAAAGTAGCACCATTTCTAAAATATTTCTGAAGAGCATTTTGGCCTTGGCCTTGGCCTTGGGAGGTTCACCCATCTTCTCCTACAGAGTTCAAAGGCCAAAAGCTGTCATCCACCAAAGGCAAGCACTGAAGGTGTGTTTTGCCCACCTCTACCATGTTTTGGAAGTGCCATGGCTCCCAGTGCACTCCAAGTGTGAAAGGTTTCACTGGGACGGGGTGAGAAACAGGATGCTCCTGCCTGAGAAAGTATGTGAGAGGGAGAAGAAAGACAAACCCCATATCCTTCCACCTAGGTAAACAGTTGGCCTTTGGCAAGTACCAGTGACTAAATGCAGGAGCTGGAGCCAGGGCAAAGTTGAACTGCATCTCTTAAAGTTGCTTGACATCAGAGAGGGGAGTGCTGACAGAGCGGTCAAGGTGTCTTGTTATGATTCAGAGGCAGCTGTATGTGATAATGATCACATTGCTCCTTTGGGCACTGTTAGTTATGGGCATTCATGTGCCTTAACCATGTTGGTGTAACTGGTACCTGGGCTTGGCCAGACCTTCGATTTCTCTGACTAGAGAGAGACATGCTTGAAAAAAAGAAGACAGAGGCAGCTAGATAGACTTTGTTCTGTTTGTACAATCAATATCTAACACAAAGTGGATCTGGTTTATGACTGAGGGTCCCATGTGCTGCCACAGTATGATAATAAATAAGATTTTCTCTATGGGACCCATTAGAGTATTCCCGACTATAGTGCTTTAGGATTTACTCTATTGGTTCCGTTATAGACCCCACCTTTGCAATGCTACTGAAACATATTAATATTCTCTACATTGCCATGTATATTTTCTCTTCTCTTCATCCTAATCAGCGTGGGCTCTGCTCTTTTTTAAATCAAAATGCTTTGTTATTTTTTGGAATTTCCCCAACTCACTTGTGCTCTAATCGAAAGTCATCTAATTTATTAAGCACAGAAGACAAACATACAAGATTTATATGTTAAAGGATACTCTCTCACCTGTCAAAACTTCAGAGTCATTGCTGTGGTAACTATAGGAAGGTGATGTGATAGAAAGTCTGCTCCCTTACTTGTAGGGGATGCAAAACCCATTGCAATGGGGAGCTGCTACCCAAAGAAGTTTGCTGCTTCTGTGAACAGTATCCTAGAAGAAATATCCTGTTTTAAAAGATGACTGGCTGAACATACAGCACATACCTTTCTCTTCATCCTCTGGAAACTATGACGAGCCAACATTCCCCTAGCATATGCTTGTATAATGCACACAGCTTTCTTCTGCTCAGCTATCTTCTGGCGCATCAGATAACCACGACACCGGGCTTGGAACCTAATCACATGTGCCCGGGCTGTTTCAAACTGCTTAGCAAGCTGCCGGCTCCGAAAGAGGGCTTGCAGGCGCTCAAAGCCCAGCATGACCTAAAGAAGGGGAAAAGAACAGCCTGAAGTGATGAAACCTGAAGCAAAATGGAGCTGGGACTAACATGAACTCGATGGAGGATATGGAACTGGGACAGAGAATCAAGATGCAGAAAGAAATGACCAGAAATTGCCATCTAAGCAAATGTTGTATTTCTTGGAGTTATAAATGCAGGCATTTTAAACTAGGATATCAAGGGACCCAAAAGTTACTTATTAAAGATGGCATCTGTAGGAGTGACATTA
Source organism: Alligator sinensis (assembly GCF_000455745.1). Lineage (NCBI taxonomy): Eukaryota > Metazoa > Chordata > Crocodylia > Alligatoridae > Alligator > Alligator sinensis. The sequence continues at coordinate 1,544,366 of NW_005841849.1, read as the reverse complement.
CTCCCAGGAGACTGAGGTGAGGGAAAGGGAGGGAACAGGACTGAAATGGACTAAACAGAAGAAAATGAGATTGAGGTGAGCAAAATGGGTCTGACTATACTAAACTGAGCATTAGGGTATAGAAAAGAACAGAGCAGAGTGCACAGCTAGAGTCAAGATGAGTTCATATGAGCCTTTCTGTTTGGTTTTAGAAAAGGAAACACTTCTGCCTGAAAACGGTTGCTTTTGTTTCTTCTCACAAATCAGCCAACATCTCAGAACTGATTTCCTGTCCCATTCTCAAAAATAATTCCTCCCAGAGGTCACTCTTTCGTCACAAGAGATCCCTCCTTTGGAAGTCCAAGTGTTATTTTCCTTGACATAACTTTTTTTAAAGTAATTTTCCTGTCATTTTTGACAGATGGCTCATGCCACAGCCTCACTGAAACATTGGCCAGGGAAGACACCTCTCACAACTTTGCCAACACTATTAATTTGTTATCTGGGAAACATATATGGCTGGCCTTCTTCAAGCCAAGATGGTTGATCACAGGAAATAAGGGATGGGACTTTGGTGAAGCAGTAGCCAGGCCACTGCTACACCAGGTCTAGCAGAGGATAGTCGGGGTTACTGTTTTACTGTTTGTCTTGGATTCAGTGGGCACATCTACGTATGCTATTCATGCACCAGAATAAGCTCCAGCAGAGTTTGTGCTATAGTTTATTGCTCCTGGGTGCAGTGTTTACCCATGTGCCCAGGACTGCAGCACATTGAGCTGGGGTGAAGCAGCTCCATCTAGCAGGGGACTGGGGGTCAGCCTGCCAGCCTGGAGCTGCTCCTCCCTAGCTCATTGTGCTGCGGAGGGGATGACTAGGGCACAAGGGTGCTATAGTGCATGGCTAGCTGACAGGCAGCCCTCACACTGTAGCACCCTTGTGCCCTAGCCAGCACTGGTCACTGTCTATACGTGGTTTCAGCACACTAAATCACTCCACTGTGGGATAGTACTTGTCCCAGACAGTACTGTCCTGCAGTGGAGTTAATTAGTTTACTGCACCCTAATATGGGGTGCACATATAGACAGTGACACTATACTGCAGAGCTAATTAGTCAACTCTGCAGTAAAGCACACATATAGATACACCCAGTAAGGATAAAGATGATCTAGAATCATTTTGGGGCCCCAAATGCCCTTCCCCTTCATACATAGTCACCTCTTATTTCTGAGCCATCTTCTTTATTAACTTTATACTGAGCCATGTAAAGTACAGTATTTATATGTTCAGGAACAGAACCATAACTCTTACCAGCCTGAAATTCTTCCTGCAGTAATAACCCCTCCAAGCTGTCTGAATGACCACAGCAGACCGTCTCTGCATCAGAAACTGCTTCCTAAAGGCAGGCAAGGGAATAAAAGGTTACTCAGATAAGAAATGGCAGAACTAAGACAAGACAAGAACAAGGACAAGAGGTAGGAATGAAATGATGACTCTCTCCTCTTAGCCTACACTCTCCACACTCAACACCCATGCACCAGACCCTCAGAGTACATCTAGCCAGCAGTCAAGAAGTGTAGGATTCTAGGATTCAAAATGACCCATACAAATTGGAGGACTGGACCAAAAGAAATCTCATGAGGTTCAACAAGTACAGTCCTGCACTTAGGACAGAATAATCCCATGCACCGCTACAGGCTTGGAACCAACTGGTCAAGCAGCAGCTCTGCAGAAAAGGAGCTGGGAGTTACAGTGGATAATAAGCTGCATATGAGTCAACAGTGTGCCCTTGTTGCCAAGAAGGCTAATGGCATACTGGGCTAAATTAGTAGGAGTGTTGCCAGCAGATTGAGGGAAGTAATTATTGCCCTCTATTCTGGACTGGTGAGGCCACATCTGGAGTATTGTGTTCAGTTTTGGGCACCCCGCTACAGAAAGAATGTGGACAAGTTGGAGAGAGTCCAGTGGAGGGCAACAAAAATGGTTAAGGTGCTGAGGCATGTAACCTATGAGGCGAGGCTGAGGGAACAGCGCTTATTTAGTCTGCAGAAGAGAAGACTGAGGCGGGATTTGATAGCAGCCTTTAACTACCTGAAGGGTGGTTACAAAGAGGATGGAGCTAGACTGTTCTCAGTGGTGGCAGAGGACAAAGCAAGGAGCAATGTTCTCAAGTTGCAGCAAAGGAAATTTAGGTTGGATATTAGGAAAAAAAATATCACTAGGAGGGTGGTGAAGCACTGGAATGGGTTACCTAGAGAGGTGGTGGAATCTCCATCCTTGGAGGTTTTTAAGGCTGAGCTCAACAAAGCCCTGGCTGGGATGATCTAGTTGGGGATGGTCCTGCTTTGAGTAGGGGGTTGGACTAGATGACTTCCTGAGGTCCCTTCCAACCCTAATTTTCTATTACTCTAAGTAACTATCATGCAGTGCAGAGATATCCAAGCTTGCTTAAAATCCTGAATTGACTGTAATGTATAGGCATATCCAAGCCAGCTTTAAAATACCTAGCATGGCTACGGGTAGCAGCCTACCCCATGGCAGTACAAAGCTCACCATAAGCTGATTTACCCTGCTTCTTCAGCAGGTTTTATAGCCTGTGCTGTGCTCCATGCTCCTATGGCTAAACTGCTACCAGTTCTCAAACAGCAGTAGCATAACAATGTATGGGCTACCCATGGGACGGACACCAAAATTGAGATAGAGGGGCCCCCCACCTGGGCACCCTGCATCTTCCCTGCAGCAGCTTTGGCTCCAGCAGCAGGATGACAGAACAGCCATGGTGGTGCTCAGTGTAGGATCAGCAGTAAAAAGATTTGCTGCTACTAGGGGCAATGTTACCTCCTTTTTTTCCTGCAAAAAATCAGTGTTTGAATGTCCACTTGGCACACATCTCCATAGCAAAAAGGAGATGACATCTGCCCCTGCAGCAGCAAACCTCCAACCACTGCCCCTGTACTATGCACCATCACTGCCTAGGTCATACAATCAGCCAGTTACACTTCTGCCCAAGTGAGATATTTTAAAGCTGTCTTGGTTATGTCTATACATTACAGTCACTTCTGCAACTGCAGCACAAACATAACCTTGGTTATAGCATTTTGTCTGCCTGCAGCCCACACATAATAGGTAAGGTTGGAACAGACTGTTAGGAGAATATAATCTAATTTCCTGTATAACATGGGCCAAATAATTCCACCCATGACTTGTCATCCACTTGCTGATGGTGAGGAGAGGGTAGAAAGAGCACCAGGAATCCAACCTGACCCGAGGAGTTCAGTTAAGAACATAAGAATTGCCATTTACTGGGTCAGACCACAGGTCCATCTTGCTCAGTATCTTGTGTCACACAGTGGCAGAGAGTGGATGCTGAAAGGGAGAGTGAACTGGGTTTTTTTTCTACTATTCCTCTCTCACTTGCAGCCTCCAGCATTTAGGGTCTAGGAAGTCCAATTCAGAGGCTGTACCATTACCTCCTATGCCCCCATGCTCAACAGTTACTGATGCTGTTTTCCTCTAAGGATGGGTCCAACTCCTCCCCCCACCCCTTTTCTTACTTTCATGATCCAGTAAGGGCCTCACAATTATTTCTGGGCCAACTTCTTTGATGACGTAGCTTCGTGGAATGCTGGGAATGTGGCCCTGTTCCCAGAAGTTAAACCTAAGCAGTGAACCCCTCCTGTCTGACAGCACATACTTAGAATCCTCCTCATAACTGATAATGGTTGCCATACTCAATTATCTGAATAAGACAAGTCTTTTGCAGTAAGAGCTCTTGCACTGAGCACAGGGTGGTTAACACTGTTTACTCAGTGGCAAAAGCATTCCCAAAGATAGAATTCATCCCTAAAACACTTTGATGCTTGCCCAAAATTAAGATAAATCACAACTCTAAGAGTGTCAGCAATTACGGACAGATGGGTACAGACTTTTCAAAGCAAGCTGGACAAAACAGTAGTATTCATTGTGGATTGTAAGAGAGAGGTCTTGGACAGCCCATCTACCACTTCTGTGAAATAAGCATCCCAAGGTCCTGTATTTTCTAGACCACTATGAAACAGAGAAATAGCAGGTCTAAGGGCAAAGCCTTTGCCTATCTCTTTAGGAGTTCCACATCACTGATGTAAACTCAGGCTTGATACATTCTATATCAGTATCAGTATAGTAGGACCCCTGGGGGCTCAAACCTGAAATTTGGGCACTAGTAGGTAGAAACACAGGCTGTAGTACCACCAGGCAGCTGGCTAAATGCCAGACCCAGCTCAACCTGGCTCCTCTCATAAGATCTCTAATGGGGAACCAGATGAATTGGGGAGGACTAATGGGAGCCTCACATGCCTGATGGGAGGTTTATAAAACCCTCCTGCTTCCTGCAGGGTCTTATCCCAGCAAAGGCATTTCTTGGTGTAGAAGTTTAGGAGCCTCGATCTGTGACTCCAGGAAAGATTTGTTACTGCCCTGGATTTCCTGGCCTGGACCTACTACTTGCTCTGACCATGATGCTTTCTTGACATCCTGGAACTTAGATTCATATCTGGCTTTGACCTTGGCTTTCACTCTGGTAAACCCTTGAGTTACTGCAAACAACTAGGCTGACTGCCTATTCCCTGGTCAGCTTTTACACAATGCATTGTTAAGTATGTTGTGTTGCACCACAGTGGGAATAGGATATGCTCTGATTTTATACAACCCCAAACCCTTGTGCCCTTTCAAAGCACTCACCTGTCCTTGAATCCCCTCAGCACTTTCTGGATAAGAATTGCCTTGTCTGTAAGTTCCTTTTCTCGTTGCACCTCCAAGATTGTATCATGATAATCCTATAAGAGAAACCCAAGCAAACTGGCACAATGGCTGCACCTCTGCTGAAGAGGCCCAAAATTAGCAAGAGTGCTGAAGGTTGGGATCAAAGGGTATTAATGAAAGTGTACATAGCTATTCATGCAGCACCTGGCCACAGCATCTGGCTGTAGCTGTCCACAAGCAAACAATTCACCTATAGCACATGAAAATATTTCAGAAAATAATGGCAATTTCAAAATAAAGCTATTTTGTGTGCAATAATAATTTACCGGACCACATAACTTCTCTACACATTTGTAAAGAATGGATGCATTTGACAAGGCCACCATTAGTGTTTTCTACTGCTGTGTGGTTTCCCACAGACACACAGCATGGGAAGCCATTTTGCTGTTACTTTCTGAAACACCCTTGTAATAAGATGCACCCTCTGAATTTTAGCAGAGTTATAAAATACAACATGTTCTTCCATCTTATTAGTGGAGAACAGAAGTGGGTGGGAGATGAGCAGTGCTATTTGGTGGCACAGAGGTACCTGTTGAGCTATGTTGTGCACTGGGTTTAAGGTCTGGACTCTTGAGATGCTGCACAGGGTTTTCATGGTCCTTAACAGGCAATTCCTGCAACTCACTCAACATCCCTTTCTTCATGTTACTGCATGTGACAGCAAACAACCTTTGTTACTTACCTTGAGGAAAATCTTGGTTCTTCCAACTTGCCAGCCTCCATCTTTGCCTATGACCTTCTCAGAAATCACCACGCAGCACCAACGGGCATCGTTCTGTTGCTGATGCAAAAAATCATCATATTAAAGCATGGTTAGTAATACAGAATTAGTGTGATATAAACATCTCTGGCACTGGTGTTTCACAGGGTGAAGAACAGAAATGACCACAGCCTAACAAACTGTGGAATTCAGTGTGCAAAGCATGGAAATGGCTCAGGTCTAAAGTATTCCAGGATTGAACACAGGAGGTATGTTAGTGATTGTGCGGAGAAGTCCATGGATCAAGAGGCAGGTCAGTGTTTATGTCTCAGTTCACAGAGGTCCCAGGAGTGAATCTATGAAGAATGGTTATGTCTTAAAGCTAAAAAATTACAGTCCTGTTGCAGCGGTGTTGTGGCCTTGATGATCCAGGGAATAAGGGAGAAGCAAATCCTGTTTGGTAAAGTCTTTTCCTGGACCAACTATGCAATTGGGAGAGATGCTAGATGAGCTTTCAGGCATGAAGAAAGGCATTTTATGCCCAAATACATGTCTGATATCTCTCCCAATTGCATAGTTGGCCCAATGAAAGCTATCATCAGACAAATGCTATGCCTGGTGGAGTCATCTAGAGAATTCAAGCCCAGGACTCCTGGATTCAAAAAGCAAAAACCTCTACCACTTGAGCTAAAGTGAACCTGCAGAGCAGAGGCTGGTTATCCTGGTGACAGATCATTTGACTAAGTGGGCTGTGATCCAGTTGCATTTTAAACTTAATTCTAGCTGTGAAACAGAGCATATTCCCCCAAAAGCCTTCCAAGGAAAGGTTGGATTATCATTTAAACAAGTTTCTGCTGATGCACCTGTTCTCTAGCAGATGCTGGCAGCAGGACTCTGTATCTCTCTAAGAACTCTGCAAAGCTGTAGCGAATTGGGTAGCCAGCCTTTCTGATCCGAATGGTTTCCATCATTCCTGAATACCGCAGCTGCCGGATACACAGCTCCCGATCAAACAACTGGAAGGACAGACAGACATGGGGAAGCTTACCATCAAAAAACAGCTCTTCTTATAACATGGTTCAAAGAACATTTGCTAGCTGCTGCAGAAACAAGAGCAGTTTCAAAATGAACTACAATATTTTTTATTGCATTTCATATTTAAGTCATTGCACCAAATTCATTGCTGGCATAAGCAGGCAGTGTCAGTGAAGCTGCAGATTTCTGTACAGCAACAGTGAAAATAATTTTCTTACCTTGGGCCAAATTTCAAAGGCCATTTATGATTCTACATCTGCAAGTTTACACCCACAATACATTTTGAATACAGTTTTGTAGATGCAAATAAGTGCAGGGGCAATTTATAGTGTGTTATACTATAGCTACCCAGGTGATTCCACACACCAGAGAGCTTCAGGTCATAAACTGCACATGCAAAACAATGCCCACATTTTACTATAGCAGCAAAATTGGAGATTAAGTTAAGGCCCTTTAAAAATATCCTCCCCTTAAGATCACCTTCTGTGCTGTGGTATTGGTCCTCAAACATTAGTGTGTAAACAGCACATCTGCAGCCAATTCTGAGGTAGTCAGACTGGCAGTTAAGAGAATAAATTGAGTAACCCTGAAGGCAAGAGCTAATCTGAGCAACCAAATAAAAAGTTTGAAAGTCCTTGCAGCTTCCAGATAAGGTTCTTGACATCTCCTAAGAGCAATGTCTAAAAGAAATCAAGATAAAACCCAACTGGATCCCACCATCATGAAAGCACATTTGGCTGTCCCCATCTCTGCTTGCTGAGGGAAGAAGAAAGGTAGGTATGTGCATATTTCTTTGCAGAATAGGATCAACCTCTGGGGGTACACTAGGTTGCCCAATGAGAACATGGATGTAACTAGGGCTATTAGAGGGGGAAGAGAATTGCCCTCCTAAGCTTTGACAGGCTAGTTTGAGGGGAGTGACAGCTAAGCCTTAGTTGCTTCAGAAATGAAGTAAGATCTGGGTCTGGCATTTTAATGTCACTTTGGAAAGTGTGACCTCTTTAACTCTCCAGGGCTTTTCCTACAAACAGCAGTAACTGAGAAAGGGGAACCACACAGTTCAGTAAATGTCAAAGTATTGAAATCAGAGGGTGAAAGAAGTGATATTAAGAATTGAACTTCCCCATCTCCAGAATGTTCACAACCAGCCCCACTGGATATATGAGCCATGATCTCAAAACTTGCCTGTTGCAAGTCTGAAACCCCCAGTGAGAGCCCATAGATCCTCTCCAGCTACTTGGAACACATGAGAAGTTCTAGAGTGGGAACCCCTTGGAGTTATTCTTGTGGTCAAGTCACACAAAAATAAGAGAATAGAAAGCCACTGCAGGTCCAGTCTGTACGCCTGATGAGACACACAGTCAAAGTAACTTCATCACCAGAAGACAGAAGCATAACCTTGCCAAGTGACATTGGTTATGGTTTAGATGCCAACTTTGCAAATGCCCAACCACCTGCTTAACTCCAGGCATGCAAATCGCCACATGTGATCATTTCTGTCTCTGGGCCAGGTCTTCGCTGGTGTTAACCAACACAGCTCCATTGATTTTCAGTGGAGCAAGGCTGATTTACAGCAGCTGAGTATCTGGTCCTTTAAGTCCAATCTTTCAAATCAAAATAAATGTGGGCATAAACTTTCAAAGGAGGCTAAGCCTCCTGTGAACTGGCATCTGCCTACACAGGTCACTAGAAAGAAGCCTGATCTAAGCCCCACCAAACTGATGGGAAGACTCCCATCAACTTCAGTATTCTTTGGATCAGGCTTTCAGTGCCTTAGCATAGTTAAAGGAGGTTGTTGCAAACATGCAAGACCAAGGTGCAAGGCCCAGATGTATCTGAAACGTAGCCCATTCACTGTTTTGCTGTGGGGACTGGGGGATTCTTTTTTTTGTAAGGACAGTCTCATCACCACATCTGAGGTCAGCAGGTGCTTGTTCCTTTGCTCTGCTGAACTTTGCTATGTGGAACTGAATTGCCTTTTATTTGGGTTCTTGTACAGGGCTCATCCCTCTCCATATCTGACACTGGCTCAGATCAGTCCTTCCCTATTTCAGACACCAAAGACTTCACCCCCAATTTAAAGGGGGCAGGGTGTAGGTATGAGCATGGTTAACCCCATTTTTTCCTTTCCCCATTTTTTTCCAGCTTAGATCCCATCCAATCTCCTGTCTGGTCTTGACCAGATGGTTTTTTAAAACATAGTTCTCTATATTTCTGTGTTTTCTTTTTGCCATGTGTCACTCAGTGCTTATGCAGACACCCTTTAATATTAAATTCATCAGTTCCTATTGCTCTTTGAATTACAGCAGCTGTTCTTGATTAAATTGCAGGGATAAGGTGCTCCACAGCAACTGATCATTTCTGCTCAGTTACTTTTTCCCAGGCATAAATATTACTGCAGACACAATCTAATATCTTTGAAGCATTACCAGAGGCTTCTTGTAGTCATTGGGCTTGATACAGCGAATGAAATATGGCTGGCAGTTGCTCAGGATTTTCATCAGCTGCTCCAGGGATTGCTTGAATTGTCCCCCTAGGGTAGAGAGTCGTTTGGTGGTATCTGAGCCCTGGAGAAAAGAAGTACAGACATGACTCCCACATCACATGACCATTATTTGGCCCACTTACAACTCTGTTGTATGTATTCAGAGAGAAATCAGCTGCCTACCATAAAATGCATCTGTTTGGAAGTCACCAAATCTATCATCATTGCTCACACTGAGAGGTACTTATCTATGTGTAAAGGTGGCAAGACCCTACTTGTACTGTGCACTGAATAGCAAAAAGCCTGCTCACTAACATGATCCATGTCTAGTTATTGGGCCTGTCCTATTGTGGACCACATGATTATTTCAGTGAGCACAGAGGTGCTTAGCCCTTTTAGTCTGAAGTCAGGCAATAGGTATGGCAGGATGGCACCTGAGAGACTAACTAGGTAACACAGACATGAGCTTTATAGGCAACAACCTACTTCATCAGATATAATGAAAGGACATTATTATTTCAATGCTAATTCACATTGGTGTGATTGCAAGCTTAATGGGAAAAAGCAGCTATTTATTCAGCACTGGCTTCCAAGCTGGGCAATAGCTGGCTGTATGGAACCAGCAGGTGAAGTTGAGGGGATCAAGGCTTCCCAACCCATTTGTAGCTCTTAAGGGAGTCCTAACTTCAAGGTCACTATTGCTTTGTAAACAGGGAAAAGGTAAAGAAGGCAAGTAACATACATAATACAGGGGAAAAGTTACAAGCAGATCTGATGGCAATTATGCATACCAGCTTCTTTTGGTTACAGACCCTGTGCCACATTCTGCTTTCAGCTGCACAGGTGTAACTCTAAAGGAAATTGACCTGATTTAGTTACTTTCAATTTTTACCAGTCTAACTAAGAGCAGAATTTCCCCACAGAAACTTTAAAACAGTATTACAGTAGGCCTTAATCTTAATTTTCCATAAGGTTTTAAGATTCACCTTATAACACAGCAATAGTCAATGCAGCTTTCCAAGGGCTCCACTGTTTGTTCAGAACAAATTGTTAATAACTCTGTAGCGCTCCATGGCTGCCTGTACAGGTTTTATTGAATTTTAGTGGCCCGCACTGCTCTGTTATTATGCACATCCAGTCTGACAGTCATTCCTTACCTCTAACTGCATTTGCTTAGCCAACTCCTGAAGTTTTTCTGCCAGTTTCATCATGGGGCAATACTGATCTCCAGTGGCTGAGCACATGCACTCTTGGAAAATAATTCCTAGGAGAGCCATAGCGGCTAGAACATAGCTCATCTGCGTAAAGCTAACAGGACTGTGTACAAAACGGCTGAGGTAAATAATATATGAGTCTAGTTAACATTCGTGTTCCCACATCTTGGCATTCCATCTTCCAAATCAGCAAATCAGCAGATTGGCCACTGAAGGGTCTGAATCCTGTGTCTTGATGGTTTTCTGTGGTATCTTAGGAGGTAATGCTATAACAAATGAACTAGTTGCCTGGAATAGTATTGAAAATTTGCTCCTGCTGACCTGGAAGAGGAGCTCTACCAACTCAGGCCATCAATGTTCTCTCTACAATTTCATCTACCATTCCATTCTATAGACTGCTCTTTTCAGGCTCCCATATCAGGGCCTGATCCAAAGCCTACTGAAATTGTTGGGAGCCTTTCTATTATAGGCTTAAGTAGGTTCAACATGAGTCATGTGTCCCATTACAGCTACGAATAACTTAATTTTGTTTATAGTGGCAGGAGACTTTTTAAGCAGCATAAAGAAACTTAGTTCTTAATCAGAAGGTTCTCATCCCATCTACCAGAAGCCATTATAGTCACCTTTTGCTGCTGATTTCTCTACTGACTACCTTCTTTCCCCAGCTGTTTACCTGTCCATAGCCTGGAGTTGTTCTGGAGTGCAGAAAGCCAGAGTGGGGCAAAGACTGAGGAGGAAAGGACAGCAGAGGACAGAATCAGGAGAGCAGGTAGAAAAAAACACATTATAGCACATGGAGTCAATGCTTTCATTGCACTCAAAAGCCAAGAATGGTGCAAGTTAAGGTGTAACATGTACCTGTACCTACCTAACCTACCAATATTTCTTCTGTGCATGACAATGCATTTGCAATCTCTTTCTCACTTAATACAGTACAGACTAGACTATTTCCCCCTGTGCCTTTATGGATGTTTTCTGCCAGATGTCTCTTAAGATGACTCATACTCATTAATGTAAAGGCTTTCTTACACTGCACCGAGGGAAGAGGGCAGAGCCAGGATTGCCGCCATGGCCACAGGCAGTCAGAGCAGCTGTAGAGGTTGCTCTGGGACTGCTATCAGGAGTGGCTTTTGCATTTCCATTTTAATTGGTATTCCCATCCAGTGTCAGTCCAATAGCATGATACACAGGGAATGGCCATGACACTGATGCATCCTGCCCAGCCACACATACTGCAGGGACACAGGGCAATGGGTGTGACAAGCCAACATCGCTCATTGTCTTGATGGAGGAGCATCTTGCAGTCCCACAGATCAGTCCCTCTGTGTCTGGTACAAGGCTCCAAATCACAGTCTGTGGGGCTCAGGCTGTCTGAACTGCCCCATGTAGGAAGCATGATGCTCAGTTCCCAGACCAGATCCTGTGGTGCTTAACTGATCCCACCTCGATTTCTCTCATGGCCATCAAGCTCCCCTGGGCCATCAGAACAGAGAAGTTGTTTTACATGAATTGCAATTGCCTGTCTGCTTCTAGGCTCATGTCCCCTTTGCAGTAGTCACTCCTGGACATTCTCTACTTCCAACCAAAGGACTTCTAGGCCCACAGCACATGCCACTTCATTGTCATTTTCTTCTTTGTTCTCCCACTTGGTCATAACCAGATCTGCATACATGTACTCTCACTCACAGGCACTTAGATACTACACAGATAAACGCCATCTGAATGTTTAGACAGAAGTAAAGACACAGTTGGCACTGAAATATCTGCCTTCAAACAGATTAAGTGCAGTTGCTAACTTGTGAGTAGAGTGTACTGAAAAGACAGCACAGCTTGCATACTTCCTGAGAGCTGAGATATATCCTGTGCCTAGACTGGTCACTGAGAAGATGTTCTGAAGTCTTCGTTACCCTAGAATTTAATGTTGGCATCACAACTGTTTAAGACAATCACTCAGGTCCCTACAGACTGTTCTGCCCAGATTGCTGCAGTGAAGGAGGAGGGGTTTGCAGAGTGAGACAACATGGAAGGTAGAAGATTACAAGAACCCTTAGGGGAGAGAGATCTTTCTTTTTGGTACAGTCTAGTGCAAGCAGGCTGACCTTAAGGGTATGATCGCTTCCAAATTTCCGCATGCTTCCATGGCCTAGGGTTGTCAGTGCTGATTCCACCTGAAAGATTTGTCTCAGGAATTTGTTTTTGGAGGAGTGAACCAGCTGCATTATGTTAGAGCTGAGCAGGTCACGATTCTTCTCCAAGAAACCTGCAGGTCAGAAGGAAAACAACATCACCCCGGCAGCAATGCTGGCTGCAGTCCCGTGCTGCCTGGCTCCAATAAAGCCTATTGACAATAACTTTCAGCTTAGTTTAAACTAATCCTCTTGACTTTAGGACATTAGCTAAGTAACCTCAGCCTGAGCATAATCCATCATTGCTGAGAGGACCACAATCAACACCACCCACAGGGCAGAGCTCCCAGAGAGCCGGCACTCTTCTCTCCACATTGGAGGAGTGGTGCTGGCACTTGGGAGGGGCACTCACCTTTAGACTGGTAATAGACAACCCCTGCAAAGTGGGTGATACCAAATTTGGTGTCATGGATGCTCTTTGGTGGGATGTAGATTTTACTTTTGCCGTGAAGGGAGTTGATTTTGTCCAACAAGGTAGCGTCCGTGCCCTAGGAGCAAACACAGCCAGGAGGAGATGGTGAAGCAGATTCTCTCTGTAAGCCTTGGTCTGTACCATGTGACCAAATAAAACTGGTGCTAAGAGATACTAAAGAGTTAACTTGTGGCCTGTGTTGGGTGACAGGATGCAGAGACAGTACTGCTGGGAGTTTTTTTTTCTCCTCACCCAGGGCATCCATATCTTCTCAAACACAAAAAACAGACCTAAGTAATGAATCCACTGGCACTCCCTGGAACTAGTGGGTGTGCCCAGCATCTGTAGGACAGTGGACCTCTGCTAATTCTGCTAAAGTCACTGGCAGCTGGGAAGGGGTGTCCAAAGCTTTGGAGGAGCAGTAAGACTTGCTCAAGGGCATGTTCCCTTGGCCTTGTCAAACAGTGCTACTTGCTGGGTAAATGGCACAGGAAACCTCCCCAGGGCTGGCACCAGTCACCTTGTCTCCATTATGTGCCATCCTGGAGAGTACAGGCAGGATTCTGTCCTAACTAGTTCATCAGCTGGAGCTCAGCTAGTGACTTGCTTAGTAGCAGAGGGGCAGGTGCCAACAGTTAAGCAATTTAGTCAAGGTCTTTATTCCTTCCTGGCATAGCAGGCCAGCCCAGGGCAGGTCTGTGCAGATCCATGCCCCCCTGAGATAAAAGATGGAGGAAACTCCCTGTTCTCCTGGTGCAAGCACCACAGCTGGGATGAACCCTTTTATTGGCTGCACTGGTAAAATTGGGGAGGCTCTTGGTGTTCCACTTTATGCAGCTACAGAAGCCTCAGACATTTGTGGCCCTTCCTAAGCAGCTGCAACAATTACCAACACAGGCCATCACTCAGGAGAAGACGAATCACAACACAGGCCATCACTATCATCCTGAACTAGCAGAAAGAATGAGATTATGAACAATCAAAGCACATGTCCAGGTCATTCCTAAAAATCAGTCTCAAGGGCCTGGGACCCCTGTCCTGCTTTCAGTGATGCCCAAGCAACTTCACTGGTTTCTGCCCTCTGTACAGGCATCTTTGAGAGTGCTGCCAAACACAGCAGCAGGTAGGGCACCATCTACCCACTGTGCACAAGGGTTTTACACCTGGACTTTCTGGGCTGCAATTGAAGGTGGCACTAAAGATGTTGAGGCTTCTGCAGGGAAGCAATGATTTCTGAGTCTTACCAGCTCACCTCCAAAGAAGCTTTTCAGGCTTCATTTGCTGTGTGAAGGCAAGAGATGGGTGCATTAGGGCACTCACCTTTGGGAACTTGCTCTCTTCATCAATGAGGGAGACGATGTTCATGGGTTTGAGTGCAATCACTTCCAGAGCTCGGTGGTTGTCTGTGAAGTCAATGGAGTTCCAGGTGATGTGCTCAGCCATGTACTCCTTCTGCTCCAGCTTGAAGACGTGGTGTACAAAGAACTGCTGGAGGTGCTCATTGGCAATGTTAATGCAGAGCTGCTCAAAACTGCCAGGGAACAACATGGAGATGCGCCATTCTCTCTGTCACTAGCTTCCCAGCATGTTGCTATTACAGAGCAATACTTGATTTTCTATAACAGGGGTGTCCAAGATAAGCCTGCAGGGCTCCTAGGGGGGCCAGGAATGTGGGGGCAGAATAAGCAGGGGTTAGGGACAGAGATGGGGCCTACTGCCAGATTCTAGCCTACAGATCCTGTTGGGATGCATGTCAGCAGCAAGGGGTGAATTATGGCTGTGTTAACCCCTGTGATTCCCTGGTGCTGCTCACCCTGCAACACTTCCATCAGAGGTGGGTCTGGATCCAGTCTACAAGCAGCCCTGTGGTTTGGATATATCCTGAGGGGAATATTGACCCCCTGTTCTCTAGATACACACATATGTATGGATGCTGCTCTATTTCAGACTGCATCATCATGCACTGTTCATTATCACCCCCATAGTGTGTTTTATCTTTGCCCACATCATCCACCCAAACAACAGAGCTGTACAATATACTTCCCCTTTTGTGATGTTGATTATCAGACATTCAATCAATGAGTATATGATGTGTGGCAGGAAAAACAAATTATTTCCATCTTAAAATACAATTAGGAACCTTTTGGCATTATTGGACTGTTCATGCAGCCAGCCTGTTTATGTGTACAGGCATGGTCTTCCCACCCTTGTCCTCTATCCCTTTGTTTCATCTTGTCTGTGATTCTTACATGTTACAACTGCAGTTAAATTTTATTATAAACTATCTGGGGCCAAGATTGGATATGCCTAATTGCCTATAAAGTACCTAGTATAAAGAGGCCCTCATTGGGATAATTGCCTTTTGGAGTAATAATAATACTAATAATATTATAATAACTATGATTAGGCACCATCATACTATATAGCCAGATTTATTATATATCCCATCACAGAACTGTGATCCTGATCACATGTTCCATGAACCATATCACAGAGGTAGCCCTTTTGGTACATTAATACTGAGGTCCCCTTGTGACTTCAGAACATCATGGTTTCATAGTTTGCAAAGTGCTTGCTGATAGTGTATGGACCACTAGCTGGTATCTGTGGATATGTCTACATGATTTAATGTTGCAACATGTGGTGATACCCATGCTAGTATCAGCGACGGAAAAGCCATCATTTCTTTAAGAATTAAGAGGAGAAAGGAAATATTCATTCATTCATTCATTCCCACCATTTATCTCTGCTGTGTTTCAGCTTTTCCAATGGAAATGAATCTGAAATGTCCTACCTATTAGTGTTAAAGTTTTCAAATCCAAAGATGTCCAGCAGCCCAATGGACTGGCGTGCATTTTTAGCATCCTGGGAAGATGGGCTGAAGATTGCTGAATTGATCTTGTTTACGATCCACAGGAAAATCCGTCCATAGATCCCCTGCAGAAGAGATTAAAATGAAGCAAGGGGCCACTACTGCAAACTCCATGGGGTCCACTGCCAGTAATGATGAGCTGCCCCATTGAAGTCAATGAACATCCTCAGGGTAGAGCAAAAAGGGTGT
Source organism: Alligator sinensis (assembly GCF_000455745.1). Classification (NCBI taxonomy): domain Eukaryota; kingdom Metazoa; phylum Chordata; order Crocodylia; family Alligatoridae; genus Alligator; species Alligator sinensis. Next base: position 1,528,497 of record NW_005841849.1, on the reverse strand, counting down.
TGTGATAAGTGTTTGCAGGGTCAGACCCTCCACCAGTCAAAGGGAGAGAGCTCTAAAAGCATTTCCCATCTTTGAAAGGCATAAGTGCAAAGCACTTGTAAAGAGGCAGCCTTCTCTTTTACCTTTCCAAAGCCATCTCGCCCATCAGCAGCCTGGGCAACACTCAGGGGCATGGACACACTTTCTCCACGGATAATGATGGAGTGGTTTGTAAGGCTGTTCCGGAGCTCCCCAGAGTCCACCTGGAGGAATAATCATTGCAGCTGGGTCATTCTATGCACAAAAGGGAGAGCTGGCAAAGAAAGGAGGTGTCTGTCTCAGGAAAACAGATATGGACAGGTGATGTGGTTAGTATAGACAGGTTGCCTGACAGCACTGGGCCAAGGTGGCCTGTTAACACAGGAGAAGCATGCAGTGGCACGATGGAAAGTGACTGCAGTGATAATGAGGACACAGTGGAAAAGGGAAACGATATTCAACCCTTCACAGAAACATGCATGCTGACAGTGCATTCTCACAGAGGAGATAGAAAATGAGAGAGCTAGTGGGAAAAGACAAGAGAATCCATTACCTCAAGAAGTCTAGTTGCTACAGAAAAGTGCGGGGAATCCAGCACATCACAGCAGTCCAAGTTATCATACACAGCAGCTAGGAAGAGGAAACAGCAAGCCTCAATAAATACCCTTACTGTAAACATACACTACTTGGGCATGTGGCTGTGTTGCTACTAACTGGCCACATCTACATAAGATGCTGACTGCACAGTCATTACTGTGCAGTCATTTAGTACGTGTATAAACAAGTGCTGGAGTTACTGCGTAGTTGCACAGAGGAATGGCTCTTTTATAATGCTGGCTGTGCAGTAGCTCATGACTACAGCACAGTAGTGTTGCATCATGCTTCTTGACATGCAGTGCTACTGCGCAGTAGTCACAGACTACTGCACAGTCAGCATCTCATGTAGTTGTGGCCTGTGGCTGTAATATCCAAAGCAGAGATTTAGCACTGCAAGTTCAGCAAACTTCATTCAAATTTCAGGTCAGGATTCCAGCTTGTTCCTGGAGCCTGGCAGCCCTAGTAGCTATTATCAGCAAACCTGGCCAGGATTTTCATGTCAGTCAGCAGGTGCTGGGGCTGTAGGAGAATTATGTTTCATTTCAGAGACAACATCCCAAATTGGGTGCAGGACTCCTGTGTATAGGGCACTACCCAGGCACATTGGGAGAGTCTCTACCCCAAAACACTCTCAGCCTAAGAGATTATTCTCCATTGTGTATATATATGTCACCTACAGCCTGTGCACTGCAGTAAATGCTTTCATTGCAATGCTGAGTTTGGTGATCATCAACAAACACACCTTGGGGAATACCAAATTACAATCCTCATGACAACCATGGCTCTGCCACTCCCCTGCCCATTTGCATGTACAGTACTTGGGTTAACAAGTGTGGCATGACACTATATTGTTTAATGTCTCTTGGGCAATAAGGGACCTATTTAAAACCATGACAATATATGTTACAGTGAAGGTACCAATAAAGTCACCTCTCTTAGAATAGGGGTCACTGGCCAGGACTTTTATTGTGTGCATCTCCCCATCATTCCATTGCCATCTCTCCACCTGCCCCATGCACCTGGGGAGCAGACAGTCACAATCTGGCACTTTAGACAAGAAACCATCTGTTCTGCCACAGGTGTTCAACACCAAGATCAAGGGAGGACATGGATGCAGGCACTGCTGGATTTACCTTCAAACTCCACATTCCCCAGGTGCAGAATAGCAGCCAGCAGCTTGCTGATGTCCCAGTGCTCAGAATCAGAGAACATGAGGATTTTCATTGCAGAGCGGATGTGTGCATATTCCTTTGCATCATTGCGTCCATCACAGGATATGCAGTCACCCTGTGTGGGCAGCACATAGGTGGGTGCAGGGAAATGTCCTGGGATGTTTATACTGACCTAGAGAACCACCACTGACCTAGAGGACAACAGTGGATCTGCTCCTGCACACTGCTCTTAACAAGCCCAAGACAAGCTCTCCTGGACTTTTACTTCCCCTTACAATGGTGGTTTTCTCCTTTCCATTCATCAAAGGACTGAATGCTGCCTGGAGTGGGATAGGGCATCCATAAGTGGGTCCATGAGATAAAACCCATACATTCCCGTGTCTCAGCTGAATGTTGAGGGAGCGGAAGAGAGAAGCATAGGCCAGGGATAGGGGCTGTTCCAGTACCCATTTGCAACCAGTTCTGTGATACATGGTTGTGACACAGGACAATGGACCTGGGTGCCAAATGAACCGAAGAACTGGGAGTGGAGGAAGGTGATGACAAAGGGCTTAGAAGGCAAGTCATTCTAGTAGAGGCTGAAGGAGCTAGGCATTTTCATCTTGCAGAAGAGATGCTTAGAGGGACTATGATAGCAGTCTTCAAATACTTGAATTGCTGCCACAAAGAAGAGAGTAGGACACAGACCAATGAATTGAAGTTGCAGCAAATTATATTTAGATTGGAAATCAGGAAAACTTATTCACTGTTAGAACAGTGAGGCAGTAAGTAGATAACTAGGGAAGCTGTAGACTATTCATCACTGGAGGTATTCAAGAAGAGGTTGGACGCCATTGGTCAGGGATGATCTAGGTGTAGCTATACCTATGTTGTGCTATGGGTATCTCCCATGCTTCTGGGCTTTTCAGATTGCCATATGGGGGTAGGAGGGAATTTATGCACCCCCCTGTTACATGTCAGGGTTTTTGTAAGACTTCCTCAGAGGCATTGGTTGTTAGCTGCAGCCAAGGCTGTGGATTCTGACTGGGCTGTGCCAATGCTCCTGCTGGGACTTAAACCCTGGCTAGAGGGTCTTGCCCCTTCTCTCAGGGTCAGACCAATCACCATATTTGGGGTCAGGATGGAATTTTACCCCATGGTCATATTGTTATGGACTATGGGGATTTTTGCCTTTGTCCGTCATGGAGGGCATGGACCTCTTCTTGGGATCTCTTAAGCATCAATTAACAGCTTATCTGTGGCAGGTCAGGGTGTTATGTCTGGTGTTGTGTCAGGTTTGACTGTATAGTTTTACTAAGAGGTAAGACAATGGATTTGTATAAGATAGTGTAGGTAGATCCTGCCTCAGGCAAGGGGTCAGACTAGATAACCTATGGAGGTCCCTTCCAGCACTACTTCTGTGATTCTGTCTTACCACTGTGAGGTAGGTGTACTCTGAAGCAGTGCCCAGATTCAACATTTTCTTCTGCTCCACATTCATCCCCATTAGCATGCAGTAAAAAATGTGATAGTTCCTTTCCTCTGGAGCCTGGAACAAAATAAATATGCCAACAGCAGGACCTCTTAGCAGAGGTTCATATCAGAGGAGCAGTCAGAGTGGACTCCTCCAGATTTTTCTTCATGTCCTCACCTGCCGACAAACCCGAGACTTCTCCAGAAGGAACTGCTCTATACGGGCTCCCTCAATCACACCATTTTGGCTGAAGTGGATATCGATGTATTTCCCAAAGCGGCTTGAGTTGTCATTGCGAATTGTCTTGGCATTTCCAAAGGCTGGTAGAGGAGGACAGTGAGGCAGGGACAGAAACTGGATTTACTCCCAGGTAGGGAACATCATAGAGAGAAGCTGTCTTTCCTTTTAGTACACAGAACTAGACACAAGGACTGGGAATGTGAACTACCTATCTCACATGGTAATACCACAGAGCAGCCAGTCCCATCAGCAGATGCCTTTTGATGCCTCAAATAATTGAAACTCTTGGTATCTATCCTTAAAAAAGGGAACATTTAAAAACAACACAAGACTGCCAACTACTGCATAGTACAGAGTTGCTACCAGTTTACATAACATTAGCTGCTCACTCTACTTATCTATACTCATCAATAGATTTTAAAAAACAAAGGAGACCATTTTGATCATCTCACCCAACCTCCTGCATAACACAGGCTGGAGAACTGCACCTGGTAATTCTGACAGTGCAACCCTATCTCTTGGTTTAGCTAGAGCACATGATTCAGAAAGCTTCAAAGATAACACCAAACGAATCAGGCTGTATCAATGGTCAACTACCCTCACTGTTAAAAATGGGCACCTTATCCCCTGCTTGAGTTAGCCCACCTCCAGCTTCTGGCAATTAACTCTTGTTATGTCTTTTATCTTAGGCAAGTCACCCCTTCATTTTATCTTGGAGAAGTTAAATGAGGTCCTTAAAAATGCTGGATGACCTTACTTGTGGGTTGAAATATCTACTTTTAAAATGCTGAAATAGGATTGAGAAAATGGCAGAAATCCTGAAGACATGGGGCAAAATCTGAGATGAAAACACATAGGGTTTGAGGGGAAATTATTTGTAGTCTTTGCCAAAATTCCTAGTAGATTCCAAGCTTCCATGGTCCAAGATTTTAGCTGCCCGTGCAGATACAATGGTCATGAGACATCACTGCATTACTCCAGAGTTACTCTGGCATAAGTTTGCTGAAATCGCTGGAGTTACACAATGGTGAATCTGACATTTTGGCCAGATAACTTACCTTCCAGGATGGGGTTGGCCTCTAGAATCTGCTGCTCAATCCAGGAATGCTGGCCACTGATGGCAGCTAAAAATTGCAGCAGCAGCTTCGTGCTTTCTGTCTTCCCAGCTCCAGATTCTCCACTACAATTCAAAACATAAATACTTGAAATCAGTGGCTTATTTGCCTCTTTTCTGCTGCAGTGACAAAAAGGCCAAAGCAGTGTAAAAAAAAAAGATCTCTTATATTCACCACAAGATAGGCCAACTCATATTGAATCTTACGTAGAGAATGGAAAGTGTCGAGTGAATTCTTCCATCATTTATACAGGTGCAAATCCACTAATGGCAGAAGGTTTGCACCAGTGGAAATACATGGACAATTAGCCCTTCATCTCTAGCACATTAAAATATCTTATGTGAACAGGGATATCTTTGATGGCTCAATACATGCACTGGTGGCACAGACATCATGAAAAAAACCCTCAAGTTCCAGTACCTAACCACTCTCATGGCAAGAATTCCCTTGCTGTAATTTAAGATCATTATCCCTTGTCCTTTCCTCAGGGCCAATACAATGTCTCATCATGATTCTATAACTGTGCATGCAAATGCCAAGTATACACCCATTTTTTCTTGGTTGAGGCTTTATTTTCACCAAATCCATGAGGATTCATTTTCTCATTTTAGGGGGCTTTTTTGGAGTCCAAGCCAAAACTGATGCAGCAAAAAAGAAAATATTTCCTCTTCGCTTTTCTAGCATTATCTCTGCCCCTTCCTGAAGGAACTGTCACCTCCAGAAGAACTTTGGGATCACCCTCTGTTCAGTCGCTCCACCCATGCTTGACCCCTCCAATTACCTGATGACACAGCACTGGTCTCTCTTATTTCTCTTCATGTTGAAATAACAGTTGTCTGCAATGGCAAAGACATGAGGTGGGAGCTCCCCAATTCTCTTATTACTGTAGAGTCTGATCTGTTCCACTGTGTAGAGTGGCAACACCTGATATGGATTCACCGCCACCAAGATGGAGCCTGTGTAGGTCTAAAAGAGGTGAGAGTTACATTTTGCCTCAAGTCTAGAAGCAGCAAAATAAAGTCAATGCCATCTTGTATGCTGCTCTCATTAAACCTCGTAAACTAAGCACAGCCAGACCAGGATAGAAGGTTTGTAGGGAAAACCCCATGTCTGGTGATTCAGTAACTTTCCTCTAATAAGTCTGTACTAAACTGCCTCAGTAGGACCGCTGGGCTGCTGGACGTAGCAGCACTCAGAGGAAGTTTATAGCAGTGATGCAGACCATCAGTGGTTCTTAAAGAGCCTACAACATTTTTTGCACAGGAAGAGATGCTAATCCTGGACCCCTGGCCAGATTGTAGCTCAGTTAATGGCAATGCGGCTACATTCTCTATTAGCTTGGTCAGATATGGCATTTGTCACTTCCCATCAGCAACCATCATGTAATGTCACTGTCAAGCAGCTGCTGTATTCCTGGATTGAGCAGCTGCTCCTAGAGAACAACCCTGGGGGATTGGTTATGTGACCAAGATAGGAAGGTAGGTTGTGTTGCCAAGATGCTGGATTCCCAACTATGAAACTCCACTGGTTTCAATGAACTTACACCAGAGTATAAGTGAAGTATCCCAGATGTGGCTGCACTTGACTGGTAGACAATATGAATACAATTCATGCTGTCATTTAGTTATATGCATAAAAGCTTTGGGATCCCTCTCAATGAGAGCTTGTACAGTATATAAATGCAAGGTGATTATGTAAATGTAAGAACTTTCGTCTGTGACAGTCTCAGACAGCCAGAGACTAGCATAGGGGGTCTTCCACACAAATATAGTTATTTGTGTTACAGCAATATCTATCTATCATATTCTACACTGGGCACTGTACATATACACACAGAGAGACAGGCCCTGTTTCATGACATTTGCATTTAAATAAGAAGCACAAAGAGGAGAAACTAAATATTATCATCTTCATTTACGGAGGAAGAAACAAAGCTATGAGCAATCAAGCAGATCAGGTTGCCCAGGGTCACAAAGGAAGACTGTGGCAGTCAGGAAAAGAAACCAAATCTCCTCAATCCTAATCCAATGCTCTGACCACAGAATTAGCCTCCCATTCATTGTAATTGCATCTGCATTATAAAAACAATCCAGATAATGCCATTGTCTAATTGAATTAATTGCTTATTGATGTGGGAACCATTGAAACTATCACGATTTCCTAATTATAAGCTATCACATATGTCTGATATTTGTCTAATGCCTGGACAAATAGTCTGAGGCAGTGACCTATGGTAACATTTACTCTGAAGAAGAAGCTAGAAGTCAGCTCTTTCTCTCACCGTTTTTTGTGGGACCAACTCAACAATTCCAAAGTCTAACATCAGTTCTTATCCTTGGTGGCAAAATACAGCCTTTGGACAAGATCAGTTTTTTGGAGAGGAAGACAGAAAGGTGCATAAACACTAGAGTCAAGCTTCTTGCATCCCAGAATGTGTGATCTATCCAACAAAGGAAGCCAAAACTGCCCTGCAGAGGAAGAGACTCCCTGCCAAACACATGCTATGACTCATTACTTATCCTTGAGCAAGATTGGCCCATCTTCCATGGCACTCACATAGATTTTGTGCTCCTGGTGGCGGACAAGGAGGTTGCGCACCATGCCTGCTTCATTCAGGTCCCCAAGGCGAATCATGTCTTCCACCCCTTGGGCAGAGGAGGGATGCATTGGGCGCATAGCACTCATGTCCCGAGCGGTGATCCAGTGTTCCTTAAGCAGAATAAGGCAATAGAGTTTCATTACTGTAGTCAGCTGGGATTTCATACATTAGCTCAGGAGCACCTAAAGGAGTCACGTCATCACAGAGGGAACCCAACTATAACCCACATTAGCTCAGTGTAGGTCTTGAATAAAACAGACTACAGCACTCTTCATCTTTAATGCACACAAGTCTACTGAGACCAAGTCCCAGGAGCAAACTTTGAATCAAGACAGGTGACCACATTCTGGGCTCACAGTGCTGGACCCATGGACTCTGTGGCAGAATGGACCTACTTGGATTAGCCAGGACCCTGGATTCTGTGATGTTCTAATGGAAGTTTAGTGGCCACTCATTTTAAATTAAAAGGCTTGATGTTTCTGATTAATAACATAGGAAAATGGCTAACACAATCAGGTCAGGAGCCCATCATTTTAATATTAAATTCAGTTATTTATTTTGTGTTGCCCCCATGTTTTCTATACATTGGATATGTTTGTATTGACAAGGGATAATAGCATGGTAGAAACTACTTAGTTGAAGTTGGAGGGTTGAAAGTTAGGGAGGGGACCACTGGAGCTTTTGGCATTCAGGAGGAATGACAAGAGAAAATAAAAAAGGTCAACAGTGACCTGGTTACCAATGAGATATTAAATGGTCTTTATGTTTCAGAGCCAACAATCCCTCAAGATAAATGGAGCCATTCAAAAATTCCTGAAGTTGACTGTATCAGGCCAGATGTAGGAAGGCAGCCCTGCATAAATTTGCACTGAGTTTGCCACTGGACCCCTTACAAAGAGAGGAAGGAAGAGGGTCTGGGCCATTAAGGCAACCAGCCGGGACTAGGAGACCCATACCTACTGAGCTATCTAAGCACAGGGGCTGGAAGTGCTATCCAGAATGATTCCAGCAGTGGAAGGGAGAGGTGTTCTTGTTGGCTAGATCTGAGGCAACATAGATTCAGAATACTGTGATGGTAGGTAAGCCTGGGGAAGGGCCAGCAGTGATAGAAGAGGCCTTAGGAAAGGCAAGATTGGAAGAAGCTCAGAAGAGACTGACCAAATCTAGAGGCAACCGGAATAGCAGGAGCCTAAGCTGAGAGACATGAGGTAGCTGAAGGGCCTCAAGTGCTGTACTGTTATGGGACTTAAATACTGGATCACAATTACGCTGCACGCATGGGGCAAGGCATAGATTCTATGACCTATTCCACTGCTGTAGCATGCATGGGGCTGAATGCCACACAGCAGTGCAGACTTGGAGACAGAAGTCCATTAATCGCTTTATCTTGCCTGGACAGTTGTGTGAGGCTTTCCAGGGCTGGACAACTGATGGACCCTAAACCAAAACATTCAGCCCAGAATCTGAACACAACTAAATTTGGAAAGTGTTTGGTTTATCATTTGAGTTTGGTCCATTGGAGTGAGGGAAGCTAAGCACAACATTCAGTCCTGGATCCAGAGGGGAAATCCTGACCCTGTGGACATCAAAGTTTCACCCTGGAACTCCACAAACTCCACAGTGATTCTCAACCAGGGTGCCATAGCACCCTGAGGTACCTTGAGATCCTTTTAAGGGTGCTACTGGGTGCTACCCAACTGTTAGCATTGTTAGGTTTACAAAACCTTTCATTAGATAAATCCAGAGATTTCAAATAGAAATCTACAACTGCAGAAAACTGTAGTTGTGCTTGGTCTGAGTTCTTTGCAACAGAAAAACTGTTCTATTATTTTTCTGTAGTGAAAATAGAGTGAAAACTAAGAACTGGCATTTTCTGAAGGGTGCCTTGAGTCTACCCAGGGGTATCTTGAGTCTAAGAAGGTTGAGTACCACTGCTAGGATGTTTAGGTCAGTGGTTTAGTTCAGGTTTCCAGTTCTTAACCATATTTAAAAACATCTTAAATGTATGCCTTTGAGGCAATTGGAACATAGCATACCTTGCCTTCATCATCCTCCACCAAAATCTGCCCCGAGTCAGATACCTTCACAACTGCCCCAATAGGAACATTAAATTCACTGTTGGAAGTGGTGTCCAGCCACACATGGTCACCCTAGAAATAAGAGGAACCATCAAAAACTGCTTCATATTTAGTCTCCAAGCATCTCATTGCTGTAGACCCCTATGTTTTAATAATTCTTGGCCTCAACATTGCATTGAACATTACAGTGCTCAACTGAACCAGTTCCTCTTCCTCAAGGCAGTGGGTCCTAATGATTAGAGAAAGCTTTGGCATCAAGAATCCTGGGTTCTTTTCCCAGTTCTGCAATTATCCACAGTCTAGCACCCTAGAAATGGCACAACAGTTATAACAGTAACACTACTACACTTCTTTGCAGAGATGTTGTGAGGCCCAGCAAATGTTTGTAAAATACTTGAAGAGCTTCAAATGAAATAGTGGATATATTACTTAAAAACAGAGATAGTACTGGATAAATCATAGAAAGGTATGTTCACACAAGATAACCCATCAGAGATGGAAGAGAATGAATGGGTTAAATAGCTTGGAAACTTCAGAAACTTGTAGTAGTCAGTTCTAGTTGTCTGTTCCTCAGCTTTCAACTGAATAAACTGTACTCAGACTGTGAATATTCTGCATGGAAACAAATCCTGCAGGCAAAATGTATATCTTGATTTCAGTGGTTGAGATAGAGGGGTCATCCTGGCACGTAGCATCCTATCAGCTCTTATATCTCAGCTAGACTGCCCTGTGCTGCTGATGGTGCTAACTTTACCCAAATCCTTGTATCCAAAGGATACAAAGGCCAAGATCACGGCAGCCCCTTTGCCTGTTCCAGATACCCACATGGGGCCAGCTGCACCTAACACAAAATGTTTATTTTAATGGCCAGAACTTGGTTGCAAACAGAATAAAAGTACAGGGCCAAGTTCTCAGCTGGTGTAAGTTGGTATAGTTGCATCTTTCATCTGTTGATGATCTGGTCCTGCTGCTTTGTGGCTGAACCCTGTTGTGTGTGATTCCTGTTCTGCAACCAAACATTTGCTGACCAGGAATGGTAGCCTATTTAATTAAAATTCTGTTGTTTCTTTCTCTCCCATGATATTTTATCAGTTTACCTTCAAAGACAAACAGCTGTAAAACAAAGTCATTCTAGATTATGGAGAACACTCTTTGCAAACAGAACTCTTAATCGCATTGAATAGAACCACTCAACAAGAACTCCCACTGGTTTCAACAGAAATGCTTGCAGCAGAAGGCATTACCTCAGTGTGAGTACAGGTACTGCAGCTTGGCCCCAAGCAAAAGCTGGCCTCTCCTTGTAACTTGTCTGGGTGGATGTTATTTGATGGCTAGTTGATATTGGTTCTCCACTGCTTTTTCTTCTAAAACAAGGGTTTTCAACCTTTTTTAACAAGTGTATCCCTTCTGCCTCAGAGTTTCAGCTCATGTACCCCTTTACATTTTTTTCTTAGTTTTAAGG
>NW_005841849.1:1498687-1517638 GCF_000455745.1 Alligator sinensis | reverse complement strand
TTCATCCAGGAGTGGGGGGGGAGCAGTTCCTGCCACTGTGTGCACCCTGATGGAGGTCCGGAGGGCATGTCCCCCCCAGATCTGTGCACGGGATGGGAGCAGCTGCTGCTGCAGGCTGGACTCTGTACCCCACTGCCCCAAGAGCTGTGCAATGCCATGGGCCTGCTGCGGCCAGCACAGCAGAGGACGCAGCTGCTGCTACACACACACACACAAAGACACACACACACACACACACACACACATGGAGATACAGACACACCCCAGCAGGTAAGTGTGTGTGCAGGGAAGGGGCAGGGGAGAGGGAAAGGGATGGGGGAGCAGATAGAGAATGGCAAGGGGGAATGTGTCTCTGTGCTGCTCCCAAGAGCGGGACTGGGGGGAGCGAGGGCAGTGGTGCCCCTCTGCAGATTGCACATGTGCTGCCCGGCCAGCCGGAGGGGATCAGGGCTTGCATGTGGCGGCTTCCACCACCCCATACTGTCACTGCTGCACTGCTTTCCTGCGGCCGTTAACATTTGTGGCTCTGTGGGCTGCTGACAGGCGGCGCGTAAGGTGCGAGGTGCGTCAGCAGCCCACAGAGCTGCACATGTCACTGGTTGCAGGAAAGCAGCATGGGGTGCAACAGCGGTGAGACGGGGCGGTGGTGGTCACCGCATGCGATCCCTACCCGCTTGGGTCTAGCTAGCTGGGCAGTGCATGTGCAGCCCACAGGGGGCGCCACTGCCCTTGCCCCACTGGCTCTGCTCCTGGGAGCGGGCACAGAGATCGAGCTGAGGTGGGGTTGTGGAGGTGCCATAGTGTGCTGCATGAGGCCGGCGATACCTGGCATGCCCCTCCCCTGGGAAAGAAGCAAAGTATGGGAAGGCACTGGGGGAGATGCTGCTGCTGCACCCTGTGGCACACTCCGTCCCTGCCTGCCTGCACATACCCCCTACGGCCTTTTTAAGTACCCTTGGGGGTATGTGTATCCCCTGTTGACAACTCCTTTTCTAAAGTGAATCATGTTAAAGTTCTACTCGCTGTTTTTTATCTTTCATCAGCCTCCCCCAGACACAAGTAGGGAAAAGAATTGGACTTACCTTTCTGAAAACCACCATCCTGCTTTACGCTGCTACATGTGGCCTGTGTTCACAGAATAGAACATAAAGTCAGACTAATCCAGGGCTCAGGGGTAGAAAGACATCAAAACACTTCCAGAAGATGGTGGCACAGGGTAAGATGTGAAATTTCCATTTAAAAAATAAAGCCATCCTCTCTTTAAAAATCTACTAATTAGTTTAAAGAAAGCCAAGATGATCATGTAAAAAAAAAAGTGATAATGTAAAATACCAATATGTCATGTGCTCAAAGGCAAGAACCTATAACATGGCACAATGCACAGATTGGATTATGGGTTCCTGGGATGCTTAAACCAAGGGCGCTATTGAGCACATTTTGTACACCATAAGCACAGACAGAAGTAACAATTTTCACCTGATCTAACCCCTGAAAGTGCTCTACAGCTGTGACCTAACACAAGTGCATGGCTGCAGAGAGCTTTAAAGGTCCTGATCCCATGATAATCTGTGTCCATGTCATCTAATGTCCCATTTGTGCTCACAGCTCCCCGTGCTGTTTTCAGAATAGGAGGGAGTTTGTTCTGGGGGGTTACCCAGCTGGCAATGAAGGGTGGGGTGGGTGGACTGAAGCCCCCTGCCCCCCCTAACTCCCCAATCCACCTGCCCCACTCTCCAGTGCTGGCTGGACAACCCCCAGAATGAGCTCTCACCATTCCCTTTCCCCCTCCCATTCTGAAGACAGTGAAGGGGCTGAGAGGGAGGAGGGGTGCAGCTCAGGGAGAGCAGCTGCAGGCGCTCAGCCTCTCCAAACTGCAGCTTGATCCCCCAACCTCCAGGACCCATCAGCAAATGTCTGTTGGGTCCAGGAGATTGCTGAAAGTCATGGCACTTCCTGTAAAACACTATGAGTTACAGAAGAGAGCTGCACTTCTGTCTGTGCCTTATGGAACTCCCTGGAGCTAATACCAACATATGATCCCTGTCCCTTACTCTATCTCAAAAGTTAATGATGTGTGTAGAATTAGATAGTAGGCCTCTCTTATTCAAATAACATTTAAAAATTGTGAACATCCATTATAGTAATCTGAGGAGTGGGAGGATTCTTTGGTTACCAAAAAACAAAAAAGGATGAGGAAGCTGAAGGAGCAGGCAGAGGAAGTTGTGTGTGTAGGGTATGGGATTTCATCCATGGCTTGTGGGTAGTTGGCATTGCTTAATTCCTGATCATGTGCAGCATGACATAAAAAGAGCAAACAGCAGACATGACCGTTGGGCCAAATCAGAAACATCTCACCTTGACCTACGCTTAAAAATGATTTTTCTTCCACTTAGTCTCCTTCTTACCCCAAAAGGCCCTAGTCCATCATAACAGGACAGTGGGTTCCATGACTTCACATACAGACAGGAGTAGCCTTTTCTGCTGATACTCCCTTTGAGCAGGAGACACCTCCTGAGTCAAGCTGGTGAATGCATCCTGCTGTGAGTCATCTCAGCAGGCACCGGCTTATTAGTCTGGCTGAGTAGAAAAGTGATAAACATGACCCTTGGTTTTAGGAACAGCTAGACTAAAGTTTATGCATTATCAGCATTCAGGTTACTAATGAACCCAGGCAGGGCTCTGTGGTTCAATGCATATATGTCAGCTTCACCTGGAGTAAGACTGGCAGAATTGGCCCTAGAGGTGTGAGGGGCCGAGGCATATCAGCCTGTGTGGGGCCTATCCAGGTGGGGAGGAGTGGCGAGCGGCCAAAGTGCGGAGTGGGAGGGTGGGGTGTGGTGAGCAGCTGGGCTGCGGAGCAGGGGCGCCCTCGGCGGGGCCTGTACAACACTGTCTTAGACAGGAGTGCTACATGGAGTTATTAAGCCCTTGGCACTTTGTATTCTTGCTCTGTGTTATGAGCTCTGTGGGGAGGCACTGAAGAAGCTCAACTGCGACAAGGGACCTGGAAAACCCATTCCCATCGGTTTCACCGTGGTGTGGGACATGAAGAACCCACCTTTTCTCCTTTCCAGTCCACCCAAAGGACACCCCCTCTCTATGTCATGCTGCTCCCTTACTGCTCCAGCACAACCTTAGAGATAAGAAAATGTTTGGAAACAGCTTCAGCTAAACTAAAAACACCAGATTGCATTGCTGCCACCGTTCATGAAAGTTATGGACAGAAGCCTTCACTTTACATCATTCCCAATGGGTTTTGAGCTGTAGCCAAGCAGGAAGTTACAAGCAAGAAATACAACACCCTCTGTCTTCTGGTAGCCATCAGTTTGATGGCACACCTAATGTAAATCTCCTCCAGAGTGAGTGGACAATGCAGAGCCAGAAATATATCTTCGTACCTCACCCCAGGGAATAGAAAGAAACCTACTGGGGTTTCTGCAGTCACTTCCTGGAAACTACACTCCTTCAAGAGATTTATTTTCACTGGCACAACAGTAAGCAGCAAAACAAAGGCAGGTGTTTAAAATCAGTATCTGTTTGAGGATAGCTGGAGAGAGCAATGAGATTAAATCATGACCTATTCTCAGAGAGCAAGTCATCCAGGTATCAATCAGGTTCAAGCCTGCTTAGTTTAAAAAAGAAATCAAATGACTTGTGAAGATGTGAATTGTTTCCTTAAAATCTGTAGCAGGAAGTCAAGGCAGGAGGTAGGGCTGGCTCTAAGCAGAGGCTGTACAGCAGGAGTGTCAAACATGAAGCCTGCAGGCCAGATCCAGCCCACAGAGCCAGATCATCTGGCTCCCAGGTGGCCCCATGATGTGCATGGGATGTCCATTCCAGCTCATGTCCTGGAGGGTGAAGTGGCGACTGCAAGCAGCACAGCCACAGAACAGCCATGTGTCACTCTGGGGCTGTGCTCTGAACAGCAGCGGCTCCAAGGCTCTAGGGCTGTGCTGCAGTGGTGGCAGTTCCGGAGCCATGTAAAACAGCTCTGAAGTGGCTGGAGCAAGGCAGTGCCACACACAGCACCCACTCCAGATCCAAATACAGTGTTGATCCAGCCCATGGACCAGCCCTGTGCCACTCATCCAGCCTCCGGGACTGGATGAGTTTGATACCCCTGCTGTACAATGAGAGTGTTGCTTTAGGGACAATACTGGGTTTGTGTTTCCCCCTCCCCATGCTCTTGTTCAGTGCTAGAAAAAAAGGCTTTTTGGTTCCTTAACATGACAGTATTCAAAGTTATTGCTGCTGTTTATTTTCAGGAAGCTCACTGCCATTCCATTAATAATGCCAGAGGTTCATAGATTCATAGATTCTAGGGTTGGAAGGGACCTCAATAGATCGAGTCCAACCCCCTGCATAGGCAGGAAAGATTGCTGGGTCTAGATGACCCCAGCTAGATGCCTATCTAACCTCCCCTTGAAGACCCCCAGGGTAGGGGAGAGCACCACCTCTCTTGGGAGCCCATTCCAGAGGTGTAACAATGCAGCTCTGCACCCCAGCAGCCACGCAGTGCCCAGGGCAGTGCTGGCTCCTGTCATGCCAGTTGCGGTGGTGTGATCATCCACTACTGCAGCACAACTTCCTTTGCTCACTCCACACCTCTACCCCAAGGTGGTGCCTGGGGTTGTGCCTGTGATCAGTCTCTCCCCCTCTGTTACACTAGTGAATAGTGTTATCCTGGAAGGTGTAAATGGCTGCTAAAGTTAACAAGTGGATACAATTCAGGGCTGTGCAAGCCACAACATTCAAGCTATGTGTAAGAAGCAATTAACCCCTTTTGGGAGCCAGATGGAAGGCACTGACTAAAGCAACTGGTTATGTAGTAAGAAGTGTAAGTTGTGCCAAGAGGCCAAGGAATTTCCCTGGAAGTGGCTGCAAATGCAGGAGGGCAAAGGGGTGATTCAGCAGGCTGCATGTATATAAAGCTACAAACAGATGTAACATTTGTCCTGGGACAAACCATTTTCTCCCAGGACAAGATGGAGTCCGACAACTCCTGCTCAGAGACTCAGCCCTCCTTTGCAAAAAAGCAGGAAGTAGTTGAAGCATGTCTCACAGTTTTTCTTGCAGGACTTTGCTCCCAGTTGAGCATATATTCCATTTCCAAGCCAATGACAGGTTGACTGATACCACCCGGAATGCCTGACTGAGCCTTAAAATGTAACCTCTCCACTGCATATGGCTCCTTTCAGGCTGTCTGAAAATGGTATCCTAATGGGAAACGCAGGGTCAGGTTTTCCTTTTACCCACCCTATTTTTATGCTTTTGTAATTCCATTGCCTTCAGGGAGTTATTTTTGATTTACAGCAGGCACAGGTGAGAGGAAATTAGGTCCAACAGTCCACTTGGGGATGGAAATTAGCTTACTTTTCACAGTTCTCTTTGCAAGGACAGATAATGGATGTAAAGGGAACGCATATTCTTGTACAGACATATGGCACATGCTTCAGAGTCCACAGAGCTCAAGGAGATTCCAATGGGAGAATAAACTAGTGACAACCTCTGACAAGTATGGAGGCCCTTTGCAGAAGATAAGGCTGTATTTTATGCCAAACAGGACTTTGTGTCCATTCTCCACACACAAGCAAGACTGTGCATAAAAATATAAATTGCAACACATGCTCCTTCCAGCAGAAAGTAGCTGACAATTCCCCGACTATGCTCTACAGTGGATTTAGACTCTAAGTCCACTGTTACCTTTAACTATACAGGGCTATAAAGGTGCCTGGCACTTCACAGGCATGTAAGAGAACAGGACATGGGCTAACACTTAAATAGCTTACAATTGAATGGATGTCATTTTAGTTTAACACATTAACCATAAACTTAGAGATCTTAAAAATAACAATAATGCCTACCCTACATTTTAAAAGCAGTTCAAACAATATTCATGCAACAAGCTAAAGCTGAACTGCCAGGAGCACTTCCACAGACGTAGAGGAACTAGGGGCAGCATCAAAACTGCGTAGCACTAAGGAAATACAACCACTCTTTATACTGTCCAGTATCCACCAACTTTAACAGGAATTACTTATATCATATGGGGAGGCAATCTACTCCCTACAACACTCTCACACACCAAACACTGTGTCACACCAAAACAGCAAGGAGGTACAGCCATGAAACATAATTATACTCTTTCTAGTTTGACATCCACAAACTTCCAGCACTTAAAAACAGTTCTTTTTATGGGCCAGATTTTTCAGTCCTACTCAGGTAATGGTAAATTCGTCTGGGTAGACACTACAGGGACTGAACCACTGTTACTATTAACTAACAGGGCTGTGAAGGTATTTGTCTCTTCACAGACATGTGAGACAACAGGACACAGTGTAACTCAAACAGTTTACAATTGAATGGATGCCATTTTAGTATATGTAACGCATTAGCCATAAATTTACATAACAATAATGCCTACATTACACCATAGCAGCAGATTCCTTAAAGTCTCAAGATAAATCTCTAGAGAGGTCTTCTTTCCTCCAAAATAAGTGCCTCATGTTGCTCCTAGTGTGAATTACTGTTTTGCTTCAACATAAGTCTTTATCTGGTCTTCCCACCTGACCAATCGGGCCCATTAACCCAGGGTCCAACTGTACCCTAAAGAATAGAAAATTACCTGTCCAGAAGGAAAGTGTTGCTGTCTGACTTGTGGTGCTGTGTTACCTCTTTCTTACAGGAAATGAAGGGGAAAGAAGTTGGTGGTGACCCCATGGAAGACTCCTGCCTTTGCAAAAAAGCAGGAAGTAGCTAAAGCATTTCTCAGTTTTTATTGTGGGACTTTGCTCCCATTGAGCATAGATTCCATTTCCAAGCCAATGACAAGGTTGACAGCTGCCACTCGGAATGCCTGACTGAGCTTACACTTTAACCTCTCCACTGCATGTGGCTCCTTCCCTGAAAACGGTATTCCGGGCACGGGGTCTGGTTTTCCTTTTATCCACACTATTTTTATGCCTTTGTAATTCCATTGCCTTCAGGGAGCAACTGGGCACATCTAAACTTGCACATTTACTGCGCAGTAACCAAAATCACTGCACAGTATGGGTGCATATCTACATGCGCACGCCTGTAATGCTCAGTAAATATGGTGACTTTCTCTGACTTCCGTGTAAATTTGATACCTGCATCATGCAGGTATCAAATTTATGTCCAATTAGTTATTGTGCAGTAACGCATGTGTAGATGCCATACTGCACAGTAACTCTGTGCGTGTGGGCTTCCAAGTCAGTCCACACACAGCGTTAATGCGCTTTATTGCCTGCACATGTAGACGGCGGTCTGTTCCCACTTACTGCACAGTAATGTCCTGGGCAGTAAATTTAAGTCAACATAAATGACATGTAGACAATGCCCACTTTTATTCTTGATTTACAGCAGGCACAGGTGAGAGGAAATTAGGCCCAATAGTTCACTTGAGGATGGAAATGAGCTTGCTTTTCACAGTTCTCCTTGCAAGGACAGATAATGGACATAAATGGAATGCATATTCCTGTATAGACATGTGGCACAGGCTTCAGAATCCACAAAGCGTAAGGAGATTCAAACAGGAGAATTCTTATACAGATTTCCCTCATTTTATGCTGTACATGTGTTCCTGGAAAATGGTGCATAACTTAAATTCGCATAAAGGGAACCCACTATACAATGTAACAAATAGGGATACATTCCAAGACCTCGACTGTACTGACCTCCAGACCCATTTCTACTACTTTTACAAGACAGTTTTGGTACTCACCAACAGCAGACACTACACACAAGCACAGGGTGGTGGTGAAAGTTACCTTAACGGGAATGGCAACTACAGAAACATGTGTTGCAAACAATGAGCGAGGAGCACAGATCCAATTTGCATATACAGAACCCACATAAACCGAGGGAAACCTGTATAATAAAGGGCTTAGTCTGTCTGTAATGCTTTTGGAGCACTCCGATTGGTTAGTGAAACAACCAGAGTGCAGAGCACCACCATGATGGCAGAGACAGACAGGACAGAGTGGGGAGCAAGGCCAGCACTGCTGGCCTCACCCCGCCCCCCAGCCCTGCTCTTTGGAGGTGGTGGAGTGCTGCTATGATGGTGGGGATGGAGCGGGGGGGCTCCACTCCATCCCTGCCATCACGGCAGTGCTCCACCCCCTCTGAGGAGCAGGCCCGGGGTGGAGGCGGGGGCGAAGCCAGCAGTGTTGGAGGCAGCAGTGGTGCAGGGGGCTGGTGGAGGGAGATGGAGGGGGTGGCGGGGCAAGCTTCTCCCTCCCTCCTCCCCCCATCATTCTTGATGGGCATTTGGCTAGTAAAAAAATAACAACCTCTGGCTAGTATGGAGGCCATTTGCAGAAGATAAGGTTATGTTTTATGCCTATATGGCCTTTTTAATTGAAAGGGATCTCTAGTCAGTTTCTTTAAAATTATCTGGTTTTATTTGTCAGGTATCCAGGTTGTAGCCATATTGGTCTAGAGGCAAACCCATCATTCTTGATGGGCATTTGGCTAGTAAAAAAATAACAACCTCTGGCTAGTATGGAGGCCATTTGCAGAAGATAAGGTTATGTTTTATGCCTATATGGCCTTTTTAATTGAAAGGGATCTCTAGTCAGTTTCTTTAAAATTATCTGGTTTTATTTGTCAGGTATCCAGGTTGTAGCCATATTGGTCTAGAGGCAAAAAGAATCAAAACTTGTGGAAGAGGCAGTATCTTTTATTAGATCCACTAAATATTTGAAAACAAATAAATTTAGCTGCGTTTTTAAATGAAAAGTTCATAACTTTACAAGAAGAAAGCATTTTACCACTAGAAATGCTCACTTTTACAAGAAGAAAGTATTTTACCACCTGATATGTGTAAAGAAATGAGGGAAAACTCTACTGAGTTTTCAACAGGAGAAGACTCACCAGTCCGGCTGGAGCCGACACCAACAGAAGCCTGACAGCTGTGGCAATTTGCCAGCAGCTGTTTATTCAAGTTCGGCCTTGCCCGTGGTAGTGCAGGTATTTCTGGCTCTCTGGGAGATGAACGCCGGACACAAGCAGAGAGCCAGGAGCATCAGGATACTGGGGAAGGGGCTTCAGACCCTGGGACGCTGGTGGAAATAAGCCTCAAGGGCCTGAAGGGGCTCTACTAGTTCAAGCACCACTGAATAGGCTGCAGGAGCAGGGACAGGCAACACTGGCTGGGAGATGCACTGAGGGAAGATACCGTCAGAAGCACTAGTGCCATCTTACTCAGGTTTCGGTTTATGATTACTTTTGTTTTTGCTTTCTTTTTCTTCTCTGTGCTTTCATGTTCAGCCTGGGTAGCAGGGCTGTAGCCAGGGAGAATGGGAAGGAAAGAAGACATTCCAACAGGGTGTACCAGCTTTAAGACCGGACAGAGTGGAGAAAGTGCAGTGGGCTCGCCATGCTGGGAAAGTGGCAGGTGCCGCCTAAGCTTTGACTGTGAGACGTCGAAGCATCCAAGGCTGAACAATGCCCAAGCTGGGCTAAAGGGGACCAGGAAGGCCCACCTAGTTCTTTCTTTTCAGTCTTTTTATTTTTCCTTCCCAGAGGCTGCATGCACACCACCGGTTGGTCACTTTAAGGACCCAATGACTTTGAGGTCCATGGACACACCCAGAGGCAACATTAACTCTAGGGGTCACAACTTACCTGAAGTTCTCTTCAACATTTGAGTTGTTCTTCTTCCATTCTCTGCTCATGGAGCTGTGACTGAGCTGTAGAAGGACCAGCTCATTTGAGGCTACGAGAAGCCAGGCTTGGCATAAACATGGATCCGTGGGGTGAAGGACAGAAGGGGATCACCCATTGAGAGACCAGGGCGCAATGGAAGTAGTAACACCTGGGTGGCACTAGGACAGGGTGTAGGGGAGGTTGGAGCCCCAAAGAAGAACTGGACCCAACGCATCCAGAATGATACACAGCAGAAATAGGGCACCTCCCGACTAAAATACTTCAACAAAAAGACGTGGCAGATATTGGGTAATCTCCATTGGGTGTAAGAACTGGGCAAGTGTATTAGTGAAAAGTATTCATCTTGATTGCAAGAGTTACATTCTTTGGGTCCATAATATTGAGCTAATTATGTATGAGTGACAAATACAGAAACAGCAAGAACAATGTATCTGCCATAAACTCAATGTACAATCTTCCATTCAGATGTGACTGTATAGTTTATATAAATAGTGGATTGACAATTTCATGGCTTTCTTTCCTATTAACTTTTCGTATATCTGTAATAAACTGCACTTTGGAATTAATAAGCAGCAGTTACAGGTATATTCTAATATATATTTGATACCTTAATTCTTACTTTTTTGTTTCTTAAATAGATTTTAGTTGTTTATATTGTAGGGAATATAAGAAACCCTGCTCTATGTTTAGCATCTTATAACTTCTGCTGTAGTACTTTAACATACAAATGCACATTGTCAGCATGTCTGCGTCGGGTACCCCCTATCCCCGAAATTCTCGCCTGCCATGACTTGATCTTTAAACAAAATGGGAGGGGAGGAGATGTTAACCGCGCAGGTACCCACGGGAAGGACCATGTTGGATCGGTATATGGTAATGGTGCTTTATTATTCTTAATCGGGTATTACTCTTTCCAGGAACACCCGGTGGAGGAGGCAGCTCGTCGGACCCTCCACGGAGACCCCCTTGGTATGTGGGCAGATCTCCGCCAATTTACTTGGTCGGTAAGTCTTGTGAGTCATCCCAGTTATCAGCCGCTAATTGCCTCATTAGCAGCTGATTCACTCCGGCACGGGATTCCCTGGCCACGTCTTGTGCTAGCATGGGGATCGTGGCTTTTCCGCAGTCTTTTCTCTTTGCCCCCACCCTCTCATCCTCCAGTGAGGGGTCAGGGTCCTGTCTCTTCAGGGCTGGGTCGAGCATTCCCTCGCCCCCTTTTCCTCCCACGTACCCCCGCCGCATCTTGGCAGGGAGCCGCGGCTTCTCGCTGCACCGCTGCTCCGTCCCCTGCGACTCACTGCCGAAGCTGGGGTTTTCAGGTACGTAGCGCAAAGGGTTGGGTTGATCCTGGAATTCTGCCGCCGTCTGTGAGAGTGAGCACCTGCCTCTGGGTCTTCCTCAGGATCTCCTGCCGTGGAGCTCCTCGACAAGCTTGTGATTGATGGCCTCCTTGACAATTTTTTCAAAGATTTTTCCCAGGACTGAAGGCAGTAGGGATGTGCGAAATTTCACCGGGTGTTTCATTTCGGAGCTGTTTCGATACATTTCGAGCTCAAAACAGCAACATTGAAACAAAATAAAAGCGTTTGAAGCATCTTTGAAACAAAACAAGGGCACTCAAAACATTTTGAATGTTTCAAGTTTTGAAGCTGGGCTTACTTGGCTTCAGCGCCGGTCCCAGAATGCAGCGGCAACCGCCTGTCATCTGGTGCAGATCTGAGGGCCGTGCCCCCCAGGAGGAGTCTGGCAGAGCCCCACAGCCCTCCTGGGGGTGCAGGCAGTCCCCCGATCTGCCTGCTGGATCACAGGAGGCTGGTTCTGCTGCCTGGGGCCAGCTGCAGCACCAATCTTCCCAGCGCTGGGTGCAGGCTACGCCCAGCACTGGTCCCAGGTGGCAGCAACAGCTTCTGTCATCCGGCAGGCAGATTAGGAGCCTGCACCCCTGGGAGGAGTCCAGCACAGCCCTGCAGCCCTCCCAGGGGTGCAGGTTCCTGGATCTGCTTGCCAGATGACAGGAGGCTGACGCTGCCTGCAAGTGACAAGAGTTTTGTTTGTCAACACTGAAGTGCAGTTTCCCAGAAACCTCTGGACCTATCTCCTTGAAGCTTGATAGGCTTCATGCCCTCAGAAAGGGCTACCATCTCTACAAGTTTTATCCAAATCAGGCAAGGAATGACAAAGTTATAGGCAGTTTTGTGCTTCCCCATTATAACCTATGGGCAAAACAGCAAAACAGTTTCAATAAAACGAAACGGAACAGTGCTTTCCAAACTAAACAAAACTCGAAACAAAACACTATTCTGTCCAAATGTCAAAATGGAAGTCAAAGTGGAACGGTGCTGTTTCTCACAGTCCTAGAAGTCACTGGTCTATAGTTTGCAGGGTGCTCCCTCTTCCCTTTCTTAAATATTGACACCATGTTAGCCCTCTTCTAAACATTCGGGACCACTCCTGAGTTCCACAGCTCTTTGAACACCTTTGCCAGAAGCCCTGCTATGAGCTCCGCCAGTTCTTTCAGGACTTTTGAATGCAGGTCATCTGGCCCAGCAGACTTGAAAGTGTCCAAATGTTCTAAGAGTACCCTCAACTATTCGGGACTGATTTAATCTGGACTGTTGTCTTCCCCATATTCCCTGGGCCTCTGAACAGGTGAACACTGCAGCTCCCATCTACTTTCAGGAATACCAATGTGAAGTAAGTATTTAGGAGCTCTGCCTTTTCACGGGGATCAACTTTGGGCTGCCTCTCCATATTCAGTAGGGGTCCCACAGTGGAGTTTGATTTTTTCTTGCTCCCTATGTACCTAGGTCCTTTAGGTCGGTTGCCAGCTTGTTCTCCATGCCTGCCTTGGGTTTCCATATCTCATACCTGCAGACCCTGCCATATGAGTGTACTTCTCTCTGGTTGCTGAACCATTTTTCCATTGATTACATGCTTCCTTTTTCTTTTTCTTTTCAATCCACGTACTGCATATGCATTCAATATTTCAGTTGTCAGTGTCCATAACTTTGTCCTGTCCAGGTGAAATATCTTCAAAGAGGTCAAAGAACAGGAGTGTCATTTAGGTTTCTACACACCCCAGTCAGAAGTTCACTAGCAAAACTACTTCAGAATGATCAGAAAACAAACAGCACTTAAAACATTTCTTAACAGCTAAAACAAATGTATTTAAAAGCCTGCTAACATTGATGGGAGCAAAAGCACTTTATGCTTCTCTAACATCTCTCCTAACTATGCAGATGGTCTAATAAAAGATGTCACCAAGAAAATTCTTGCCTCTTGTATATTTTCTGGACCATCTCAGTTATAACAGCACTGCAACCCTACTGCTAACAAACCAGCAATTTAAAAAGCTTTCCAGTTTGAGTGTGTTTTGAGGCAGAGAGATTTTATTTTCACTTGATAATTTTTAAAGGGTTTTAAGTGGCTAAAACTAGGGAGCTTTTGAAGTTTACACTGGCAGTGGTAATGTATTTCTGTGGTGCTGCAGCACACTGGGAGAATGAATAACCTGAACTGGGGCTGTCTAAAAGAATGTAAGAAACCAAACTAGTGATAAGCATCCTTGTCATTGTAACACAGAAGTACGGATTGGGAATGGGAACCAGTGCCACTGTGGATCAACAATGCAAGAATAATGGTATTTAAAAGGCACAAAAACACAACCCACAGTGCTTAAGAACTGATACACCAAGGAGGAGTACAATGACAGAGTTTTGTACAGTACATAGGCATATTAATGAGCAGAGTGTTGCTTGTAAGGGCTTCTGCAGTGTAAGCATGTGTCTAACTGTCTATTAGTGGATAATAGGTACAGTGGGAGAGTGCTGAACTGAATGCAGACAGGTAAGAGAAGATCTAACACTACAGCCGCCAGATGTAGACACTCCATCTCTTTCCACATCTCCCTTTTTATATTTACTTCTGCCCTATTGTCCATTAGTGGTATCATGCAGCAAGTGGATATGTTAATTGCTGAGTACAGTGATAGGTACAAGGATCTGTAAACCCACTTTTATAGTTGACATTAGGATGACGGAGACATTTCTAGAAATCATTTCCATAGTTTGATGAATAAGTAGGTCTGAAATGCAATAGGTTAAAAACTACATAATCTTAGGTGACAGTAATCCAGCTGCTCTGGAAAACAATTGGTTCATTAGTGTGAATAAGCATTGATAAAACTGCTTCTTCCTAACTCCTTCCTAATTAAGAGATTGCTGTCTGGATCAAAGGGTTTAAATACCCATGAGGCCAGAACTCTAATTTTCTTTTTGGATAATGGAAACTGGCCTGGACCTTTCCATATCACTGGATCCCAGATGCTGAGCACAGATTTAGGATAGTTCTAACCACGTTTCAGGGGTTTTTGAAAAAATGTACAGTGAGAGATAATAACCCATCGCTTAGTATTTACTGTTCATCCAGAGTCCCCCCAACCCCCTGCCTTCCGTAACTCCCTGCTAGCTCCCTTTCCCTAAGCAGATTTGTAGCTCTGATGTCCACAGTTCGTTCTAAGACACACACTAGTGTAGAGAATAAGGCTCACTAAAGAAGTACATACCAGCCATGGATTTGCAGGTACATTCCCGAATTTTCTTGAGCATCCTGTCTCTTAGGGAAGGTTTACTTCATTCCAACCCATCTGTGCTGTTGCACAGAGAGGCAGCTCCGCGTGGCTTTTGGGCCTGTGTCATTGCACACCTCCACTAGGGCAAGGTGGTGCTTCCTACTCTGCCTGTTAGAAGGCAGGATATTCTCCCCTGCTGTGCAATCCCCTTACAGTCTGAGTGTCACTCCCTCCTTCCTTTTGGGATCCAGCCAAGAGAGCATTAGAAGCCCATCTTACAAGCCATTCAGCACCAAGTTCTGGCTCACGAGGCAAAAGCACACACGCATGCACAAACATGTATGCAAATTGCTCATTCACCTAGTGTTACACAGGTAACGTCTTATTGGAACTGACATACAGCTACTCAGCGTTACTGAGATAATACCTCAATTGGAAGTGACATGTGTGCATACTCTCCAGTGTTACGCAGGGGAGTTGTCAGAGGCTGATGGATTTAGATTTAAGATTCCTTCCTTGTCTTCTTCCAAACAGGTGGGGAAACGCCTAACTTTTACGGAGATGTTAGCTCTAACTCTCAACCCTAACTTCATTTTCAATAAATGTAGCTACTGTCTTTTTCTCTGGTCTCCGTTAAGTGGAGTTTGGACCCATGCTAGAAGGCATTGTAGAATATGGTTTGTATCTACAAACAAATAACTTGCCATGTGTGTAACCCTGCCTGGAACTTAGACTGTACAGCTGTGGCATGTCTGATGTATTCCACCCCCATGGGTACACACTACATCACTCTCCCTTTCCCCTACTTTACATTTATCCCTCCCCACTTGTCCATTAACTTTAAGCCTCAAATATTTTGAAAGGGAGGCTAACTTATATTTGTATGGCTTGGGTTAAATCTGTCACTGCTAGGGTTGCCAGCACTTTTTCAATCTATTCCAGGAGGTTTCCAGAACTCCAGCGTGCCCGCGACACACAACACGAATGTGTCCACGTGCTTGAATACATCAGTTATGGATTACGGTGCATAGACTTCAGATCAGGAAGGCAAATGCACATGACTCTTATATTTAGAAAACCCACTGGACTCCTGTATAAACCCGATTCAACATTTAATATTTATTTTAATGAATGCCCTATCACTTATCTCCCAGGTGACTCTCAGCAGTCTCCTGGAGATTTATATCTAATTCCAGGAGACTCCAGGGCAATCCTGGAGGGTTGGCAATCCTAGCCACTGTCACCCTTCATTTAAGATATTGTAGCAAGCTATTATGCTTCTCTAATGCAACAGGTTGCTAAAACAACAGGCACATGGAAGGCCACTCAGAGGGTGGAGGGACTGTGCTGATATTGTTTTAGTAGAGATGTGGGGGGGAAGAGCAGTAAGAAACAAAACCAATTCCAAAAAGGAGCACAACAGCAAAGGATACTCTGAATAAGCACTTGGAATGTGGCCCACAGAGAAGCTCTGGGAGCTTCTTGGCTAAGTGCTGTCTGTCTGCAGGAGAATCTGACAAGATGCTGTTCTTGCTGTTTGATTCTTGCTGTGTTCAACAAAACAAGACTTGGTACGCTCGTGGTAAATAAATAGAATTATATCCAAGAAATGCCTGATTCTATTGCTAATATAGCCCCCTAATGTGAAAAACTCATAAAATACAACATTTTGAGGCATTACTCAGGTCAAAATGGTCTCTGGAGTGCCTAGCACAATGGAGCCTATTCCCACTACTGCAATAAAAGTGATTAATAATAATTCAATTTATTCTTTGTTCTCTGTCATAAATTCTAAAATGCCGCCAGCAGCCAAGAAAAATATTTTAGTACTGCTACCCCTATGACCCTATAAAATAGTGCTGTCTTGGGAACACAAGGTAGCAGAGGAGAAATAAAAATGCCTAATATGTGTTGCAAGTATTCCAGCTGAAAATTCTGCAACAACTGTTGGTTGGGGGGGGGTTGAGAGATCACAGATGAATTTGTTTTTGTACTAAGGAAGAAAATTAAGATGTCTTATTTTACATGTAAGCATGGAGGCTACCGTTCATAATTTTCAGGACAACCATATACAATACCTGTATTGCTCCCTTTCATCAGCCTCTCAGTTTTAGAATTACCCATCAAGATAGGCAATCATTAATCATCCCTAAAGCTGTAATGTAGGCATATGACACCAATGAGCAGCGTAATTGTATTTGGAGTATACAGGTATTACAGGGTCTTATAATCCCTGAAAAAGAAACAGATCTCTCCATCCGTGTTGTTTCTTTCAGGCAAGGTGGTCCAGGTTGATTTTCAGTTCATTTTGCAGCTTACATCTGGAAAAGCAGTCCCATGTGTGAACTAATTTGAACTGGAACAGCAGGCAGGACAAATCAGTCCTTTTACTCGCTAAACCAAGGGTGTCAAACTCATCCAGCCCCACAGGCCTGATGAAGGGTGCTTGGTCAGTCTGTGGGTTGGATTGGGTCCACAAACTGGCCTCGTGTGCCAGCTGCAGCCTACAGGGACACCCTGTACAGGTACTTTGGACTAGTCCATGTATTGCATGCAGCACGCAGCATGCGGGGCTCATTTGGGGGTGTATTACACATGGTATGTGGGTGCATGCTGCATACAGTGCCTGCGCCAGCCTGGCCCAAAATGTTGGATCTGGCATGCGTGGCTGGTCTGTGGGAGTGATCCAGCCTGGCTCTTGATCTATAAAGCAAGGCCACTCTGGCATGGGCGCTGCATGCAGCTCAAGCCCCAGACTGGTTTCAGGAGCTGTGCAGCATGTCAGCTCCAGCACCCACTTCATGTGCAGCCCACACCAAATGGGCTTTGTATATGCCATGTAGTGTGAGGGGCTGGGGTCAGCACATGCTGCCTGTGCCGAGCAGGTCAGAGGCCTGTGGGTGTGGTGGGGGAAAACTCCCTGGGGTTCATTGTCTAGCTGCACAGGAACCAGACAACCACGGGTAAAGGTTTACTGCAGTATATTTGCTCGAGCAATGACCATTAAGCCAGTAAAGAGGCAAAATGGCCCCCCCTCAAGGGTGAGGCAATCTTTTATACTTTTTACAACAAGGCAAGACTATAGGGTTAACAAAAGCAATACTTGGGCGGTGCTTTACAAATCTTTATAACAGCATATTTCTATTGAGCTGAACTAGCACTTTTTAAAAGCTAAAAGTTAAGTAACAGTAACATTATGATACCTTAGCAAGAACTTGCAGTAGTAGATACTTCTTAAGGACACGATCACTGTACTTAGAACAATGGCTTCTTTGTCTTATCTTGTTCCTTGCTGTAGCTGATTTTACAGCACACAGACACAGATTCACTTGCTGCATTTTACTCAGAAAATGCTTAACACAGTTAAAACGATTACTTGACACAAGCAAAGGCTTAGCTATCATTCTGCCTCGTGGTCAGCGGCATTGCTAGGCCACAGGTCATGCCTTGTATTCAGCTGCAAAGCTAATACTTCTTAATAATCCAAATTATTGTTAACCTAACAGTATGCTATCAGAAAACTATTCTATTTCAGGGTAATAACAAACATGTTCACTACATGGGCAGCACTGCAGGCTGGATGATAGGGCTCTGTGGGCTAGATCTTGCCCTGAGTAACTGTGAGGAAACTGACATGGATGAAGGACTAGCCAGCAAGCATAGATGAAATGCGTTAATAACCTGTGGTTATTATTTGGGTTGTGAGTTTATGATGGTGCCCTGCACTCATTGCAAAGCAGCTTGCGCAGGCATGTAGGGCAGAGGACAGCGCTCCTGACAGCTGGTGCAAGGCAGTGAACCACCCCGCTGCAGGTTGATTACCCCTCAGCTTATTTCTTGACCAGTGCTAGCAAGCGCCTGACCTGGGAGTTGCTGGGGGCGTCAAGCCCGTGACACACATTCAGTCATGGGCTGTGTACTGGGACAGGCAAGTGCTTGCACAGGCGTAGGGTTACCATATTTTCAGGATCAAAAAAGAGGACCTGGGTGAGGGGGGAGGGGAGCCAGGGGGAGGGAGGGGCATATGATTGTTGCGGGGGACAGTGGTATGGCTGCGCCCAGCCTCGGCCCCTCACTCTTGAGCCCCTGGGATCCTGGTTTTCTCTGATAAAGAAATCCCCCAATTTTTGGATTTAAAAAAAGTAACCCAAAATCCACATTTTTCCATAATTAAAATGAAACACCACTATCTATATATTTAATATATTAATGGTCTCATTTTGATTACGGAAAAATCTGGATTTCGGGTTACTTTCTGAAATCCGAAAATTGGGGATTTTTTTTTATCAGAGGAAAAAAAGCGAGATCCTGCTGATATCCCTCACGGGGGCAGGACGCCCTCCGCATGCTCCGTGCGGTTGCACAGCGGGCGCGGCCCGCGCAACGCCCCCTGTCGCTGGCGCGGAACCCAAGCCGAACATCAGGGCGACGTCACTGCTCCGGGGCCTCGCGAGATCTCGCTGGGCTGCGAGAAGAGCGCGGCGCCGTTGCTCCTTGACCCGCCGCGTGCGTAGCGCATGCGTAAGGCCTGTCTCCGAGGGGTCGCGGGAGGCGCCATTTTGGGCCTGGTCAAGTCGGGAGGAGGGAGCGCCGGGCGCTCGGGGTGTCCGCACGGGGCCGGAACCGGCGTCCGAGGCACCGACCCGCGGAGTCGGGGCCCCGCCCCTCCGCCCGCAGCGCCGAGCCCCCAG
>NW_005841849.1:1475308-1498460 GCF_000455745.1 Alligator sinensis | reverse complement strand
CTGTGCTGGGGGCGCGGGAAGGGCCTAGGCACCGGAGCTCTTAGGGCCGCGGTGTGGCCGCCTGCCGGGAGCGGGTCCCCGCCGCTCCAGGTTGCGGAGAGCGATGTGGATGATGCCTCGACTGACAGCAGGGATGTTTCCTACAGAGTGAGCCCAAGGGCCGGTTGAAGCAAACTAGTCTGCTTGGCCCAGTTGGCGCTGCCAGAGGCAGCGTGTTGCATCTTTGCCAGGCTCCTGCCATGTGTTACCCAGCACTGGCAGGGCGTTTTCTGAACTAACCTAATACCTTAAGTTCTTGGCTAGACAAGGCCACGCAAGACGCAGAAATCTTCTTGTGTCTCTCTGAAGGCACGTCTGCGCTAGGGGGTGGAAGGAGTGCTTCTGCAACCTGACTATTCATGTACTTGAAAACCCAAGTGCAGCTAAGGCACAATAAAACTGCAGCGTATATTGATTTCAGCCAGGCCTTTTCAAATGCAGTACTGTGTGTTAATGCGCCTCTTTCCCAGCGTAGTTGGAACCCAGCTTGTAGACCGATACCTCTGTAGGCTTGTTAGTTAACCATTTTATTGCTTTGGTTACTGCCTGATGCTTTAATACAGTGATTCTTAACCAGGGAGCTGCAGAGGTGGAGTCTGCGGGATGAGGAGGTTGTCATTTGGCCCCAAGCTGTATTTTATGCGCTAGTCCTGGCATGGGAAGCATTAGAGCTGTCTTTGGATGGTGTTGGGGCAGACTAAGTAGCCCTGCCAAGATTCATCCAGGTGCTGTGCTGTGGCTATATTATTTCAGTTTTGGACACAGCTTACGTGTGCACAGCATGCACAGGTGTCTACAGCATGCTTGTCAAGTGGACCAGGAGGAGGTAGGCTCTGGGACTTTGCACGGCACTGGTAGGTTGTAGCATGTTGGGTTGGGATGGATACGACGGGGCAAATATGGGCTGTGGATGTGAGAGGCTGGGAATCACTTTTCTGACACTTTCATCGGCATTAGTTTGTGTCTTAAGGACAGCAGTTTTATAATAACATAGTAATCAAATATTGTGTTAATATCATATTAACCTAATGGTCACAGTATTTGTTTGTGAGCAGTTCTGTGAGCTGTCTCTTAAGAGTAATGGGCACATCTGTGGCCTTTTAACTTCTGTGACTGTCATCAGAAGAGGTAGACCAAAGAGATGTATCCAAAATGACTAATTTCTAAGAATATAGAGAATGAGATTAAAATCCTTCTCTCTCTCTCTCTCTCTCTCCCTCTCTCTCTCTCTCTCTCTCTCCCTCTCTCTCTCTCAACTATGCATTCTAACACCTTCTTAATTTTGGTACCGTTCATGAGTCATGCTTATAGACTCCCTGGTCCTTGTAACTGTCAAAATATTTTAAATAAAGAAAATTATGTTGAGCCTTAATGTGGGTTTTTTTTGTTTTTTTTCCCTTTAATTTGGAACAGATGATGGTGGAGCTACCCCAGTTCAGGATGAACGGGATTCAGGGTCTGAGGCTGAAGACGATGTAAATGAGCAGCATTCTGGATCAGACAATGGAAGCATAGAGCATCATTCAGAGGTATCAGGGAAATATTTAGTTTGATCAAATGAAACATATCTTTGTAGTTTGGCTTTGAGTGATAGTGGGCTTTACTCTTTTAATGGAGATTGACTTAATGTTGGGTTTAACCAGACTTTAAAACAGCCCTGCAAAACTTTGCTTGCATAGATGGTCAAAGTAAATACACTCTTTACAAGGTGCATCTTTTTAGCGATTATCATAATCACGATTAAAGAATAGATTTCCATTTTTTTTCTTTTGGCTTAGATTAGTAAAATTTTATGAGCTTTTTGCAATGATGTGCTGAACTATATTTGTGGATATCACTTTTTAGCATGGCTGTAAATATTAGGGCTGTGTGAAGCTTAGGTAGCCGACTTCGATTTGGAAGAGATTTGTCCCAATTCAACAGCCAAATCTCTGAATCCGAATCGAATTGGGAGACCCATTAATCTCTCCGAATCAAATTGGAAGCCTCCGAATCGATTCGGAGATTCAGCCATAGACTATACAGGCAGGCACTAGGCAGGAGCAGCTGGACAAGGGAGCCCGCAGCCCCGGGAGAGGCCATGGCTCGTCCTGCTGCCCTGCCCTCCTCCCTCCCCCTGCTGGGGCGAGGCAGGCAGCCTCAGCAGCCTCAGGAGAAGCCACAAAGGCTGAGGGGATTGAACTGGGAGCTGGGGAATGAACAGGGGCTTTCCCCTAGCTCCCAGTTTGTTTCCCCAGCTCCTGGCATAGGTGACGCGTTGGGGGTGGGCATGTGCCCCTTCTGAGACTGGCTGACATCTGTGGGCAGTCACAGCTCGCCACCCCCTTGCCGCCACGGTCGCCTGCAGGTGGTCTCCGCTCGCCACCGCCAACACTTTCACTGCCACCTGCAGGCAGTTGCTGTGTCCCTCCAGCCTCAGGAGGTATGAGTGATTCATGGATCCCTGTTCTATTTCCCCAGTTCCTCCATCATTCCCCCCAGCTGCTGCAGCTTCTCCCAGAGCTGCTGGCTCAAGCTGCGGCTAATCCAGCTGCCCCACCCTGCCAGGGCAAGGCAGGAAGTGCTGGCAGCTCTGGGAGAAGCCACGGGGGCTGGGGGGAATGATTGGGAGCTGGGAGAATGATCAGGGGCTGGGGGAACAACCAGGAGCTTCCCCCCATTTTCCGGTTTGATCCCGTGGCTTCTCCCAAGGCTGCCAGCATTGCCTGCCTTGCTCTGGTGGGGGAGCCACTGGATGAGCCATGGTTTGAGCTGGCAGCCCCGGGAGAAGCCACAGGAGCTGGGGGGAATGATTGGGAGCTGGGGGGAATGATTGGGAGCTGGGGAAATTGAACCGGGAACTGAACTGGGAGCTGGGGGGAAAGCCCCTGTTTGTTTCCCCATTTCGATTCCCCAGCTCCCCGTTTGATTGCCCCCAGCTCCCAATCATTCACCCAACTCCCATGGCTTCTCCTGGGGCTGCCAGCACTACCTGCCTCGCTCCAGCACGGAAGCAGCTGGATGAGCCGCGGTTTCTCCCGGTGCTGCTGGCTCAGGCCAGTGCTCCCCCGGCTGCTCCCACCAGCACTGCCTGCCTGTATAGTCTATGGCCAAATAAGGTTCAGCACCGAATATCCTCAGATTCAGCCGAATCAAATCACTGTTCCTCTGAATCTCTCAGACCTAGTAAATGTGGTTTTTATATTTTAAATGCTGGTTTTCAGGGGTGTGTAGCTGTCCCATAAAGCTTTGTATGCTGATATTTAATCATACAAGGTAGAGGGTCAAAAGGTTTGTTTGTTGTTTTTGGTTTTTTGCATTTTACAATAAATAACAAAAATCTCCTGATCTATTTTTAAGCCTCTGAATAGATGCATTATGCTGCACTGAAGGGAGTGGGGGAGGGAAGTGCATTTATTGTGTATCAACTGCTGCATGATAGCTTAATTTGTCTATGCCTGTCTCATGGTATAGTTCTGTTTTACTCAGTTGTAAGTTGCCCTGTTTTAGCTCTCACTCTACCATGAAGTAGGACTAGACATATGAAATGGTTATCACAGAGCCAATGATGTGGTAATTTCTCCTGCCCCCTCCCTTCTTACTCCCTTGTTTGTATGTCCATATCCTGTGGGGGAGGCATGGGGGAGGTTTGCTGTGTTATGTATGCATTATCATGATTTTCTGTCTGTCAGTGCTTTCACTTTAAAAATAAGCTGCATTGTATTACTTGAAACCCACCAAAGAATCTTTGCTTGTGAAATACAGGTCATCCATGTGAACATTTAGTACAGGTGCCTCTGGGTTACCACTTCTCTCTCCTTTATTTTCTCCTTGGGAGGGCTTCCATAAAGGGTGTTGAGGTGACTGGCTCACGTGTGGGAATGGGGGAGATGCATGCTACAGCTGAAGCTATGTACTTGGGGGGGAAACACTGTCAGGATCCAGAGCAGCTGCAGGAACAGAGCTTCCATGTAGATCCCCTACATTCCCATGCTTGTTTTTCATGGGCTCAGCACTATCCCTTTTCCCCATTCCTGATGGGACAGTGTGAGGGAATTCTCGGCATAGTTTTCCTTGCCAAAATTTCTTCCTGACTTTCAACAAGGAATGGAATGATGTAGGTCTATGAAGCTCTGCCTTTTAATAAACAACCTTTTGACATTCATAATGAAATGGGTTTACTTCAATATGAATAGTTATTTATATGAAATTGGGTTCTGTGATTCAGATGTCAGTGAGGGTTGTGTGCATTATGTTAAAGAACTGTATGAATGATACGATGGCACTGTAACGGACTGAAAGACTTCCTCCTTAACTCTGGGGTGGAATGCCAACCTGGTCTGATTCTGCAGTAAAACTTACTGTGTTTAATTTCTGCATATTATTCAAATGCACAGTGTCTGAAAGAGAAAATGGAACAAATGCCTACTTTAATAATTTGAAGCACAGATCTTTTTAAAGTTGAATTCAAATATAAAATGAAGTGTAGTATGCTTTGTTTGGGAGGGGATGTCTTTGCTTACTGCAGAAGAATCCAGTTCAGAAACTGATCCCTTCATCATTCTTATGGAAGAGTCTTTCTTTGACTCAAGAAGTAGGAGTTGCTTTGTATTCATGCCAAAAACAACCTCTAGTCAACCTTGCTTTAAATAGGTATTTGTTCATTTGAGCTGGAGAGTCCCAGGTAGCCAGATGTAATGTTAGTGACATCACTAACCCTTGGCTACAGAAAGTGGTGTACCTTGTCCACTTCTAACCCAGTGGGCCGCTTAGGCCTAAGTAGACCTTCAACCTCTATAGAGGGGAGGAAGTTTGAGGGCTTGTATAGGAGGAACATTCACATAAATAAAAATTCAAAGTTTTCTGAAAGGGATGGCTCCTGTGAGTGCTGGATGAAGAGCAGATAATGTGTTATTGACTGACTAGTGTTTTTTCCCACTTCTGTCATACTCTAAAAGAATTGCCATTGTGAGCAGGGAAGATAATACTGAAGCCATTAAGCTTTTAATCTGGTATATGAATATTGAATTAATCATTCCAGCTTCTTTATATTCTTGTGGGATGTTTGCATTG
Organism: Alligator sinensis; assembly: GCF_000455745.1. Taxonomy (NCBI): domain Eukaryota; kingdom Metazoa; phylum Chordata; order Crocodylia; family Alligatoridae; genus Alligator; species Alligator sinensis. The sequence continues at coordinate 1,493,369 of NW_005841849.1, read as the reverse complement.
CATGTTACATTAAGGCAGGGGTGGGCAAAATGTGGCCTGTGGGCCAGATGTGACCTATCAGGCCATTCTAGGGCCCGTGGGGTCCCTAAAAAATTTAGAAAATTAATATTTAGCTGCCCCTAGCTGCCTGTCATGCGGCCGTCAATAGCTTGCCAAAACTGAGTAAGCGGCCCTCCACCCAAAATAATTGCCCGTCCCTGCATTAAGGTAATTTGAGATCCAGTTTAAGTATGCAAACAGACTTTCTTGTTACTTTGATCATCAGTTTTTAAGCTACCCAATATCATTAAATAACATTAAACATTGTAACGTCAGGCAGCAGCATCCTTAAGTGATCTTGTTAATGTGTGCTGAAGCCTAAGAGTTAAGCATAATGTGGCTGTTTGTATATTCCTTTGTATTTTGAACACAGAAAAATACCTGTCATCTCATTTCAGACAAGACCTCCAGTGCTAGATTTTAAAGCTGAGGCTTTAATATTTGTGTAAAATTAAAAATCACAAATGTATCTTAATATATTTTTCCTGTAGTTTTAATTATTTTTCCTGCAGTGCTGTAATTAGAGATGTAGTTCAAATTGCTACATGCAGCACTCCTGAAAGGAGTGACTTTTGGTGATCTACCTCTTCTTATATCTTATTTTCTTTATCCTTAGGAAAGTGTGGGAGGCATGACATTCAAGGGTAATAAAACCTTTTGAGACAGCCTCATCAGATAAGTCTATTTAATTACTATTTCGTCTCTAAATTAGATTTTTTTTAAAAATGAAGACTGAGGTTTTTAAACTTTCAAACTTTTTTTTTCCCAGGTTCTTAACTTAAAGAAAAGAGGATCCTGAGGATTTACTTATGTAGGTCTCAGGTATGTGGGTTTTTCTTTTCTACAATTCTTTTCTGACTTTCCTTCCCCCAATCCCATTTTATCTATAAATATTTTCCTTGATGTCCTTATCAGCTCTGTTTTAGCCAAATAGAATTAGATAACATACAGTTTTAGTACAGTAATGCATATTAAATTACATTTACAGTGTTTGTACAATTTAGTGCCCAAACCTTATAGTGAGGCCTACATGGAATCTTAAATGAAGTCACTGGGGCTTTGTGTGGTTATAAGGACCCATCCTCATGCATTGTGCCTAAGACCATTAATGAAACCACAACAATTCTTTTCATGTTTTCCTTAATTTAAAAACAAAATCATTTGCCTCATCAACATCTGATATGATTATGTATATTTGCATATAACCGTCACAATTTGTGGGATCATACTAGGTAGCAGACATTTTTCTTCTTGTCTTGGTCCGTTATTGGAGGGGTGGGAAAAACATCTACCTTTAACCAGGGGCTGTGCATTGAGGCAGTAACTTCATTTATTACTGTTTCTGCATATAGAGTTAACACTGTAAGTTTGCTTTTAAAATATTTTACATCCTACTGTACTAAAATCTGTTATGGAATTCTGTTCAGCTAAAAGAAATAATTAAGGACATCTTAATTTAAAAAGTTTATAGATAAAGAGGAGGAAGAAAAGAGAGCAAAGGAATTAGAGAAAAAAGGGATGGGGGGCAGATACCTGAGACCTACCTGCCTTTGAGGATGCCTAAAAGCTTTTCTTTAAACTAAGCATTTGGAAAATAAAAAATAGAAAAAAATCTGCTATTAAATACTTAACTGTCACATAATTTACTTTAGAAAAATATTTAGAGACGAACTGGTAAAAACTGATTATCTTAAACTCTAGATCCCAAGTCTCTTGCTGCAAAAACCCATCCCACCCCATTGCTACATACTTGAAGTATAATGCAACCTCTTAATAGAATACTTATAAATAAAGCCCTTTTTTCTTTTTTTAGCTCATATAATTACTTTGCTTTTCCCTGTGTTTTTACTCAGTAAGTCTTCAATAGGCATTGTATTAAAATAGGGTCCAGAGAACTTGGTCAGGATTGAATACTATGGGGCTGTGCACTCTACAAACAAAATTAAAGATAGTTTTTCACCAAACATTGCACAGGCTAAACAGGGTGTATTCCTTCTTCATTGTTAAGAATGTCCTGGCTCTTGCTGTAGTAATATTTTTGTAGCCAAAAAATTCAAGAGGCACGGTGTATTTAATTCTGTCTTACTGGACCAACTTAGTAGCTGTGGAAGATGTTTAACAAGCTGTTAGGCATGAAACACCATTCGTCAGGTCTTGGAAAGAAGCAGGTGCAGGCTAAGTTAAACACTGTTTGGTACAAATGGTGATGCTTCTACTTGTATTTAGCTTAGGCTGCATCTGCATTTGTGGACTGGAGGGAAGGGCATTTTGTGCCTGGAAGCTTGAATATCTCTTCCAACTATGATGTTCCAGTAAAAGATACCAAATAAATCCTACTTCTGACTCTTACTGTCAGTCTGCTTTAACAATTCCTTGCAGACAGCATTAGAATTTCCGGAGTCTACAATCTGCAACTGCATTTTTATCTATGGCATTCTATTAATATTGCCCTCCAGTGATTTTCTTTAATTTCTTTCGAGTGCTTTCCAAATTACCAAGCTGTTTGTAGCTATTCTTGAAGACAAACCCTACCCAACAGCCAACACTACTGGTCTAACCAAAATGTAGTGTTCTTAATATGTATTCTGGGATAAAATTATTTTTCTTCCTAATTCCATGTTTGCCAAAGGGTTTCTAAAAGGGTCCTGGCAGGTTATGTGGTAATAGAATTAATCCATTAATATTTCCACCTTTTCTGTGGTTTTTCTGCTCTCAGCAAAGTCTCATGCTGCTGTTATTGTGAATATTTCTTATTTTCATGATCAGCAGGTCAGTGAAATATGTAGAGAACAATATTTAAGTTTAGAAAAAAGCTACAGGGCTAGTTCATCAAAAGTTCTCTAATCCTCCTTGGCTATAAACCACACCATCCCAAGGTATGCTTCCTCACAGTAATTACCATAACATTACCAAGCAAAGGTGGTTTTTACCTTCCTCTCTCCTAGAAGCAGCTTTCTTCCTGATCTTCCTCCTAAATACAGTGAGAGAACTCATCAAATGCAGCATTCAACTCTACAGATGTACATTTTCCCAGTATATTGTGGGAGAAAAACCACAAAGTGGAGGGGAATAGAGTCAATGTTATAATTAGCAAACGCCAAACTTGCAGGAGATGTTGACAGGATGGTCTCAGGACTTCTGGTTGTTACCTGCAGGAGGAACTTTTATTTTCATAATTTTGTTTCGGTTCTTACTACCTGTTTTCACTAACTGAGCCCCAGTAGCTTTCTATAGACCAAGAAAAATGGGGGCTACTTAAGATGCTGACACTAAGATCATCATGCATTTCAAATAGCCTTAAACCTTGCAGGGAGAAAGAACCACAATTGGGGAGATTATTAGTCTTGCTTTATAGCACTAGTGAGATTCAGCAACATTAAAATAGTGAAGATAAATTTGATAGCCATGCTTTAAAGTTGTGCAACACTGAGTACCATGTTGTTGCTTCATCCTGTTTGGAGCTGTATTATAATTTAGCAGGTTATAGGTTGCTAATTAGAGATTAAAGCATCACTGAAATCCAAGGTTTAAGACCCTAAACATTCTTGTTTTTGTTAGGTGTTTTGATGATGGGGAAATCTGTTCTTAAAATAGCGTTACACTTTTAAGTTTATGAATATACAAGGGAATGTTAAATAAAACTAGGTATCAGAAGTGTTGTTCACTGTGGTTCTGGTGTAAATGCACTTTGACCGTACGGGCTAAGACTCCGCAATTGATTTTAAAACTGTCTATAGTTCTGCATGATGGGAACAAAAGAGGCATAGAAGAATAGAAGGCTAGATAAAGAATGCCACCTCTGAAAGGAATTTAAATGTACAGCCAAGTGAAAACTTGGGATGCGGGAAAGATGATGCGCACACACTCTTTGAGGTGCCAAAGGAGAGGAGTTGCATTTTTTTGACTTCACTGTATGTTTTGGGAAGGAGTTGGGCTTATTCTGCTGCCAGCAGTTTTAGACACACTGAGCTGTTGAAATGGAAATCCTGGGAATGGAGGACTGAAAGGTCTAATTGTTTTTACAGGAAAAATGTAATATTTACCTCTGCCAGGAGAGTGGATGCTTTCTCTAACAAGAATAAATTAAAAAGTAAGGCATTCTTACCCACATTCATATCTAAAAGTCATCTGCAAAAGTTTTTCTAAAAACTTAGCTTTTTTAAAAAAAATAACTTTTAGACAGATCAGATGTATATTTGCATTAGTTTATAAAAAGAGAATTGTGTTTCTCTTCTGAAGCATCAAGAATATCACCTTTTTTCTTCCCTAATTTTGTTTGTGGACCTTTCGGATGTCTAAGAATGTGTATCAGTAACTCTCAGCTTAAGGGGTTGATGTATTGAATCTCTTTTTTAAAAACAATGTCTTTATTCAAAATGCTGATTACTCAGTAAACCAAAATGTGTAAATAAAATAGTTTGACTAAGAATTGCTTTCTGTTTCAATTAGTGGGATTTCTTTTTTGACATGTCTTTCACAGAGAAACTAGATGCACAGTATGCAGGTTTAAAAAATAATTAAATGAAAGGGCACAAGCCCCAATTTTTCCATTCTTGATGGACTGTAATACAAAGAATATCAGTAACTAAATGCGGAACATATTCCATAGAAAAGTGACTATCTAAAACCAAACTTTTAAAAAACGATTTTTCACAGCCCAGCTTAAAACACCATAAAACTGATTTCCCATCTCTTTCCCCACCCTGCCAGGAAGTGCTGAGCAATGACCTCAAAATAAGGTCCCATAAAGTAGTCTTAAATTTCATTTTTTTCTTCTTTTAAGTCCTGGCTGAAATCTGTGATGGAACAGCTAATGAAAAGTCTCACTGTTTTAGTGTTCTAATGTTGTTTTACTCTTTTAATATTGAATTACTCTGAATCATCTGATAGCATGCTATGGAAAGCTATACCTGTAGAACAGATAGATAGATAGTTTAGTTCCTATTTCTGTTTAAGAAATGTTTTCAGATGGCAACACCCACAAATAAATTAAGGGGAAATGAATTGGAAAACATGAGTCTCCCCTTTAATGTATCTAACCTTTGCCTGGGATTTTCTGTTTTCTAGAATGAGCACAGTGATGGTGAAGATGATGGTCCAACTAGAGAACATCACATGACAGACTCTGAAAATGAAGCTATCTCAAGGCAAAAAGACAGTGATTCAGAAAATGAGGAGCCCTCAAATCACAATGCCAGTGATTCTGAAAATGAAGGGACTCATGGGGGTAAAGACAGTGATTCTGATATTGAGGACCATCCAAATCAGCATGAAAGTGACTCTGAAAATGAGGATGCCATAAATCACCGAGCAAGTGACTCTGAAAATGAAGAACCTCAAAAAGATCACAGTAGTGATTTTGAAAATGAGGAGCCCCCAAAGCAACTGGCCAGTGACTCTGAAAATGAGGAGCCCCCAAAGCAACTGGCCAGTGACTCTGAAAATGAGGAGCCCCCAAAGCAACTAGCCAGTGACTCTGAAAATGAGGAACCTCAAAAAGTTCATACCAGCGACTCTGAGAATGAGGAGCCCCCAAAGCATCTACCCAGTGACTCTGAGAATGAGGAGCCCCCAAAGCATCTAGCCAGTGACTCTGAGAATGAGGAACCTCAAAAAGTTCATGCCAGCGACTCTGAGAATGAGGAGCCCCCAAAGCATCCAGCCAGTGACTCTGAGAATGAAGAGCCCCCAAAACATACAGCCAGTGACTCTGAGAATGAGGATGCTCCCAGACACAAACAAAAAATAGAGTCTGACAGTGATGGAGAGAACAGAAGAGAGGAAGCACAGAATGACTCTCATCATTCAGATAATGAGCAGGCAGGAGAAAGATTTCATGGTTCTGACAGCGAGGAGGAAGGTCCAAAGATACGGAAAATAGCAGACAGTGATGAAGAAGAGAGAGAGGAGGAGAAATCAGTTAAGAGAAAAACAGCTATCCTTTCTGACAGCGAGGATGATGAGAAAACACGTAAGGCAATCCTATGTAAATAGTAAGGTTGACAGTGTAATGACCTTCCTACCTTCGGATGGGTCTCCCTAGAAACCTGGTTTTACCTGGGAATAGTTGTAGCATCATCTTACCAAACCCTTTGCTCTTTGTGTGTTTCTGGATGTATTTAATCACTCCTTAAACCAGGGTTATTTTTAACTTTAGAAGAATGAGTTAGGGACTAATATGTTTTATGCTTCATTAAGAAAACTAAGTTTCCATTACAGGATGTTTACTATTGTTGATACATGAGCTAGAAAAAATCCAGCTTGAATTCCAGGTTCCAAACTAAGTATTTGAGACTGAGAATGGAAGTTAGAATAACATTTATTTCTTGTAAATTAAGCAGCTCAGACAATAAACATGACATTCCACAACGTTGCTCTGTGATCATATCTGCACTTAAAAGACAAAAATTTCATTTCTTTCTAAATTGTTAACATTTAAAAAGTAGCATTTAAGTTCAGTTGAACTTTTAAGAGATCAGAAAAATAAGTTTCTTTGCTATGTATTTGCTTTTTGTGTTTGACAGCATGTCGTTTTAAAGACACATTCATTGTTGTTTCTCTGTAGTCATTGTTATTCTGTGTAGTTTTTAATACAAATGGGAGAGAAACAATTTTGAAAATACAAAATTTGGCACTAAGGGATAGGAATAGTATTTGAGACAGTTGTAACTTACTCCTTGAATTGACTAGATTTTATGATGACAACTTCCTTTTAGAAAAAAACGTCTTACAGGATGCAGGAGGATTTAAAAGCACGGTGAATGTTATGTTTTGTATTAGAGTGCTGATATGGTTAGGAATCAATACAAATCAACTCTAGAAATTTTATTTCAATTAAGAGGTTGCTGTCAAGGACCTAATGAATTTCTACATTTTTTGTAGTGTTTTTTTGTTAAATTTTGAATTTTGGGGCTTTTGGCTACAGGTTAGCCATTGGGGTGGATGATTTGTGACCCTCAGTTATATTGGCCAGTAATAATTTGTTTTCTGTTGGCAGCTGCAAAGAAAGTACGAATCCTGTCAGATGTGGAAGAATCTGACAGTGATACATCAGAGAAATCTGGTAAAGCAAAGAAGAGTGTTGTAGCATCAGATAGTGAAGATGAGGAGGAGGAGAGAAAGGACAGTGCTGGAAAGAAAAAAGAAGAGAAAGATCTATTTGGGAGTGACAGTGAATCAGGGAATGAGCAAGAGTAAGTGCTCCTAAATATGAATTCCTATGGGGCTATAAATAGTGAGATTTTTTTTCTTGAATGAAAATGGATGAGCTTCGGTTACCTTACGAACATCCACTATGGCCTGAAGAGTAGAATCATAGGAAGTACTATAAGGCGGATGATGAAGGATGAATGGACTATAAAGCGGAATAGAAAACTGGCTGGAGCATCGGGCTCAGAGAGTAGTAATTAATGTCTCGATGCCTAGTTGGTATCACGTGGAGTGCCTCCAGTATCCTTATATGCAGCATATTCACCAATGGGCCACCAAAAGTAAAGGAAAACTGAACAGATGTCAATTTCACTCAACCTTTGATGGGAATTACTATCTGCTGAAGGTGCAGGATACGTGGTTTGGAAGTGAAGCGACTAATGGCCTAAAGAATAGTCATAGGAAGGACGGATGAATGGCCTATAAGGTGGCTCAATGTCTAGTTGACAGCTGGTATCAAGTGTAGTGCTCCAGGGGTTGGTCCTGGGGCTGGTTTTGTTCAGTGTATTCATCAGAAAACTGGAAGATGGCATAGAGTGCACCCTCAGCAGGTTTCAGATGACACCAAGGTGTGGGGAGTAGTAGATACGCTGTAAGAAAGGGCTAGGATTCAGAGAGACCTATACAAGTTGGAGGAGTGGGCCAAAAGGAATCTCATGAGGTTCAACAAGGACAAGTTCAAAGTCCTGCACTTAGGACAGAACAATCCCATGCACCGGGACAGGCTGGGGGCTGACTGTCTGGGCAGCAGCTCTGCAGAAAAGGACCTGAGGGTTACAGTGGACAATAAGCTGAATATGAGCCAGCAGTGTGCCCTTGTGGCCAAGAAGGCTAATGGCATACTGGGCTGCATTAGTAGGTGTACTGCCAGTAGGTCAAGGGAAGTGATTATTCCCCTCTATTCAGTACTGGTGAGGCCACAGCTGGAGTACTGTGTTCAGTTTTGGGCCCCCCACTACAGAAAGGATGTGGACAAATTGGAGAGAGTCCAGTGGAGGGCAACAAAAAGGGTGAGGAGGCTGGGGCACATGACTTATGAAGAAAGACTGAGGGAACTGGGCTTATGTAGTCTAGAAAAGAGGAGACTGAGGGGATTTAATAACAGCCTTCAACTACCTGAAGGGGGGTTCGAAAGAGGATGGAGCTAGGCTGTTCTCAGTGATGACGGAACAAGGAGCAACGGTCTCAGGTTAAAACAAGAGAAGTTTAAATATTAGGAGGAATTTTCTCACTAGGAGGTAAAACACTGGAACGTGTTACCCAGAAAGGGGGTGGAAACTCTATCCTTGGAGGTTTTTTAAGACCTGGCTGGACAAATGTTTGGTTGGAATGATCTAGTTGGGGATGGTCCTGTTTTGAGCAGGAGGTTGGTCCCTAACTTCCTATGATTCTAAGGGAAGAAATGGAGAACAGTCTAGTTCTTTCAGATGTTTCAGATATTTGTATTGTTGCTTTAGGAATTTCCTAGCAAATGTGGATCGAGCTATTGCCATGTGCTGTTGAGATGTGTACTACAAATGAAAGAGAATAATAAATAAACTACTACTTTTACAGGAACCTTATTGCAGATATATTTGGAGAATCTGGTGATGAGGAGGAAGAGGAGTTTACAGTAAGTGTGTTGTGAACTTTTGGATGATGAATTGGTAGAATCTTAAAAGCTTACCTATATGTGGAGTTATTTCAGAATAGCCATTCTTTAAATTTATCTGGATACCTTGATCTGGAATCACTTTCATGTATAGGCAAGCCCCAGCTCTTTGTTGGATGCAGTGAGACAGTTTGAATTAAATGGCATTTGTAGTCCTGCTCTTTGGAAAGTAATATCTGTAAAAATTCCTGATGTAGATGAGAAAGTGTTGGCCTAGCTTTAGAAAATAATGTAAAGATGATCTGGAAGAATAAAGCGCATATGCTATGTGAGATAGGAAAATTTGATCAGATACCCAAAATCAACACCCACTGATTTGTATTGCTTTTACTAACAGGGTTTCAACCAGGAAGATTTGGAAGAAGAAAAAGCCGAGGCAGAGATGAAAGAGACAGTAGATGATTCAGACTCCGATGATAATATTAAAAGAGGGAAACAGTAAGTCTTTGGGTTGATAGTGCAGAAAATGAACTTCATTTTTTGCTAAGTGGACCATATGGACTCCTTTCCATGAACACTTGATTTCAGTTGAGAGGCTTCCACGAAGGCTGAAGGGGCTATCTACCAGCGTAGGAAGGTGACAGACCAAATTGTCAAAGTAAACTGAATTCTTACTAGACCACCAGATCAGTTCCCCTCTCTTTTTCTCTTGTTAATCTTTTCTTGCTGGACGATACTGTGGAATAGCTGACTACTCAACCCTAGTTTAAGCAGTTTGGGTGCTGACAGATGTGAAGCCCCCCCAAAACAAACAAACAAACAAAAACAAACCCACCAAAAAAACCCCAGTGCTTTACTGGAAGAGGAAACGCATCAGTTTGACCTAGCTCACCCAACATTTTTATAGATCGTGCACTGCAGTAGGGCTATTTGGCGCTTTTTTCTAATAGCTAATTGAATAAGCTATTAGGTCAAACTGATATGATGCGATGCCTCTTCTGGGCATGCCTTGTGCTCAGTGTGGGGTTGCACAGAGCTGAAATTAAAGTGCTCTTTCCCCTCCCACCTCCCCCCATGTCTGTAAGCAGCCTGTATGAGAATCCCCTCTTGAAGTAGTCTAAGAGTATTTATATGTAACCCATCACCAGTTACACTGAGCGCTAGAACATAGAACAGATCTCTGTAATGCCTCCTTTTGCAAACAGTTCAGGGTTTTTGAGAGAAGAATATGCATAAGATGATTGAAAAACAGAGACAGTCTTGGCAGTCAGGAGACATTAATCCTAGTACAGATTTGGCAGACTTCTGTGATGCCAAGTAAGTGATTTCAGAAAGTCCTTGAATCCCTTTCCCTAGTTTCCCAATCTGTAACTTGGGGATCTGTACCTACCTTAAAGGGATGTTTAGAGGCTTAATGTGTATAGAACACTTGGTGATCGTGGGTGGGATTGTATTATTAAAGTGCAAAAACCTGGTGAAAAAGGTGGGGTATTCTCAGGTGTCTTTCAGCAAACTCTTTCCTTGCATTTCAGTATGGACTTCATGTCAGACTTTGACATGATGCTACAACGGAAGAAAAACCTGAGTGGCAAGCGCAGACGAAACCGTGACGGCGGGACCTTTATTAGTGATGCAGATGATGTAGTCAGTGCCATGATTGTTAAAATGAATGAAGCTGCAGAGGTGAGATTTTTTTTTTATGTTCCAGAGAGATCTGTCAAAATCCACTTCTGCTCCCTGACAAAGTAATTTTTTATTCAGCATAGAATAGAAATCAGTATTGTGTGTTCTGAATATGACTTGTAAACACCTGAAAGTTTCTAATATCTAAAACTACTGTAGTACTGCATCAGAGCATTCTTTCATGTACCCAAATTCAAAAGCTTCTCTTGTGGAACAACTGAATTTTTAACATACATGAAATTGAGTATGTAGTTGCTTATTTTTACAGAAACCTTAATTCCCGTCAGTAGTATCAGCCCTTGGAATACTCACAGTCCATTTTATTTTATTATGATTTTTTGTATGTGCAATGTTCTAGACAAAAGGAAAAGTTTCTAAATTGCAGATGGCATAACTAATGACACCCTCATAGATGGTGGCAGGTTCACATAATTATAGGAAAGAACAAATTCTACAGCATTGTTTATCACGAAAAGCCTGTTATATGTAAAATTTCCTCTGCTGCCCTTTTCATTTTTGACTATTTCTTTAATGTCATACATGTAGTGGAACTAGGTACTGACAAAGTAGACATTAGTGTTATGAAGTTAATCAGAAGTTGTGGGAGAGAATGATAGTATGTTCTTGAATCCAAGATAGGGTTTCCCTCCCCCCACCCCTCCCCTCCCATTTAACATGTTTAACAAGGGGGGGAAAAACATCTTGTCTTGGATTTGAGTACAAGACAGCGGGGGGGCAGGTGGCTGCTCCAGCTCCAAGTTCCCACTCCCTCTCCACTGCCCTGTTGCTTACCCTCTGGTAGGATGCTGGCCCTGCTCCAGCCTGGGGCATGGAGCACATGGTTGCCCCAGCCCAGCCTGGTTGTGGCAAAGTGAATCCCAGAGATCCAGCCTGGGCTCTGGTTTCCAGTTCCAGGGCATGGCTATAGCTGTCATTGTTGCAACCGCTGCTGCAGTGGAACCAGAGCTGTGGTGGAGCCAGTAGAGGCGGGGCACTGGGGATGGGCAGATGCCGGGGGGGGGGATGGGGGGGGCAGGTGCTATGTGGGCAGGCACCTCAAAAGGTAGTAGGCACTAGAGGAGGGAGGAAGAAGGGATAGACAGATAGAGGAAGTGGGGATAGAGGCAGCAGGGGGCAAAGTATTGTGTTGCCTGTGTCTCTCCTGCTCCTCCCCCCATGACCTCTTTCTCCACTGTAGTTGTAGGGTGGAGGGCATGAATCTAAGAGGACCATCCATTAATTGGATTCTACACACAGAAAATGTATATATTTGTTATACTTACACATTTTCCATGTATAGAATTTAATTGGGGGGGGGGGTCGTCTTAAATTCAGGGATTCAAGTAAATACAGTAATGACATGCCATGTGTCTCCCTAAACTTTTAAGTTAAATTAATTCTTTGTATGCATTTCCCATAAGAAAGTATGTATCGTCTCATTTCCCCTTATCTTGATATTTATGCTCTTTATCCATATGTATGTTCTATTATGCTTTTTAATAGAAAAGTTTTATAAATTGGCTGCGTACAATAATTTATAGAAGCTTTTCATTCTTGTTTGTTTTGGGGATTGCAATAAAACTGAAGTACAAAAGTAGATTTCATTTTAATATGAATCTCCTATTTCATTTAGCCATCTTAAAGACTATAAAAGTTTTAAGAATCCCTCAGAAAATCTTTTTTTTAAATGGGTTTTGGGACCATGAGAAGGCAGCTTCTACACAATTAGACTGCTAATCGTTTTGTTGCATATGTCTTAAGAGTTAGGATTTACTGATTTTTTTCCTTTCTCTAGATTGCTTGTTATCAGTAATTTTTTTTTCTTCATGAACTCTCTACAGGAGGATAGACAGCTGAATACTCAGAAGAAACCAGCACTAAAGAAGCTAACTTTGCTACCAACTGTAGTTATGCATCTTAAAAAGTAAGTGCCTGATTCTCCCCAAATTTAATTATTTTTTCTAGAGAGTATTGGGGTTAGAAAACTAGTTATAGTTACACTCCAGGGGTGGTGTGCATGTGTCTTAAAACACTTTATTTTTCCCATTCTGCATGAAGTGCTACAGATAAATGGCAATTAAAATGTTAAGAAATTATTCATGTTTTAATGATTATTTATCTTGAAAGGCATTAATATGTATAACAGGCTGAAAAGCACTTCACAGTATGGCATTTCCACATTTTAATGACTTTCTTGCTCTACCCTTTCAAGTCTGAACTGGAAGACTTTGAACGTCTTTCAGCAGTTCACATGTTTATGTTAAAGCCTAGTTGCACTTTGGAGTGAGCACTGTCTTTATTTCTGTAGCTTATGCCAAAGCACCTAGACTTAGGGGTAAAAGGGTATTGGGAGGGATTGCTTCCACTAAGATAGAAGTCAAAAGTAAAGCCCAAGTTCTGTAAGTGGGCATGTTGGTACAGCAGGGGTATTGAGGTGTTTTCATCATTTGCATTCTCAGTTTGCTGAAGTGGGAACATTGCTGCTCCTGAAACTGACCTACTTTTTATTTTAAAACTTCCAGGCAGGACCTTAAGGAAACTTTCATAGATAGTGGTGTGATGTCCGCTATCAAAGAATGGCTTTCCCCTTTGCCAGATCGGAGTCTACCAGCACTAAAGATACGAGAGGAGCTCTTAAAGATTCTACAAGAGGTTAGAAACGGGTGTTTTACCACTGTCACTGTTTGGTTCACTCTTGTTATTAAAGGACGTACTATGTGGCTTGAGACACATTGTAAATTAATGAAAGGAAAATAAGAATGTTTGTAATTTGCATTTTCAAGCTTCTCAACCTCCCTCACACTCTTAAGTGCTATGGTCCCTATCTGAGTATTCCCACTGAACAGAGGATGTTCTGTCAACCATCTTTTCTGTCTCTCACTGAATGACTCACCAGCTATTATGTTGTAATAGATCATCTTATTTCTTGTTCGGTGTGACCACAAAATGAAAATAGTAGAGAGAGACTTTGTCTAGTAATGAAAAAGTGAACCTTCTCTTACAAACCCATTGTTGGTTAACTACAGTGACTGTGTATAAATTTCCCCAAATTCCAGCCACAGGTATGATGTTCACTTTTGACCACAGTTAAAGTACTTAGACACTAAACTTGCCTTCTGTTGTCTGTGGAATGCCTGATTTGGTCTTCTGTTTCTGCATTTTTTCAGTAGTTGTTTCCCATAATGCCACAGGAGTTATCAATACTCTTTGGTCCAATCTTCTCTTTCTGCAGTATTTTTTAAATTTTTAGGGCCAGTTTGTTCTGTTGGCTACCTCCATAATGACAAGTTTTCTCTTCTCTTCTGCCCCAATGCTAAAATACCAAGGCATGTATTTTGCAAGTGTGGCAGACTACAGATCTAAAACAGATTGATAATGACTTTCAATCGACTTCATACAGGGTAAAAGAAACAAAATTAATTTTAAGGAAAATTATCCACAGTTAACAGACCAAGTGTCTAGATTAGGGGCGGGCAATTATTTCAGGTGGAGGGCCGCTTACTGAGTTTTGGCAAGCCATCAAGGGCTGCATAACAGGCAGCTAGGGGCAGATAAATATTAATTTTCTAAATATTTAGGGACGCTGTGGGCCAGATAGAATGGCCTGGTGGGCTGCATCTGGCCCATGGGTCGCATTTTGCCCACCCCTGGTCTAGATAATGGACAACGACCATCAATTGCTTTGAGAAATCCTGCATTTTCTATGTTTGTCTTTTTAAAAATGTTTTCTGAAATAATTTTCTGGAAATAAGTGGTTGTTTATTATGCTCTTATGAAAATAGCAAGTTGTTACACAACTTGACAATAATACTTATTTTGTTATACCTATTGGTTTGGATTTTTGTTGCCATCTAGCACCAATAATTAAATTGGTTTTGTTTTCCAGCTGCCCAGTGTGAGCCAAGAGACTCTGAAGCATAGTGGGATTGGGCGAGCTGTGATGTACCTCTACAAACATCCAAAGGAATCAAGACCCAACAAAGACATGGCAGGAAAGCTAATAAGTATGTAACCTTTTCCCTGTCTTGCCCATTTTGTATTTTGCTGGCTGGTGTATCTCATTTTATCAACTAACCTCTGCATTGGCCTCTCTTGTGACACATTGATTTCTTGCTGTTTGTAAAGCAAACTGAACCTCTGATGCAAGTGTAATATCTGGGCATCTGTTTCAAATTAACTTTTAAATATACAAGTTGAGACAGGCATTGTTTTATTTAGCTCCTCCTGCAGTTTCCCCTGTTATCTTTCATTCTTGTAAACCACTGTCATTCAGTTTTTATAAGTCCCTGTTGGACCACCACACTTTGTATATATTTCTTTGTGCCATACTGTTTCCTTCCAGGTTTTATAGATGAGCAGCTTTCTAAAAGGATGGCTAAGAAAATTAAAGCACCTTCTGCAAATAGGTGTTAGTGAGAGGGGCATCTTGGAAGGGAGGAACTTGCCTTATAGTGTTAGGTTGGTTTTTAGAAATCTTGTGCTACAGTGTGAAAGACCCTAAAAGTCACAATAATGTGACTTCGCCTGTCAGTTCAGGGATAGCCACAAAAAAACACATGAGTTGTGTTGCTAAAAGTTGTAGTTAGAGCCACTGAAGTTTCCTGCAGGTAAAATATGCTTGGCTAGAGACATGTCCCTTGTGTTGAAATCCTTCAGATGAATGGTCTCGACCTATCTTTGGCCTTACTTCAAACTACAAAGGGATGACTAGAGAGGAGAGGGAGCAGAGAGATTTGGAACAGATGCCCCAGCGAAGGCGATTGAGCAGGTAAGAGTCTGCAGTCATTGAGAACAAAGAAAATATTTCAAATCTGAGACTCCTTTGAGAATACATAAATATGGCAGTTCAGCTTCACTGCTAATGAAACATTAAAGGAAACTGGAGGGCTTTCTAGTTAGTCTTTCTTCTCTCACCTTTGTTGGTTGCTATCTTGTCCTTCTCATAGAGTTTTTCTTTTCTACATTTGAGGCCTGATGCCTGCTCTTTAAGTGTGAAGTTGGATGTATAATACTCATCAGAATTTACCATTACTTCTAATCTATCCAGAACGCTTACCTTTTTCTGAGGCAGACTTCACCAGGATTATTCTTGCCAATTTCACACCAAGGTTAACCACAGTAGTATACTAGTAAATTGTTTTAAAAAAGGTAACCCAAGTTCAACAACAACCAAATGTTACTGCTCATTTCCTTGTCACAGCAATGGGAGATGGTTACAGCTGCATTCCACTTGCGGTGGACTGATTGCCAGTAGATCAAAGGGTGTAAGTCAAGGATTTGTTAATGGTAAATAATCACTCTTCACAACTTTGACACTTGGAACATGTGCAATTGCTTCTTGCATTTTCATTATGTAGCAGTTGGGATCAGAAGCCCCTGATCTTTGTTCTTTCAGGCTCATGGTATTGATCTCTATGTACCTGACTCTGTTCTTTGTCTGTTTTTAAATTGCTAACTTTAGTTAAGGGCTTCACTTGCTAAGGATTATTGGTTTTACTTTTGCAGACCCTTGTATTTGGTTAGGGATCTTTTATTTTAATTTGGTTGGATGTAAACAATTCTACCCTTTAGGTACCTGATGAACATGCATCAAATGTTCTGGATAGGTTGGAAATTGGCTTTTGTGATGACTGATTTTTCATCAAGACTGGCAGTCATAACTGTAACATTCTCCTTTTTCTGTGCAGCTCTGGTGGTCAAACCCCTCGAAGAGATCTGGAGAAAGTGTTAACAGGAGAAGAAAAGTAAGTCCTTATTTCTTTTCTGGTAGTATTCTGGTGAGGATATCCAGGTTGTCTCTGTAGGCTCCCTGCAACTTTTGGATTTTTTTTTTTTTAAAGGAAATGTGGATGATGGAAGTGGTAGTGCTTTGTGGTTTTTAAAGGCAAATTAAAATACAAGTATTTTAAAGAACTGTATTAATTGTGTTCTGGTCTGTATGAGTGACTTCTTTAACAACACACCTGCTTGTTTTTTGCAGGGCTCTTAGACCTGGCGATCCAGGATTTTGCGCTCGTGCAAGGGTTCCAATGCCCTCAAACAAAGACTATGTTGTCAGACCAAAGTGGAATGTAGAAATGGAATCTTCCAGGGTAAGCAGTGTAGTTAAGGGAAGAAGTTAGTCTCATAAGCTGACTGTATATCTAGTCTATGGGATAAGCCTGGGGAATTGGTTTGTCTTTTCATCACTGATGTGTTGCTTTTGCAGTGCACCATTTCATTGCATTATGCCTCTTGTAGCCTGAGGGACTATGGCCTGCTTCCAAGTGGGCTTTGTAAACTCCATCAAATAGTTCTTTCATTCAGGTACCAGGGAATGGAAGTGTATAACTAAGAAGAATCAACTGTTGGTTATCATGGCTAAGGATATGACTGCAAAGCAGTTAGTGTAGACCATCTTGGAGTCTGTCTGCAGTCAGACAAGTCCATCCATGTCTGTTTAGTATTATGTTTTTCCTGTTAGGTCTCCCAAAACTGGAGGGATTCAAATATTTGGTAAGACTGAATATTGTACAAATAAATTAGCCCCATGCATTTCATCTTGGCTCATCCATCTGCCTTGTACCAATTTAATTTGGAGATGTCAGAATCTCCATATGGAAAAATAAAATGAAAGTGGAATAAGTGATCATTAAATTGTACTGTTTCTGCTGTTGTTTTTCCTTCCTTTCATTAATTGAGATATTGTTTCTAGCCCGGGACTATTAAGAGAGGTATTAGTCGTTTGGAAAAGCACAAGAGGCGGTTTGCTGAACAGAAACGACTCAGCAAAGTGCATCGGGCCATCAAGTTCAGCATTGAAGGCAACAGGATGCCCCTGTAGCCATGACACACTGCCTTCCCCAAGTTTGAGAGGTATCCCTCAAGGGAGGTGTGACCAGTGCATGTGCTTCAGCTGTTGGCAGTTTGCACATTCAGTGGAAAAAAACCAACATGTATGAGTAAGAGGATACACGCTGAAAAGCTCTCCTCTTAATCCTTAATGTCTATACAGTGACCTGCTGGGTAACTTGATGCAGGATATAATCTGATGTAACACACAGTTTCTGCCATGGTCCCTGCCACTACAGCTTCTGTATATACTGCTTGCAGGTGCTGTTTAAAAACAGCTACACCCAAATATACCTTTGTGTCTAAGGTTCTAAGTAGTTGGAGAGATGAGCAGATGCAGCATTCTAAAATGGGTTCCCATTTGATTAGAGCCTGCTTTTTTAAATTTAAAACTTGGTACTTATCTAACAAATGACAGAAGCAGCATTCTTAAACTTCAGTTTTGTTCCTTATGTCATTCCATAGTTTCTGGTTGAGGTGTTAGTGGTATGAACAAGATCTAAAATAAGAGACTGTTCACTTGTTGGCCAAGGAAGTCATTTTGTGATGGAAGGCCTTAGGGAGGGGCTGGTAGCTGGTGGAGAAAAGAGTCCACTGGGGAGTGAGTAAAGAAGAGTCTTTTGCTGTGAACCTGGGATGGAGAGAGACTGATCAGTAAATTTTACAGTCTGAGAATTGTTTTGACAACTCCTAGTCTGCATTTCAGAT
>NW_005841849.1:1459985-1475277 GCF_000455745.1 Alligator sinensis | reverse complement strand
GCAGGAATGGCACAGATTGATAACTAGAGACGATAGTACAAGTAAGCGCAGGATTATCTCTAACACATTTCAGATTCGTACTTAAGTTTATTCTCTAAATGCTTTTAAAGCATGAAAATTCTGGTTGGTCAGTTTTCTTTATTATGGATAAAATCAATATTTATCCAGGTACTGGGAGTGATTTCTCTGCAGATGAGCCTAGCTTGATGGAACTGGGTGGCATTTGGAGTGTATAATAAGCATTTAGCATTTCAGAAAGTAAAAGCTGAGCCTCTTACAACATATCTATAAAATATGGCATATAGTGTCCTGAACCTCTTTGCTTTCCTATAAGTGAAAGGCTAAGTGTCCGTCACACATTATTTCTGTAGGCTTTGTGGAAAATATATGAAAACTCGTCATTTCTAGGAAGTATTGTCTACTGATTTAAAGGGTCTTGTTTGTTTGGTTTTTTTGTCTTGTTTCATTACAGAATCTTTACAGTGTCTGTGCAAAACAACTCAACTGCTGCTTCATCTTCATCTTTCAGCTGCAGTTAGTCAAAATACAGGGAATGAAATGCAGTAGTTTTTGCAGTACTTTGTATGGCTAGATTTCTTTGGCACTTCTGCTTTTCACCCCACTTCCCAATAATCTCCTGTTGGAGAAGTACCAATCCAACTTTACATCTAATTTACTATTTACTACAATTAGTTGCGAAGTTGGATTGGTACTTCAGCCCAGCTAACATTACACAGAATGGGATATTAGAGTGGGAATGTCCACACGTTGCTCCCCACCACGAAATGTAGTCTGTGAAGTACATGAAAATGTACCTCTGGTACAAGACTCTGTTTAATAAAAATTGTAAGAACTGTTCTAAATAGTTTGTTTGGCCGGCATGTGGACAGTGATTGGTTACTTTTGTTTCCTTAATATGAAAGCTTTTAGCGTGTGATATGTTTTTTTGTTTTTGTTTTTTGTGTGCGCGTGCGTGGATATCCTTGTATGTGCTATGCATATACTTGTGGGATACTGCCTTCCCTGTCCTCATTCTCAGTCCCCAAGCTCTGTTTAAATATTTCTGGGACTTCAACAGATCCTGTGTTGCAGTGCAGCAGGTGCTGGAAGATTTAACCATGCATGCCTTACATTTCATAAAGCCTCTGGGATTTCTGCATTTGTTTTCAATAGGTTTTATTTTTTTAAGTTCCAGGGAACCTCTAAGAAAGGAGTGAGTCGACTGGACAAACAGATGCGGAAATTCACAGATATCAGGAAAAAAAGCAGATCGGCTCATGCAGTGAAAATCAGCATTGAGGGCAATAAGATGCCATTGTGACCCTTCACAGAATGCCCCATGATCTCTGCTGTAAGACATGCACCCATAGACTCTTTGGAGACCTTTACATTTTTTAACAATTTTTTTGGTTTTTAGTGTATCTTTAAATTGTTGGTTCAGCTTTCTGGTATTATAAAAACATTGTCTGAGGCTTGTAAATTCTGGGACTACTTCCTCCTGACTGTATTTAAAGTTGCTCTGTTGTGTCCTTTGTACAGATCAAATACTTGTTGTACTGCTACACACTTTAGACAATAAAATATCCTTCCATTTTTTGGGGGGCTGTCTGTTGTTTGGTCCAAAATAATGTGTGTATCCAGGAAAAGACTGGAGATACCAAAAGAACAGGAAGAAGTTTGCATTGTGGGTGAAATGCCAGTATGTGTGAATTCTGTTCCTACCGTGTAGCTCTTCCATTTTCCCTTTATTTTGGTGCCTTCATCTTTATTTTTATGACTTATTATTCTGCCTTTGGACAACTTAAGATCTCAGATTTGAGATCAAATCGCCTTAAATGTTGGCTTTCTTCTGCTGTAAGGATTCAGTTTTTCAACACCTGGTGCAGAGTTCAAGAAGACAAGATCTGCATGAATATCTCTAAAAATACCAGGTGCTTCATACAAACTCAAAAGTTTGATCTACCTAAGAATTTGAGAATCACTGGCTGTCCTTGGTAAAAGATCAAGGCAAAGTTTTCAAAGGTGAATGATTTGGAGAAGCAACTAGCTGCAGTTGGAGGACAGTGCTATGAATTGTGATATCAATGAAAAAAAATCCTGTCTCCTTCCCCTGCAAATTTAATTTTCAAGGAAGAGAAACTAAGCCAGGACTGTGAATCTTTTAGGTTATCAAGATTGCCTAAAGAGACTGAAATTAGTTTGCTGAATAATTGAAGTGATCTGTTGATCCTTTAAGATGATTGTGCTGCTACTTGTTTTTTGTCCCTGATTGCTGCAAAAAGACTTCAGGGTGGAATTTTGTATCTCTACCTCTGAAACTATTCTTAATTGTCTGTAAAACCAGACAAAAGAAATACAGTTATTCTCCTCTTTTTAATGGCAGGAGGCTTGGAGTTCAGTGAGAAAATAGCAATTTCTTGATGGAGCGTATAACATTTTATACTACTTTATAGTGTAAGATTCTTGCCTTCTGTGTTGTCAAAGCACTTAGCACCTGTTGCTTCTGCTGTAGAAGAACTCCAGAAGCTGACAGCAAAACAGATAAAATCAAAATACTGAGCTTTGAGCTCCAGCCTTGCATTTGAACTTACCTTATGGACTCCTTCATTGCCAGCATTCTGGTATGGTGCGATGTCTGTCCAAGTACACTCTTCCCATGCTGTTAGTTGATTTGGTTTTTTAAATTAAGAATTGCATGAAGAACCTTTGCAGCTATTAAATTGGCTCTATGGTGATAGACACAACTCCCTGGATTCAGAAGGAGTTTTACATCAAGATAGGTGAGTATGGAATTTGGTCCCATATGTATCTGGGTTGAGGCTGTCTCTTCTCACCACCTTCCTTCACCGGTATTATTTTTTTCCAGTTTCTTGGGGGATTTTTTTTTCTCCGATTGCATATACTTTTTTGGCAGTATGTTTTGTCTCTGTTTTATGCTGGAAAGCAGTCTGGAACTGTAGATGGCAGGGCATGGGGTTTTAAATTCATTGGATGTTGTGTTTTGGAGCATAGAACTGGAAGAGAACTCCTGGGTCATTGAGCCCAATGTGCTGCTATTTCAAGTAACTATATTGTGATAAACTCTATCACTTTTCCAAGACTAGTATAACCTGCTGTACCTGGCGATAGACTTCCCCATAATGAAAAGCAAAGAGAATGTGCATTTGATTGCATTGTCACTGTTCTGAGGGAACGATTTAAATGCTTTGGTCAAGGATGAAGAGGGGGTGGGGAAGATTCCTATTAATTTGCTCTTCTACATTTTTTTTTTTTTTTTGAATTGAGACCTTAACAGTTAAGTTGAAGTGTGTTCCCACAATTTAACTTGTTTGGAGGAGTTCTGCAATTATAGCTTCCTCCCTCTCCTTTTCTCCCATTCCAAATATTTAACTAGAAACTCCTTTATATCAGGTTCAGCTGAGAGAATACAGCAGTGTGATTCTTTAATATATAGTGGGAACATTAATTTTCAAAGAGGGAAGATGTAGTTCTTTCCAGTATCTAGTCTAGATGAATGCGTGTTGTTCCACCCATCCTTTTGGTATTGTGCGCTTTGGGAGGATATGTGAAATGATCTTAACTTTTCTTTTTTTTTTAACAAAGCACAGGAAGTCAGCCTCTCACCAGGGGGCTGGCTGGCTAGAGGCTAGGTTCCCACCATCTTACCTCTCCTCCTAGTTTTAGGTTGTTTGAAGGTTGTTGCTTAGTACTGGTATTTTTTCCAACTATGTTCATCAATATTTCATGTCTGAATTGCTGGTTTTCAAATACTGTGACAGAAAAATAAATGATGTATGGTATAGAAATTTCCAGAATAAAAAGTGCTCTTTTTTTAAACTGTGTGAAAAGTGGATAAAAGTGTTTTTTTTTTTTTTCAAACCCCTTTTTTTTTACCCTTTTCCCCCCCCCCCCCCCCCCAAATCCCTAAGTTATAATTTGGCTCTAATGGTCATCAAGCCTGCATGCTAAGATTTGATGCAGAAGGTAACCGAATGAGTTGTCTGCAAAGTGATTTAGAATAAGATGCCTTTAGATAAAATAAAATAATCATTAGTCCTTTTAATTTAATTTAATTTTATTTCTAGGGTGAAAGTAAACAAGAAGGTACAATTCATGGACACTGGTCATACGGCACAGCTGGTTTCTCCTGTTAGCTGGTAGTGCTAGCTGCAGGAGTTGAGAGTCTTCCTTTTTTTGTGCATTTAAGCAAAGCTTTGATTTTCCTCAGATCATGGTAGAGGCACTAGTAGCAATGATAAACTGTTTTCTTGTAGCTCCTGGTGGTGTATTATGGTCCTTTTTCTTTTGTACAAAGAGCTCAAACTATGTTAGTGAAGGCTGAATTAATTTATCTCTTTATTCTAAAAGTAAAGCAAAAAGGACTAAATCCTCTCTTCCTTTATGTGCATATCAAATAGCATATCCCAGCCAGGGAACTGCAGCTTTTGGTTCATCACAAACTGATGTTTGTGTGGAGGCAGAAACCTGCACCTGCCTCTCAACATGTTAAGTGAAGCTGCATTCTGGCCAGGCAGTCGTGCCACAAGTTAGGATTGCCCAAGTACATGCCTCAGCCTGGGCAAGTCCTGACATTTTACTTTCAGAAAAAACATGACTAGCGAGTGTTAGAAGCTGGAGGGAAGAGCCTTCCACCTTTTTACCCCATGCTTAGGGAGCAGATCTGGGTTCTAGGCTCCCGTTACCCAGAGAAGTTTCAAGCCTGCAGCAGGCCGTTGGGCGCACATTGCCCAGGCTCTCTTTTGAATCTGACTCTGGTCAGCAGAGAGATGGGGATACTCTCTGGGTTTGTTCACTTCCTCCTCATTCCATGCTTGATGCTCACAATGGGATGGAGACTTTCTCAGTGCTGTTTATCCAGTGAATGTTAAAGGCAAGGTAGTGTGGATCAGTTTCAAGAAAGGGGTTATAAGTAGTCAGAAGACTTGGGCGGAAATGCTGGTTCAAGTCCCATTGGGTGAAGTAGGGCATAGAATGAAGGGTTCTGTAAAACGATACTGCAAACCCTTAGCTCCAAAGTCCCAGCTCTCAAATCCCTGCAGCTTCCCCTTGCCAAGTTACCTAATGCAGTTGTTCACAGTATAGGATTCTTAATAAATGCAGCAGTATTTTTTTTATTACCAGATACAAGGAGCACAGAACAATGTTTAGATTCATATTTAATGACATATAACTGTCAAAATAGGTAGTTTGGTAGCAAAACTGAACAGATACTGGTAGGGTACTAAATGTATTCAGTGTAGCTCGCTGTATATAAACACTGAGGTAACTACCAAAGATAATGCACTACTAGGAAATGGTTTCTTGTTGATAAAACTAATGTATGCGTAGGACTGGTGAGTTGGTGTCCTAATGTCGTTTTAGATGGGAATACAAGGGTGACATGATCAGTTCTTTTGTGACATGCTTCGCATGTTAGACAGAGGTATTCATCTTTAATCCTGGATTGCTTGTTATTGTACAGTGCTCAGTAATTGGTCAAGTCATTTAAAATGCATGAAGTGCTATTCAGAGGAGTTGCTAGACATATATTTAATGGTTCTCCCACAGTGCACTGGTGTCAAATAAGTGCATTTTGTTAAACAACCATACAAAATTATGCACAAGTAAAGGCAGGACATTGACTGCTGCACTGGACTGAAAACGTTCCATAGTAGAAGATGCGTTCCTGCTATTATAAAGGGGAAGAAAAATGTTGTCTTTACTGTGCATTTATCTACCTTCCTTATCCGATACGCTCTCAACAACATCTTTTATCCATTGAATGTAGTTTGATACCTGAGTATACACCATATTTCCCTTCTTCAGCACAGCCTTCACCCCAGCTAACAACCCCTAAAAGGTACCAAACATCATGGTAAGATACAGCAAAGGGGCCTCCACTATCCCCCTTACAGGAATCCAAGGATTCCTCAGCATAGCCTGCACAGAACATGTTATCAGTAATGAGCTTCTCTGTTGATTGTTGACAAATGTCTGTGCTCACTGTAGGTAACCTAACTTCCATGAGAAACCGTGCAAGCGAACCTCTGTAATACGCGGAACCCCATCCGCTTACCATCCCTATATTTCCTTCTGCAGTCAGCAAGTTTCCTAGGTTTGGAATGGGAAGGCAAATAGGGAGCGCATACTTATTAAACTTAACGTCACTGCTCAAGTACAGCAAAGAAATGTCATTATTGTAGTTATCTGAATCATAATGTGGATGCATCCAACTCTGTTGCACTTGAATCTTTTGTTCTTCTAATTCTCGCTGGTGTTTGTCAAAATCTCCTGCAGTGAAGACAGGCAAAGATGTCTGAGAATTTTAAATAGTTTGTATAGGGTTTTCATTCAGGAAGCAGAGGATTCAAGCTTTAACCTCTCAAGGCAGTTTAAGTAATTGCCTGTGGACACACCTACTCAAGACCCTAACTGTGCAGTAGCCTAATACAGCCTAATACAGCGCAGTAGCATGTCAACCCAAACCGTGCTGATACACTACTGTGCAGTAGTGTTACTAAAAAGGCACACGCTGATGCTACTGCACAGTAACTACGACATATTACTGACTGTAGACATGCTCTGTGAGCTTAAATATGGCAGTTAATCTAATTCACTAGTGCTTACTTAACTAAACACTACTACTCCTATGTAATGTGGCATATGACAAGATCTTTGCACAGGAAAGGATTGGGTTAAGTATGAGAGAGCCCATGGTCTTTCACGAGAGAATTTTACCTATTGGTCAGGAATTGCTAATGAAAACCTCATTCAGCTTAATTTTGGGTTCAAACCAGGATGGAATTAGAACTAAAGTTCTGCTGCTTCTCAAAAAGATGGAATCTTGTTTTCCACGAAGTCCACTTGCCTTTTAAAATTTTAGTTGAAGTCTTTTTTCCCCCTAACCCCCACCCTGTAGCTGTAGATTAGATTAAAAGAGAGATTTTTATGGGCTGGACATCTCCAGTGCTACAGATGTTCAGTTATCCCATGTCCTAAAATTCTTTAAACGCGTTAATCCAAGAGGGGGACCCCCCGCCCCCCAATGTATGTGTTGACTTGCTCTTTGGCTCTTCCATAGTGATACAGAGCACTTCTAGCTATGCTCATTTTCATGACCTGTAATACTACCATTAAGAATTTTTTCCTTGCAACATGCTATGAAAGAGGGAAGTACTATCCTCATATAGATGACAAACTGAGCCACAAAACAGAGTGAATGAGTTGCTGGAGGTTGCCCAGGAGGGCATTGGCAAAGCTGGAAGTTGCATCCTGATTTTTTCTGAGTCCCAATTGAGCGTCTGGTTACAAAATGTATTCTTCGCCTCCTCAGCCCCCCTATTAGCAGGAAGTCTAGAACCCTGCAACTATGGTTGTAGACAGACATTCATTTATACCAGTGAAATGTTCACATCAAGCCTGCAAAGTTCTTAGATTAGATGTGATATCTTTTATTAGACCAACTGAGTAATTTGAAAAAAGTTCTTGGCAAGCTTTAGGGCTTTTTTCCAACTACCCATTTGGTCTAATAAAAGGTATCACATCTACTCTAAGAGCCTTGCCTGCCTATGTCCTTAGACCAATGTGGCTACAACCAAAAACCCAGCTACATCAAGCCTGTATATTCATCTCAATTACACTGGGATCAGGAACAGGCAAATATGCAGCTGTCCTAGGGTACTAGGACCAGAGATTGAGATTCAATAGGGAATGCCTAAGAACAGCCAAACTTGGGCTTCAGCTTGCATGTCAGTTGCAGTAACCCTCTCTTTTTTAATATTGCCTTGCCTTTTCAGTGCTCTCTACAGAAACATGATCCAGAAACCTGACGATGGAAGTTGTTCATTTCCTGGTAGCAGGTTCCTCTACTTGTCACATCACAGGGTAAGTTTGTACAGCTGGGACTTGGAAGGAAAAAGTAAATCTTTCTGTTTATACATTGAGCAGTGTGAGACAAAGAAAATCGAGCCCATCCTGATGCCTTTTTAGACCCACTTTTCAGGCTAGGGTCACACTTCATAATTTTCTCCAAGAAAGTGGAGATTTTTTGATTGAAAAATGAACAGGAATGTCCAACCTATCTCAAGAGTCTCTTACATCAGTTAATATTGCCAATACTCCACCCATGCCAGGGGATGGGTGGAATAAAACTATTGCCCATGTGATCTGCAGTGAAGTATTTGTAAATATAAGAACTTGCTCACCTATAGTAACGTGATGTGCTCTTCTAGTCTCAACACAGAGAGAGGCCGTGACCACCCAACGACTGCTGATTAAACTCCCACCACAGAAACCATAGCCTTCACTATTTCGGATCAATACCTATGAAGAAAAAAAATTAGAGGGTCCCAATGTGGGTTCTGGAGAGAGAGGCCATAGACAGATGTGCTCTTTGAAGTGCTCAAGAGGTCATTTTTTACTTATTCCTGAAGTGTGAACCCTCCAGTAGATGGGTGGGTGAGGTGTGTGCTAGGAGACTGCTTGGTCCTCCAGCATCCCACGGTGCACTGCTGCTCACCCACCCTAGTCCCTGCTGAGAAGAGGGAGAGGAACAGGAAGGACAGCCAATGAGCTGTGCACTCAGCTGTCCTCAAAAACCTCTCATGGCAAACAAGAATTCCTGCTCCCCAGCCCCTTGGCTGGAAAGCACAACTGCTACAAACCTTCACGGCCGTTTTGAAGTGCTCCAAGCAGGATTTGGAGCACTTCAAGTATCTGTCCATCCTAGATGTACACTATGAAAGCAAAACCCCAAACAACATTACTTACCCTCAGGGTAACCAGTAAATAGTAAAAGTTTGTTTTTGAGGAGGGGGAGGGAGACATATTTCCATGAGATTCCCTCCTTTTAAGCCTGGAAGTTCAGGTCTTAGGTACAGTACCTGGAACAGAGTGCTGTGTTTAATAAAGACTCTACACCACAGTCCCTTTTAAGTGAATGGGTGTAATATATTAGTCTTGGCACTTGCAAGATTTCCTTCCCCAAACAGCGGGAAAACAGACTTGATAGTCCTAGATTCGAAAATCAAAAGCCAAAAGTAAAAATATTTTACTTCTTAATTGTTTACATCTTGATGATGTTAAAAGAGGCCTGAAAGGGTTTAAAAAAAACCAAACCAAGCAGGTTATGAAGCAGAATGAGATCATACTTTAAAGGCATATCTATGGAAGAGCAAAATGAAGGCACAATGGTATATAGTGTTTCATGACTCTTGAGGGGTGGATGCAAATGCATTTTTTTATCCTGCATATGATTGCTTACACTGTCAGAGTTCAGGAGTATTGCCATTTTCCACAAAAGCCAAATAGAGTTATATCAATGGAAAACCAGTGAGAGAGAATAATTTTTTTTCCTGTCCTGTTACATTTTTACATTTATAGTTTCATAGTTAAAATTTAAGAAAGTGGCAAAGGACAATGAAGGAAAGGATGCCATTAGTTTGGATTCTATATTGGTCTGTAAACAACTAGAGTGAAAATTATTCATAAAATGGATTAAAGAAGCAAATGCATAGTACAGTCAAGAAAGACTGCTATAACAATGGTGTTCAGTCAAAAGAAGAAAATAAATTGAATCTCAATATGTACAAATAGTCGCTCTCTTTTTAATGTTGTCCAATTCTTTTAGGTACCACTTATGAAGAAAAAAGAACAGTCTCTGGATTTCTTTCAATTGAACTGGCAAAATTTAGATGTATTTTTTCAACTGTCACCAAACTGCTGTGTATATGTTTAGAACTTGAACCTGAATATTTTGGATTTGGGAATTTTCAAAGCTACCTTTTGTGAGTCAGATGGACTTAAAGGGCTTATCAAACTGCTGCTGAAATCAGGTTTCACTCCATTTAATGCAGCTTGGATCGTACCCTTAAATGGATAGTAGAAGTGTGTAAGATTACTGGAACATGTAGCTAAAAACAGGTATTTCAACTGGAAAAAGTGGGTGAAGAGGTTCAGTTGGCAGTAGAGATTTAGGAGAGGAAATTGTAAATGAAAGTACTTATCCTCTATCTGTAGTGTGTCTTGAATAAAAGGATTGCTTTACTTATTCTTGCTCTGAAATTATAAAGGAGTCAGGAAGACCTTCAGAGTTCCAGATGGCATCATTGTCACTTTTCCTAAAGCATCTTAAATTATTAGAAGTAGTAAGTGTGGAAGAATGCCATCCCAGTCTCTGCAAGCAAACTTTTATTGGCCCAGGCTAGCCCAAAATGTGACATACTATTGTAGATCCTGTGAGATGTGCCAGTGATCAGACAAGAGTGGGGATAAAGGAAAAGCTCCCCTACAGCCCCTCCCTATCATCGGTCAAGCTTTCCAAAGTGTGGGAGTAGACGTTATGGGCTCTCTGAGGCATAAGACTTATAGAGGGAAGAAATATATCCTGACCTGTATGGATTTTGTGACACAGTACCCAGAGGCAGTTGCTTTGGCCTCCACAGAGGCACCCGTAGTCACAGATGCCCTGACAGATCTTCTTCCAGCTAGGGTTCCCCTCTGAGATCCCGACCGACAGGGATGGGAACGTCCTGGCTGACATGATGGCATGCCTGTGGGAGTGCTGTGGGGTTAAGCACCTCAAGACCACAGCCTATCACCCCCAGACAAATGGGCTGGTAGAAAAGGTTCAATGGCACCTCGAATGGTATTCTGAAAGCCTATATGGACTCTAACCCCAAAGACTGGGATGAGAAACTGCCACATCTGCTCTTTGCCTACTGAGAGATATCTCAAGAGTCCACCAGGTTTTTGCCATTTGAGTTGATGTTCGGGAGGCAAGTCAGGGGTTCTCTCGATCTTGTGAGACAGGAGTGGGAAGGGAAAATCTCCTCCTCTAAAACATCAGTGGTAGAATATGTGCTAGGCTTCTGCCAGAAGCTAACCGATAAAAGGAAGCTGGCATGAGACTCCATAGCCCAGGCCCAGAAGGAACAGAATGTCGCATGATACCAGAATGTCTGGTACGAAAGCTTGCATACTTTTGAACCAGGGGATAAGGTCATGGTTTTCCTACCACTAAGGACAGACAAGCTGCAATCTGCTTGGGAAGGTCTCCATATCATCCAGGAAAGGCTGGATGGTGTGACTTACAAGGTGGCAATGAGCAGGTCAGGCAAAAGGCCTAGGGTAGTATGTGTAAACATGCTTAAACCCTACTTTGACAGAAGAGATGTTGCATTTTGGATTTCCTCAGTTGAGGAATCAACCGAGGACCTAGAGGAGCCAGTCCTGTGTGCTGACTGGGATGGAGAGGCTGAAATAGAAAAGCTCCACCTGCTGGATTGTCTGCCCTTCCAGGATAAAGACAAGCTGTGTATGGCTCTCAAAGACTTTGAGATGGTGTTCTCGAACAAACCAGGTAAAGCAGACCTGGCGGTACACACTGTAGACATGGGCAGCCATCTTCCTACCTGTTTAATGCCCTATCCAGTCAATGGGAAGGTGCTGCAAGAGATAAAGTGTGAGCTCGCTGATATGGTAGAGCTGGGGGTAATACAGCCTTTGACGATCCCCTGGGCCAGCCCTGTGGTATTCATCCGGAAGTGGGATGGGACAATCAGTTCTGTGTGGACTACAAGAAACTGAACGCTATTACCACCCCTGATGCTTACCCCATGCCCAGAATGGACTTTGCTTGATACTCGGGGCCGAGCCAAGTTCATTTCTACTCTTGATCTATCCAAGGGGTTCTGGCAGATGGCCCTGGACCCAGACGCCATAGCCAAGTCTGCTTTTACCACACCTTTGGGACTGTTTGAGTTTACTGTTTTACCTTTTGGTATGTGCAATTCTCCCGCTTCGTTTCAGAGACTGATTAATAACCTGCTACATGAATGTGAGCAGTTTGCAGTGGCCTACATCAACAACATCGCCATCTTCAGTCAAGACTTTGAATCGCACCTGATTCACCTCACCACTGTTAGATAGGATCAAGCAGGCTGGACTTGCAATGAAATCAAAGTGCCAGTTGGCATTGCCTGAAGTGGTGCATTTAGGACACCATGTGGGAGGAGGCATGATCGCTTCCATATGGAACAAGACTGAGGCCATTAGAGACTGGCTGCCCCCACAAACTAAGAAGCAGGTCAGAGCCTTCCTTGGCCTGGCCGGATACTACAGAAAGTTTGTCCCTGGATTTGGAGCGATGGCAGCTCCCCTGCATGAGCTGACAAAGAAAGGCAACCCTGAATTGGTGGTCTGGAAGCAGGAGTGCCGAGAGGTATTTAACACGTTAAAAGCTGCCCTGATCAAACAGCCAATTCTGAAGGTACCAGACTATGATAAGCCCTTTTGCATACCCACAGATGCCTTGGACATGGGACTGGGAGCTGTACTCCTGCAAGAGCAAGAAGGAATATGACATCCCATGGCTTACTTTAGCCAAAAGTTAATTCCCCAGGAGCAGAACATGGCATCTATTCAGAAAAAGTGTTTGGCAATCGTCTGTGCTCTGAACAAGCTAAGACCCTATCATGGGGACAGCAATTCATGGTCCTCTCAGACCATGCCCCACTTCAGTGGCTGCAAACAATGCAGAACACCAATGCCAAGCTTCAGTGATGGTCCTGGCAGCTTCAGGTGTTCAAACTTCACCATCGAACACATCAAGGGAAGCTAGAACATGGTAGTGGATTCTCTATCATGAAAAGACTCTGGGTAATGGGTCCATTGGTCTCAGCCTTACCCCAGAATGCTTTGGTGTGGGGACACCCCAATGTGCCTTAATGTTCTACGTGCATTGTTGTTATAGCCAGTCTTATATGTTGTGTGATTTCTGTTCTGGGTATGAGAGGTAACCCTTCTGGACAAAGCATACCCAGGCCCAAAGCTCTGGGAAGCGATGTGCCTGGGCTTTTAAAGTGGGGGGAGGGGTGTGGAAGAATGCCATTCCAGTCTCTTCTATTAGGTTTTTCCTTGTCATTGCTTTTTCACCTGTCTGTCAACTGGTTTTGCCTATGTGACCTGGGCCAGGTGAGAGAGGAGTGGACCTAGTTCTCTATTGTGTTAGCATTGACCTCATGGCATGGGGGCAAGGGCTCAAGCTCCTGTCACTAGCAGGTGAGCAGTGATGTTTTTTAAATTGCTTGGTTGGCACCCCACAACACCTGGCCATAATTAGGTCTCAGGGATGATGTCAAAAGGCCTATATATACCTAAGACTGCCCAGGGGGAGGGAGAGCAGCCATGTGAAGGGTCACACAGCAACTGGAACATCAGCAGCACTCTCTCTCTCTCTCTCTCAATGCTGAAGTGAGTAAACTACTTGAAACTTATCTAGATATATAGCTTACTGTAATGTAGAAATGTATCAACCAGCTACCACACTGACACTGTTTGCTCTAAGGTTATTCTGTGATACTTCCCCCTTCCCCAGGCCTACCCTCTTTAACCAATGAAGCTCTCCACTATTACAAGCATGGTGAACTTGCAGGGAGAGGGATTGGGGCATGCCTGTAAGCTCTCTAGGCTCAGATAACAAAGGGAGGCTACTTTCTGTGCTTCAGGCTAAAGCAGGTGTTTTCAACCTTATTGGGTCAGTGTACCCCACAGCAGCCGGTCAAGAAGGAAGGAGTCCCCGAGCCATCAGTCGACAAGCGGGGGGCAGGGGGAGGTCCACCAGCGGCCAATCAGCGAGTGTGCTGGCGGCAGCAGAAATGGTGGGCTAAAGGGAGCACCTCAAGTTCTTGCAGGGGGTCAAGCATCCTCAAGGTCTACAAGGCCTGTGTACCCCAGGGGGCACAGGGCCCAAATACAGAACAGCACCCCTGGGTGGTGGCAGCAGTACCCCAGGCTGGCGGGTGTGCTCCAGGAAGGGGGTCAGCCAGAGGTGAGGTGCCCCCAAGGAGACACTCGGAGCTTGGTAGGTGGTAAGGTGTAATGACATGGATGGCTCAGAGCTGGAGCACCCCTTACTGGCCTGCCACAGTAATCATAGAACTGAATGAGTAAAGTAAGAATTGTGAATTAATTAGCAGAATTCTACACTTATGTTCATTACAAATATGAACAAAAATCACAAGGAATATGGGAGAAAGGAGGACATAGGAATGTTTTTCTCTGGGCTAAATGCCATTATACTATTTTAAAATAAGAATTTATAATAAAGAGAAGCAGTCTGATTGAACAGAATATTGGAGAAAGATTCAGTAATCTACAGGCAAGCCCTTCTGAACTCCATGAGAGAAGGTTTGTTTGGTTTTTTTTAACAATTATATCCCTTCAGTCAGAATGCCTGGAGCCAAAGTATGGCTTCTTACTAAGCAGATGATTGAGAAACTAAGATCTAAATAACAAATCATGAGAAGACCAAAGTGAAGGACATCCTGAACATTGAAGGAGCTTAAATGACTGGTTATATTATAAATAAGAGGAGATGTAAGTAGAGTCTGTTTAGGATACAACATAGACCAATGAATGAGGATGCTGTAGCATGGGCCACTAGAAAACAAACCTGTGCAGATAAATGGGAAATTTTTGCAGCACCTAATAAGTGTTCTTTGACCCAGAGGAGGAATATTTGGCAATACTTAGATAAAATCTTTTGCTTTTCCACAGTTAGAATGAGTGGCTTACTAAGAAGGAAATAATTGTGTCTAACCAACCTTGTCTCCTATGATCAAGTAACAAACTGCTTAGAGGTGGGGGACGCAGTTGATGTCATATACTTGGATTTTAAAAAGGCCTTTGATATGGTCTCCCATGATGCTTCTATAAAAAAAACAAAAACAGGGATTGTGGGCTGGCAGAGTCCACAACCTGGTCAGGTAGTTTGGAACTAGCTAAGGGGTCAAACCCAGAGAGTGTTAGTGGATGGATCTGTATCATCTTAGCAGGAGGTGGCCAGTGGTGTCCCACAGGGTTTGGTTCTTGGCCCCGTGATGTTCAACATCTTTATCAATGATGTAGATGAGGATGTGGAAAGCACGCTGGCCAAGTTTGTGGATGATACTAAGTTATGGGGAGAAGCGGTCATGCAGGCGGTCACGCTGTCAAAGTTTGCTGATGACACTAAGATGTGGGGCGAGGTGGACACGCTTGAATGGGGAGAGAGGCTGCAACTAGATTTAGACAGACTACAAAAGTGGGCAGATGAGAATAGGATGGGGTTCAACGTAGACAAATGCAGGGTGCTGCACCTGGGGAGAAGGAATCCACAGCATACATACAGGCTGGGGAGTTCCCTTCTTGAAAGCACAGAGGCGGAAAGGGATCTCGGAGTCATTATTGACTCCAAGATGAACATGAGCAAGGCCAGCCATACCTTGTCATGCATCCAAAGGTGCACCTCC
Source organism: Alligator sinensis (assembly GCF_000455745.1). NCBI lineage: Eukaryota > Metazoa > Chordata > Crocodylia > Alligatoridae > Alligator > Alligator sinensis. The sequence goes on along the minus strand of NW_005841849.1, from coordinate 1,459,987 downwards.
AG
>NW_005841849.1:1459125-1459897 GCF_000455745.1 Alligator sinensis | reverse complement strand
CACTTCAAAAGGGATGTGGCCAGCCTGGAGAGGGTTCAGAGGAGGGCCACCCGCTTGGTGAGAGGGCAGCAGGACAGGCCCTACGAGGAGAGACTGAAGGACCTGAACCTGTTCAGCCTCAGGAAGAGGAGGCTGAGGGGGGACCTGGTGGCTGCCTACAAGCTCATCAGGGGGGCTTAACAGCGAATAGGCAGAGCTCTTTTCTCCCCAGCACCACCTGGGGTGACGAGGAACAATGGTCATAAGCTGATGGAGAATAGGTTTAGGTTAGAGATCAGAAGGCAATATTTTACAGTTAGGGTGGCCAAAATCTGGAACCAGCTTCCCAGGGAAGTGGTCCTCGCCCCTACCTTGGGCAAATTCAAGAGGAGGTTGGATGATCACCTGTCTGGGGTCTTGTGAAGCCAGCATTCATTCCTGCCTGATCTGTTCAGGTCCCTCCTGACCCTAGCTACTATGAAACTATAGGGGATAGGATGTGGATCCAAGTGGGCCTGGACAACCTGGAAAGGTAAGCGAAAGGGACCTCAGGGTAATGGTTGATCACAGGATGAACATAAGCCTTCAGTGCAATGCTGTAGTCAACGGAGCAAATAGCATACGGGGATGTATTAGCCGAAGCGTCACAAGCAGAGCTAAGGAAGTGATACCTCCTCTCTACTCAGCACTGGCTAGACCCCAGGTAGAGTACTGTGTCCAGTTCTGGGTGCTGCACTTCAAAAAAGATGTGGAGAATCTTGAAAGGGTCCAGAGAAGGGACACAAGAATGAGT
>NW_005841849.1:1444400-1459004 GCF_000455745.1 Alligator sinensis | reverse complement strand
TAAACTGTTAGAGGATGGTTTCAGGTTGGATGTAAGGAAGAAATTCTTTACAGTATGGGTGACCAGACTCTGGAATAGACTTCCAAAGGAGGTGGTGCAGTCCCCAACCTTGGAAGTCTTCAAGAGGAGACTAGATAGACACCTGACTGGAATCATTTGATCTCAGCACTATTCCTGCCCAGAGCAGAGGGGTTGGACTCGATGATCTTTTGGGGTCCCTTCCAGGCCTTAATTTCTATGTTTCTATCATTCTATGAAAATGTGGTATTTGGAGCCAAAGATACAAGAAAACAATTACCTGCCAGGGGCAGTGTCCACGACGACAGAGAGATCCTCAAGTTATTCTGTAATCATGGTGCTCTTCACTTTGGGGGAAGCTTGTCCAGCTGGGTCCATCTCCATCTGTATGGTTTTCCTCATCTCCAATCTGGCTGAGGCCTTCATGCAAATTCTGTTCCTCCTGCGTCTCATTCCAAAGAGCAGTGTCGTGCGGTCTCATTCCACATAGGAAAGGCCTTGACTGTCTGGTTCCAACTGGCTGCAATCTCTAGTGTCTCATTCTGCCTGGCAGTGCCATCCATTGTGGTGGTCCACCTGGCAACAGCCTCCACTGTCGTCTTCCACTCAGTGACACCCTGTAATGGTGTGTTCTGCCTAGGGGTGCTGTCCATTGTCTTGCTCCACATAGCAGGATCTTCCTCAAAAGTGCGTGTGGATTTTGTAACCAGCCCACAGGGAAACTGAGCTGAAAAATCAGAAACAAGCTTCGGGTTCCAGGTTCAATATTTAGTGTCAAGTTGTGGCCCCTACAGCTAATTTCTGCTTCTTTCTAAGCACTGAAATTGAAACATTACCCATCCATTTATTTTTGCCATGAGCCACATGCAAGTCAAAAAAGCACAGTGGGTATCTTCTCATAGTATATCAAGCACAATTGGTTCCTAGCCCTCCCTCCTGGGCCCATGATGCCAGTTCTTCCCACCCAGTTCTTTTTATCCAGTCTACTGTAGGAAACTGCAGCTGGATGCCTTTCTAAGCTTTTTTTCTGCACACTGTGTCAGCAGCCTGTTGTATGTCCTACATGCCACAGTTTGGAGACATTTTTTCCATCCTGAGACAACAGTGGGAGGGTGTAGAATACTCATAGTAGAAAGAAACCAGCTTTTCTGGGTTGAAGATGTTTGTGCTAATTTGAGAAACAATCTTCAGTTCTACATAAATGCATCTGGTTTTCCCCTTCAATGCGGTGGCATATGTGGCAGTCCGAAGGAATGCGTGCAACCCACAGAAGTGGGAAAGGAGAGTGTCAAGAAAGTAACCGGGTCCCACATTCATTACCTGATTGTAGGCATGTCTTTCTATCACCACCAAGCCCGTAGCCCTCTGCACAGGAGCACACCGCATGAAGGGAGTGAGTGGTGTCTTGACAATACTGTGAACAGCCACCATTCTTAGACCAACATTCAAACTTCTCTGCAACAGAAACATATGTGCACATGCTGGTTACTGATATTAAATGACCCAGTAGCACATTGCCTTCTCAGCAGCAGTGCTGCAATGAAGAAATTAAGCCAGTGACAGAAGAAATGTTGCTATAAGAGCTGGAAACCTTTGAGGAGTGTCAGGCTAAATAATACACTGAGCTGGAGCTGAAGGCAGCCCAGCCACTGCCACTGCTGCTGTTTTTCCTACCCCCAAATTGCTGTGATGTTCTAGCTTTGCAGGCTGAATTGAATCACTTGGTAGTTCAGATTCAGTCCACTGTCTGCAGGTTGCCAACCCCCTGCACTAGGGCAGCAAGTCTCAACCAGAGTACCATGAGATCCTTTCAAAGATGCCATGGGTTGTCATGTGTTAGCACTGTTTGGTGTGGAAACGTGAATCACAAGATAAACCCAGAGATTTCAAATAGAAATCAGTAGCATTAAACATGTTCTGACCTCCTCTGATGTTTCTAAGTTCTTTGCTATGGAAACATTGCTCTATTATTTTTCTGTAGTTAAAAAAGGGGGGGTGGGAATTAAAAGCTAGCGTTTTCCAAGGGGTGCCTTAAAGTTAAAAAGCTTGACACCCACTTCTCTAGCACTGGATCTAGTATTTGGGAAATTTTAAGAAAACTGTCTTCTGCAGCCAGTTAATTGCCTGGCCTTGTTGAACCCGTATCCTCTTCTTGCTTTCTGTTATTATTTGGGCAACAGCAGCATGGACAGGCCACAGCCAAGATAGATGCTGGCTGCCACACACAGAATGAGACCAGCTCTGCCCAAAAATGCTTGTAAAATATGCAACAGTTCTTTGTTCCTCTCTGAGTTTCACATCTTGTATTGTGACTGAAGTTGGAGCATTCACTCCTTGGGTTGAGGTCACCTCTTTATTCATTCTGTGTCTAACAAGTTGCACTGTAAGAAGAGTAGTTAATAAAAGTGTTTAAATTAACCTACATGGTTATAGGCAAAAACAATCACTTCAGATTTTTCCTATTCCCCACTACAGTTTACTTGGTGCAGTGAAATCCTGCTCTGTTTTCACTTGTGGACTATAAAAGGTGTTTCAGAAGGGAAGGAATCACAATCCAGTTGTTCAGGTAACATCACTTCAGTTTCTCTGTGTTTCTATTTCAAACTGAACTTTGCCCAGTGTCTCTTATGCATAAAATTCATCTAACACAAATCTAATTTTATCTAAACTAATGCAGCCTTCTGACTACTGCCTATGCGACTGCGGTTTTAGTCAAGGCACCAGAGAAGCAGTGTATCAAACTGGAGTTAATACATATGAAACTCAGCCCTCTGCAAAAGGTCCGCTCAGGGGTATGCCACTAAATTTCACACAATCATTTCCTCAAGGGGAGTGTTTTGTTCATATATGTCCCCACTCACCTATTTCACACTGCTTCCCTCCAAACTGTGGGGACAGATGCAGATATAATCATAGTGCTTCTGTTGACAGATCCCACCATTCTTACAGGGATTCTCTTTGCATGGACTTAAATCTGTTTGGAAGAAAAGAGGCAGGTGCTATAGTTCCAGGAACTGAGAAAAGGCCTAGCATGAGAAAGAGGACATTGATTGTTTATAGCCCTTCTGGCAACCAGCAGGAGCACAAGAAATAGGTCAGTTATCTCCCTTTTTCCTACCTTTGTAATGGAACCAAAACTCCATCTACAAAATCTAATCACAAGAGAGGAAAAATGTTAGTTAATCAGGGAAGTCCCTTTAGCTCCTGCCAATATCCTTTGGGAACTAATAATCTCTACAGCATTTTTTCCTCAACTGATCTGTGCTGGAGATATGAATAAGAGTGTAGGGCTAAATCCAGTAAAGGACTTAAGTGCCTGGAGCAGAATTTAGCCAGATGTGAGACACCTAATTCCAAAATTGCCTTTCAGACCCACTCCCCATCCCAACCGCTGCCTACCCTTGAAGGCAGCTACAGTCACTAGTCAGAAGCCTGCCTTCCCTTTCCAACCAAGGGCCCTAACCACTTTCTCTGGGCAGGGTACCTCCAGTAAGTACCCAGTCAGAACAGAAAATGTAGGTTGGTGTTTCCTCAGAAAAAGAACCCAGATTTCCTACTAACCGAATAATCACTAGATTATTATATAAAAGGCAGGTGTGAAAACAACCACGGTCTGTGTCAGCAACCACACTTTAAAAGAAAATGGTGAACCCTGATCAATTCTTTGAAAGGGCATTCATATGAGAGGACTCTGAGCTCCTGATCCTGAGTGGCAAGCGACATCTGCCTGCAGGCTGAGTTAGGAGCTTATGTCCCGAGACAGATGGCTTTTCAGCTACACTTCTGTGCTCAGCGTGCTCTTAGACATTAGTCCTAGGATGCCCCCTGTTCAGACATGGCTATTTTGGGTTGCCATTCTGATGCCCCTAATTCCACATGCATTGTACAGAAATGATATGTTGCAAAATCTAATTTGTAGGTACCTAAAGACATCAAAAGGCTAGACACAAATTAGCTCCTTCAATGCCTACACTTGGGCATTGCAAATATTAGGCTCCTTGCTCAAGAGGGCAATTCAGTATGACTAGTTTAGGCACTTAGGATTCCTGTACAGTCAATGGAGAGACATAGGATGTGCCTACATAGTTCACCCAGAGAATGGGAGCAGTAGGTGCCTCCAAGGGCAGTTCAGAAAGCCTAGAAGTGTGCAGGGATAGCCAATAAGAAGCACTGAGCATAGTAACGTGTCTGAACTGCTGCCTGTCAGGAGCTTAAGCTCCAAACTTACGCTGTCCATTAGGTATCTCTGTTCACTGCTGTGATTCACCAGAGTGAATCCTCTTTCCGAGGATCACTGCAGACCAGGTTAGATGAGGGCATTCTCCATCCTGTCTGTTGAAGCTGAATCACTGAGCAGCCAACAGTGTAAATGATACAGGATCAAAATATAGAAGTGTCAAATTAATTCAGGGGTTTATTGAGTGTTGTGGCTTCTGGTGGTGGCCTATATTAGATTGCTCTTTGGAACTTCCCCAGCTAAGATCTACCTATGTTCTATCTAGCTCCCTAAGAATTAATTTGAATATAGCCTTTTGCTATTTATTGGATCTAGCCTATAGCTCCTGGGGAAGTCGCTTTGCTTCTGCATGAAAATAAGAGTCTTTATTCCAAATTGGCATAATCCAAACAGATTAAAGTCATGCAGAATATAGCATGTTTATATTGAAAGAGAATGAGTCACACAGCAAATTAATCAGGAATAGCTATTCCACTAAAAATATGCTACCATCCAGTACCTTAAGCCATTTTACCCTCCTTGTGTAGGTAAGACCATCATTTCTGTTTTGATTGTTTTACCTCTATTTAAATATTTGGTATCTATTAAGAAATAAAAAGTGAAACCATAAAATATATCTACTACTAGCATTCTGGTAACTAGTTTGGTCTTGTATATCATGTCAATGGAACTCCTGGAGGAAAGCATTGCCTTGCATCACACCAACTGACTGGTTAAGACTACTTTTCCTGAACTGAAATTACTCGCTGTTTTCTCCTGTGAATGGAAAATGTCCTTTGCCTCCTCAAATGAGCATGTTTCCTCTATGCACTCTCTCTCCAAATTCCCTGCCCGTATCTCCTCTAGGAAATGGTTAGAGCGTTTGTGGATCTTCAGCACCTGATGTGCTTCCGTTTTTGTCAAAAACACTATGTAAGAAAAATGTGGATCCCACCATTAATTAATGCTTTTGTAGGAACCCAAACCTTCATCTTCAGAGAAGCGTAGCTTATGCTTCAACTTGGCTAAATAAAACAATGGAGTGGGGAAACATTTTTAAAAACTAGAAGAAGAATTAAGGACAATGAAAGTTGGACACGCTGGTTCTGTGCAAGGGTTAAGAGGGTAAGGGCAGTGGGATTCAGACCATCTCAAAGCTCCCCATGACAGGTCAAGCTACTGGGAATGGTTCCTGTCAAACAGCAGGAACTGGCAGATGAGAAGGTGGGGACAGTCCCCCAGGGACATCCAGAACAGGTCAAGCTCCAGGGGAATGCCCCTCCTGTCCCTTGCACAGCTCTGGGGTGACCTGCATCTGTCCATGGGTTGGGTGCAGAGGCAGTGGCTCCTGTAGCTTGAACAATCTGGACATTGCTCAAGCACCTGGCAGCAGGGGTCTTACAGGGCTCCCTGACAGCTTGCCACAGGGTGGGCCAACAGGGAGCTGGTGCTCTCCCTCTCCCTTGAGGGAATATCTTCAGAGACTCAGAAAGTTTCCTCCCACAAAAAACACTTGAATGGCTGTACAGTAGCTCTTTGTGCAAGGAGAAAGGTGTTTCTCCTGGCATAAATGTAACACCAGCTTCTAGCCACAGTTAACTGCCTCTCTGCTCATACAATGAGATCACTATCTTCACACCAAGTGAAGCCATCCCATTAAGAACAGTAGAGATTAATACACTGTAAATTACTTTTTAGACTCTTTGGTTATATATTTATGAGCATCTTGTGGGTCATAATCACCTTCCTGGTGAATGGTGACAATAGCCAAACAGGGGAGCAGTATTAAGGATTTTTTCTGCCATCTGTAATTAATCAATCCCAATATTGCATTTAATGGATTCATTTCTGTATCTAGATCTGTCTAACCCAGTAAAGAAAATCATATTTTATCAAGGAAAATAAAGGGGAAGTAATTTTGTGGTAATTGAATAGCAATAGCCAAGATAGCTACTTCTTTCCTTAATAGCTCCTGGAACTGATCCTCAAGAACCACAGTTATTGTACTTTGCTTGCACAGCCATATAGGATCTATTAAAAAAAAAGATTGTAGAGCAGCTCTGTTTAATAAAATATCAGGACTTAGCTCCTGGAGACTATTTATTGTTTATTAAAAGTGTAGCTGCTTCACACTTGCGTGTCTGGGAATGATTTGATGGCCAAGAAAGGAGTCCTTCCCTAAATTTGCTGGATCTATTTGTCACAACCCAAAGTTGTGAGTTTTTGTGTGTGCGCGCTTCGGCACTGCTAAATTATGTTCCCGCTAAATTGCAGCTTCTTTGCACAGTGGAGTTCTCTGCTGCAAAGGAGAACTCCAGTGCAACGGAGAATTTTCCCGCCAATTTGTAGCCTTCTTCGCATGGTGCATTTCTTTTGCATCTCAGAAATGCACGGTGCAAAGGAGTTCCCGCCATTTGTATTTTAATTCAAGCCCCATTATTGGAAACTCCGGCGCAGGGACCAGTTTCCCGCCTTTTCTGCAGCTTCTTTTGCAGAGTGCATTGCTCGAGTTGCAAGAGGAATGCACGGTGCAAAAGAGTTCCCGCCACCGGTATGCAAATTTGTTCCCCGTGATGGGCTAGTGCTAAATTATTCACACGTGGCAGCTAGCGATTGGCTTGCTAGCCGTATAAAGAGCTTGGGTGGTTTCCGCCCAAGTTGGAGAGAAAGCAATTGGAGTCCGAGAGGGAGAGCGTGAAGATCTCTAAGCGCTGCGGATCCCTACGAACCCAACGCATTTCTTAAGAAGGCAACAGAGGTCTAAACAGCCTCTGGCCTCTCCCCGTCGCCGAGCGCAATCCTAGACATATTCCTATCCTATATACTCAATTGCCGAACCCACAGAGCCTTAACAACTCCGGGGCCAGAGAGCTGAACCAAACCCACGGAGCTTCGACAACTCCGTGGGAAAGAAATTGCTGAACCCGTGGAGCCTTAACAACTCCGGGGCCCAAGAACCGAGTTTGTCGTAGTCCTCCAACGAGGATTTAAGCGGAGCTGAACCTGGGAAACTGTCCAGCCTACACCGCGACCATCTTGGGTGTAAGTAAATAATCTTTGAATCAACCACTACGCCTCTGTGACTAATTCTAGCCCGTGCGTGCCTTGCCGCCCCGCGGTCCCTTCTGACCCCGCGTGCCCAGGCTGCTGGCCACAGCCCGCATGCGCAAAGACGGGTCCGCATATCGCTCCCGGCTCGCACATGGCGACATGGACAGGATCGGGAGGTGGCCCGCACACTATTATAGTGCCCCTTAACTATGGAATCCCTATCTGAAGCATAGAGGACTGTGGACTTGGGGAATATAGTTATTCATCACTATGATCTGAGAGAAAAGGAATATGAATACTTCTCCTGTTGCATTGTCAGAACTAAAAGACCATAAGATGTTACCATACAGTCCAATCTAAGACAGCATGAAGCTTTGTTCTGTCATGGGTGGTAAGAGAAAACCAGCTTTGCTCCAACTTAATGCCATTATGGCAGGGAGAAGGAGGGCTATTAATGCTCTCAGAGACTAAGGGACAGCTCCCAAGGGACTTCTGACCTTGAGTGCCCAGGACACAAGTAGAACAAGGATAGAAACATATGGATAAGCACTGAAAGAAACAGAGCCCTGGGGACAAATCCTGCCTGCAGATCTACACATGCTGCTTCTTCTATTTCAAATTGTTCTGATTATTAGAGGAAGCAATATCTGTAGGCCAGACACTAGATGGTCTTCAGAAGAGTATGTATGTCTGTTATATATAAGGCAGGGTAGAGATGCACCTTACAGGCTAACTGAATCAGAGATACATAAGCTTTCAGGAGGCAGAACTCACTTCACCAGAAGTTTATGCATCTCTGATTTAGTTAGTCTATAAGGTGCATCTCTACTTTGCCTTTGGCTTGACTTCAAAGTAACACGGCTACACTACCTCTAGTTGTTAAGTATGTTATAAGCACTTAAGGGCAAACTCCAAAACTCTGGGATCCAGCTGTAGCTTCATGAAAAGTGAAAGGGAACTCCTCTGTGACCAAGTCAGAAGGATCTGTCAAAGGCTTCTCTTAGCTGGCTGTCACTAGGCTACATTTTCTAGCTCATTGCCTAAAATGTAAGCACTTAAGTATGCTTTTAAGTACTGAGATGTGCACTGCTCCTGCAACTGCATCTGGGTTGAACTCTGTGCTTTGTTCTCCTTGCAGGATTGGGTCCTTTGTTGAGTGGCTAGGACACTGGACTGGCTTAAGACATCTAAGTGCTGTCCCAGCTCTTCCCCTGACCTGCTGGGTGAGCTCTGTGTCACTTAATTTCTCTTACAGATCTACAAAATAGAAATAATAGACCTTCCTTGCTTTGAAATAACAGGGATTCAGCGATTCAGAGACTTTCTTCCATTCCTATATTCCTTTGTAAAACTCTTTGAGGTCTACATATGAAAAGCACTCTAGAGGAGTGAAGTAACAGTATTAAATTACCATTGGTTTCTAAAATAGACATTTAGATGCATAACTTTTAAGTTTTGAGAGTATGGGTCTCCACGCATAATTCATTTGCTGTCTTAGTTTTAGTGCCGCAAGGAGCTTACTTTTCACCAGTAGCCCAGACATGCTTATCAGTATGTTTAATAAATATAAATGATTGATTGAGAGCAGGTTCAGGCTTGATATCAGAAGGCATTACTTTACGATTAGGGATGCCAGGCTCTGGAATGGTTTCCCAATGGAGGTGGTGCTCTCCCCTACCTTGGGGGTCTTCAAGAGGTGGTTGGATAGATATCTGGCAGGGGTATTATGATCTCAGCACTCGTTCCTGCCCAAGGCAGGGGGTCGGACTTGATATCCGTTCAGGTCCCTTCCTACTCTAGAAACTATGAAACTATTTTTCATGTTTCTCCTGTGCATTTCTCCTGTACATCTTAGCAAATTAACTTTCATGGCTCACTACTCAGAAAATATGGGCAGTTTCACTGTAGACATCAAAGTTCTCAGGAGAAGAAAGAGAAGTTAAAACACTGGTTTAGAAGGACCTACCTGAAAATGAAAGGGACCAGCTCTTGTAGATGGAGCACATGAGTAAGACAAAGGTCACAAGTGAGGAACTTTTAGCCATTGTAGAGGCTATTTAGAATCCTCTGCTTGATAGATAAACACCTTCTGTAGAAAAAGAGAATAAGGAGAATAAAAGGGATGTACCTGAGCAAAAATGAAAAAAGGAAAAATTAGGTAGTGAAAGAGCAAGAAGTGAAAGCCAGGGGAAATAAGACAGAAGAGATAGAGCAAATAGGTTTTGTTAGTCTTATGGATTTGATTCCTCTTTTGTGGAATTAGTGATACGTATTTTATTAGTGATAAAATATTTATTAGTGACACAGGATGAAACACACACTGTAATAGGACTCCAGATGCTCAGCTCACAGAGCAGAGTGAGTTGACAGAGCACAGGAAAATAGCAGAGGATCCATAGGCCATGGAAGACCATGGAAAAACTGACTTGACATCACTGGGGATGGATCAGCCTCAAATTGAGCAAAAGCCAGCCAGTATCTTAGACACACTTGTCTAAATACTGTGGACTGCAGCTCAGCTCTGGGTGGCACACTGCAGGCAGCTGATCCTAATATTTTATGGCTGCTGTTGAGCTCAATGGGCTGGACAAGTAAGATCCAAGTATGCTGGAATTTTACATATCAAGCCCTCCACCAAGCTATGCCTACAACACACCTGAGAAAGGCTTAACTTCCTCAGCCTGACAAAGGGTTTTTGAATCCGGAAGCTTGCTTAAATTTTTTTTTCCAACTATTTAAGTTGGTCTAATAAAAGATATCAGATTCACGCAAAGAACCTTGTCTGCCTTTGAGAAAGCTAGCATCATATGCTGATAACCTGGCCGGTCTTCCTTGGGTACCTGTGTCGCTTTCCAAAATATATTTAAGTCTAAAACGCATCACACAATTGTATTCACTTACCTTTTTTAGGGAAACAGAAGCAATATTTGGATGGACACCAAAGACAGACACGAGGGCCTATGGGTTGATCATTAACCAACTGCAAATATTGACAGAGGAGGCCCACCCACTCACTGAAACCCATGGGACAGACACACAGGCAATAGAAAAAAAAATGTTATGTCCCCTAACAAATCTGTCTTGGGGAAGGCTTTGTTTGTTGCATTTGCAAGAGAGTTGCTGAGACTCTGTCTTTTGTCATCAGCTCAGTATCTCTTGGCTGGAATGACACCATCTATTCAAAGGCTGCTGAAATAGGCAACCAGCAGGTTTGTGTGTGGCCAGAGGGATTTGGATTAGTCATTTCCTGGAACGTGAGTGTTGCCCAATGAATAGCCATAGCTATTCATTGATGCTCAGGACAGAGAGAACTTTGCCTTACTGGTCTTGCAGAGGGTATTATTAATAAACAAGGCAGATTGTTCTATTTCAATAGGTAGCAGCCTTAATACTTCCTGGTACAAAGGTTCCCGGTCCGATCCCTTACTGGAATGCTTCTCTACAAAGGTACAATTCCTTCATGCGGTGTCTCTCTTCTCTCTCACTCAGCCTTACAGCTATCTCAAATAAAAAAAAAGGAGGCGAATCTGAAAGTGTGTTTCAGTGGAGTTCAGATGATATCCAACACCACAAACTTATCCTTTTGACACTTTCCACTGCTTCCTCTTCATGGAGACTTGATTCAGCTAAATGGATTAAACATATGCTTAACTCTAAGCATGTGGTCAGGTTCATCAAATTCCGTAGGCCTACTGACATACTTAAACCTAAGCCTTAGTGTTCTGCTGGGTGGCCATTAGTATCTCAGTTGATTTTATTTCAAGCCATTTCTTTATGCATCAAGACTAGTCTTTATAGAAGGCTTAAGTATCTAAGTAGAACCAGGGCTGGTCCAACCATTAGGTGAACTAGGCAGTCGCCTAGGGCGCCAAAATTTGGGGGGGGGCACCAAAATTATATGTAGAACAAAATAACAGGAATATCATTCTATATAACAGCCCTGGCCGGCTACGGCTTCACCTTGGACTGGCCCTGCCCCCAGCTCTGCTAGTGCCCCTCACTCCCAACCTGCAGGCCCTGTCCACAGACCAGCGGTTCCCCTTACTCCTGCCCAATGCACCCACCCCATGGGACCAGAGCCGGGGCCAGTCCTGGGACTGAAGGGGCCGGTCTCCGGACTGCTCTCCCCACCGAGCTGTAAAAGTTCATTCTAGACTTCTTATTTTCCACTATATTGGAAGTGGTTGGGGCACCAAGGTACACAGTTTGCCTAGGGTGCCACTTAACCATAAGTCCACTTGAAGGGTTCTACTTAGGGCCGGTCCAAGGGCAAGTTTATTTTGACTGTAATTATGAAGTATGAAGCTTATTGACTATACACATGTATATAAAGCATTAGAAAGAGCCTTTATACTTGTTCAGGGGAATTAGCAAAAGTTCACTTTGCCTAATAATTGGGAGGTAAAGACACATGTTTAATTCATCTTGACATTTCCTAAAAGCTATGATTTAAAACGCATCTGTTTTGGCACCAACAGCAAAACTCTGTTTAGGCTGGAACTGTGAAGGGGGTACAAGGGAGTTAGATGCTCATTTCAGTAGGAATTTATTTCCTAATCTCCTCATGGCCCAGCTGTATATACTATCAGCACATTCATCTGCCCTGTTCACTCAGATGGAGAAGGATTCTCTCTCTCTCTCTTGTCCTAAGGGTCCTGCCTAAACACCTCCCAAAAGTTAAGATAACTTTATTCTGGGTTGTTGTATACAGTCCATATACAGGAAACTTGTTTTTCATTTTATACTTGGGAATGCACATGTCTTTGGTCAGGGATTATCTTTCGCTTCATATGGAGATATAGCACCTAGCACTGTGAGGCCCTGATTTACAACTGGTTCCTCTAGGCCAGGGGTAGGCAAAATTGCAGATCCAGCCAGCGGCCAGACTCCATTTCCCAGCAGCCCCTGCCCACATTACCACAGCTAGTTTCCATGGACCGTGGGTCGGGGGGGGGGGGGGGGCAGGGTTTCCATGGAGACTGGCCCCAGGAGGGCATGCAGCTGGGTGGGGAGCTGCTCTGTGGCCAGGGCTGGGGTCTTGCAGTGGTGACAGCAGGGTCTGGAGCTGGTCCAGAGCTGTGCTCCATTGCCTGCACACCTCTGCCTGGGGCATGCAGGCAGTGGATCATAACTCTGCCCTTGCTCCAGACCACAGTGTCACAGCCACAAGATCCCAGGCCCGGAGCAGCTCCCTGCCCTGCCAGCACGGCTGAAGCCGGTCTCCATGGAAAATCTGGCCCTGAGGTGTCGCAGCACTGCCACTGCCAAGGTCTCCATGGAAACCAGCTACAGCAATGCAGGCAGGGGCTGCTGGGAAATGGAGTCGGCTGTGGGCCCAATCTGGCCTGTGGGCTGGACTTTGCCGGCCCCTGCTCTAGGTGCTACCACTATGAACAAACAGATGGAGACTAGGGTTGTGCAAAATGGCAGCGTCCCGTTTCGACCAGTGTTTCGACGGAATGGCGTTCCCGTTCGACTTTTGTTTCGAGTCGAAATGGCCGTGCCGTTCTGTTCCGCCACAATGTTTTGCTGTTTCAACCCTGTTTCAACATTTCGTCCATAGGATATAATGGGCAAGGTCAAAACAGGCTATACGTCATCATTTCTGGTCAGATTTGGATGAAACTTGTAGGAACGGTAGCCCCTTCTGAGTGCATGAAGCATGCTACATTTCAAGAAGGTAGGTGCAGGGGGTTCAGAGAAACTGCACCCCCCCAAAAAAATCTTGAGTGTTTCAACCCTGTTTCAACATTTCGTCCATAGGATATAATGGGCAAGGTCAAAACAGGCTATACGTCATCATTTCTGGTCAGATTTGGATGAAACTTGTAGGAACGGTAGCCCCTTCTGAGTGCATGAAGCATGCTACATTTCAAGAAGGTAGGTGCAGGGGGTTCAGAGAAACTGCACCCCCCCAAAAAAATCTTGAGAGCAAAACTCATGTCATGTATATGTGTTAAGCCACAGTGGGGGTCAAAACTACAGGGATGGTAGCCCCTGCTGAGGCAACAAAGGCTGCCAAGTTTCAAGGAGATAGGTGTAGGGGGTTCAGAGAAACTGTACCCCAAAATCTTGAAAGCAAAACTTGTATCACGTGTATGTGTTAAGCCACAGCAGAGTCAAAACTGTAGGCATGCTAGCCCCTGCTGAGGCCACAAAGCTTGCCAGGTTTCAAGGAGATAGGTGCAGGGGTTTGGAGGAAACTGCACCTCAAGCTGCAAACAAGCAAAACTCATGACATGGGTGACACTGTGTGTGTTAAGGTGCAGTGGGGTGAAAGCTGCAGGGATGGTGGCCCCAGCTGTGGAGGAGATCGGTGCAGGGCTTCTGGGTTCTGGGGCCCTGCACCCGTAGCTGCTGACCGACACAACTCGTGTCATGGGGTATTGTGCAACTGTGTTTGTCTTGGGGCAGAAAGAGGGGGAAAACCACTGCAGGCCTGGCTGCTAGGCGCTGCTGAGGCCACAAAGCCTACCAGCTCTCGAGGAGATCGGTGCAGGGCTTCTGGGTTCTGGGGCCCTGCACCCCTAGCTGCTGACAGGCAAAACTCATGTATGTGTGCTTGTGCAACTGCTGCCTCTCATCAGGCAGCAGGACTGAAGATCCCCCATTGCTTGTCAGCAAGACCTGGGGGTAATAATAGACCATAGTATGAACATGAGCCAGCAGTGCGATACTGTAGCCAGCAGGGCCAACAATACTCTGGCATGCATCAATTGATGCATCTCCAGCAAAACCATTGCAAAGAAGTGATTCTCCTGCTCTACTCGGCTCTACTCAGCACTGGTGAGACCACAGCTGGAGTACTGCATCCAGTTCTGGGCTCCACACCTTAACAAGGATGCGGTAAAGCTTGACAGAGTCCAGAGAAGGGCTAACCATATGATCGGAGACTTGCACGGCCTGCCATACAAGGAAAAGCTGAGGACTTGGGCCTCTTCAGCCTGAAAAAGAGAAGGCTGAGGGGAGACTTGGTTGCAGCTTACTGCTACATCAGAAGTGTACATTTAGGGCTTGGTCACAAAATCCTGGAAGATAGTTTCAGGCTCATTTCAGGCTCAACATTAGGAAAAATTACTTCACAACTAGGGTGTCCAGACTGTGACCATTACTCCTAGTTTTCCCCAAGGGTGTCCTAGTGAACAGTTGTTCACTGAGCCCTAGATAGATTCATAGATGCTATGGTCGGAAGGGACCTCCATAGATCATCGAGTCCGACCCCCTGCATAGGCAGGAAAGTGCTGGGTTCAGATGACCCCAGCTAGATACTCATCTAACCTCCTCTTGAAGACCCCCAGGGTAGGGGAGAGCACCACCTC
>NW_005841849.1:1425203-1441845 GCF_000455745.1 Alligator sinensis | reverse complement strand
GAGAGCTGCCTCAGGAGCCCCAAATCTAGTTCTTCCCCTTGGTGTGGGGGTCTGTAGCAGACCCCTACCACCAAATCCCTTTCTCCTTGACCTCCATGTAACCTAACCCACAATCCTTCTACTTTCTCCTCCTCCGATTCCATTTTGATAAGGGTTGATGTATAACGCTTCTTGACAGAGCGCAACCCCTCCCCCTCTCCTCCCTACTCTATCCTTTTTCTGTACAGCTTATAGCCCTCACTGTGTACTGTCCAGTCGTGGGAAGAATCCCACCAGGTTTCTGTTAACCCCACTAAGTCATAGTTGTTAGGTGCAGGGCTTCTGGGTTCTGGGGCATACATCTCCTTGACAGCTGGCAGGCTTCGTGGCCTCAGCAGGGGCTAGCAGGCCTGCAGCTGTCACCCCGCTGCGCCTTAACATGCACAGTGTCACCCATGTCACAAGTTTTGCTTGTCCGCAGCTTGAGGTGCAGTTTCCCCCAAACCCCTGCATGTCAGTATGAGGATCCACGTGTCGGTATAAGGGTTCTACCTATCTCCTTGAAACTTGGCAGGCTTTGTGACCTCCACAGGGGCTAGCAGTCCTGCAGTTTTGACCCTGCTGTGGCTTAACATATACATGTGACATGAGTTTTGCTTTCAAGATTTTGGGGTACAGTTTCTCTGAACTCCCTGCACCTATCTCCTTGAAACTTTGCAGGCTTTGTAGCCTCAGCAGGGGCTAGCAGTTCTGCAGTTTTGACCCCACTGTGGCTTAACACATACACATGACACAAGTTTGGCTCTCAAAACTTTGGGGTGCAGTTTCTCCAAACCCCCTGCACCTATCTTCTTGAAACTTGGCATGCTTCGTGCCCTCAGAAGGTGCTACCATTCCTGCAGGTTTTGTCTAAATCAGACCAGAAATGACAAAGTTATAGGCTGTTTCAACCTTCCCCATTATAGCCTATGGACGAAACGTCAAAACAGCATCCAAACGGTGAAATGTTTCGACTTGCCTTGTTTTGTTTCAAGGCTGTTTTGATCATATCTGTTCCATTTCAGTTTTGCTGTTTTGACCTCGAAATGGGTCGAAACAGCGTCAAAACAAAACTGGTGGCTAAATTTTGCACAGCCCTAATGGAGACCACCACAAGATGGGAGAAAATGTCAAGGAAAACAGTACACGTAACTGAAATATTCTTGCTTTATACATTATAGATGTAATTCCAGAAGACACAACAGTACATTGCTTTGTGTGCCGTCGCTGGCACTTGACCCACGCAGTCCAGATTCATCTTAATAAGAATCAGTTGTTAGATGTATTTTCTGATGCTTTCATTTGCCTTTGGATCCACTGAAGGTATTGGCTGACTTTGGTGTAAACTCCAAACTTCTCTGATTTCCCACAGCCTTCTCCCCAGCTCACCAGTCCCACTAGGAATGAGGTGTTCTTGAACGTTGTGATCATGGGACCTCCACTGTCCCCACCACAGGCATCCTGCTGGTCTCCAATGATCCCTGCACACAGCATGTTCTCTGAGATATCATGTCGCATAACTTGGACACACTCATTACGTGGAACCAAGGGGATTTCAATGTAATTGAGAACATTAGAAAAATTCATGGTCTTTTCAGTTTTGCTGCCCCAGCCAGTCACCACCATCTTCTTCCCACTTCTGGTCAGCTCCTGCTCTGCCAGTTCCTTCGTAGGAAGACAAATAGGTAGTGCGTTTTTGTTAAAGACCATGGGCTTAGCTAGGTGCAGCATGGCTATATCATTATCAGAGTCAGCCTTGGTATAGTTTTCATGTATCACTACCTTGTCAACCAAAATTATTTGCTCTGTTTCCTCATCCCTCAGACGGTGATATTTACCTGGAAGAGCAATGAGGAAAGAAATAAGTGAGACTTCCCCTGCCAAAAAAACTGAACAAAATGTCTCTCCCTGTCCTATTGCAAAATTCACTAGAACTAAGACTAAAATACACGGACGTTAGTGGCAGACTTCTAGGACTGTTCTATCCCAAGAGCTGGGATTCATACTGAAAGAAATCTTTGATCACACAAGACTTCAGAGCTATCACTATACTGCATATCAGACCACTTAGCGCTTCATTGACATAGGGATACAACAGTAAAAATAAAGAAATGCAGGGTCATAAATGTAACAACAGGAAGTTTGCATCTGTTCAAAGGAAAAGGAGAAGGCTGAGCCACTAAGGGATTCGTAGACATACAGTAATAAACTAAAAAGTGGATCCTAACTCTTCTGAATGCACTTGTTGTTGTCTCACATTTCTACACTATGATACCACAGATTTTTTTAGTGGCATAATTCATGCTGACATCTGTTGCACTTGATAAAAATACTTTCACCAAAAAAATCAACTGAATTTGAGCATGTATTCCCACCCAGATGTCACAACAGCTCTGTGTGAAGAAGTTTGCTTATTTAATTTGAATGGAACAGAGATCATTATTTGGTAGTCCCAGAGTGAATTTGGTGCACATTTTCTGTGATTCATATAAATACAAAGCCACCAGTACTGGCTGTGGCTAGGTGCCACATTTGCCACTCCACAAAGATCTGCCAGTGGTTTCCCTCTGCAGCACCCCTGTTACAACTATGCCAAATTTCTCCTGAGTAGAGGCTTCCAAGCGTACCCACGTGTGCAGTGATTTGAAAGCTGGATGCAAGCCCCAGTGACGGGTTATCCTCCATACTCTCAGCTCTTGTGATGTCTTCCAGATTTATGTTCAAATATCTAGAGGTGCTTTGTAAGGATCAGCTCTTTAATAACAGAGTACTAATAGTGTTTCCTTCCACACCTCCTCCCCCTGCATCTGGTGCAGTAGAAGCAGAAAGGATTTGGTAGTAGAAAAAGATCCACGTGTCGGTATGAGGGTTCTACTATTTTACTGCACACACACACAGTATGGGCTCTCTTCAGAACGTAGAAACTCATTCAGTTCTACACCCATGTGGATAATTGCTCAAATTAAGTCAAATGGCTTTACTTAGGTTAAAATGATTACCATCTTTCTTTGCATACCATACACCGTTTTCCCAAAAATTACCAATTGAAAATTGGGGTAGGTGTCTTAAACAGTATATTGATTTCCAAATGGTTTGGCTAAAAGGACCTTTTGCCATATTGATAGGTGATTTGACGTCATTACTTCATCTAGGCCTACCATACTTCCTGGTCACATACCCACAGTCAGTCTTGCAGCTCATGTGAACACTCAAGATCATGAATGGAACAAAGTGGTTTTATGTATTTTATAGCTTGTTATATTAAATTACTTATTGATTAATCTGTTCTTTTCCTTCATCCTGCCTTCCCAAAACAAGGTGGGTGTCTTATTCTGGGTCATGGGGTATACAAATAAATATGGTATTAAAAATAGTTTGTTTCATTCTGGACATAGCATTGAGTTGGCTATTTATAAAAGCAGGTTGAGGGAGACTGGGGACACTGCTGGTGGGGATTGTCGATGCCTCCCTTTAGGAGGAGAGGGTGCCAGACATTTTTAAGTCTGTGATTGTCTGGACCCTCCCCAAGAAACCATTGCTTGATGCTACCACCCCAGTCAGCGGTTGCCCTGTCTCCAATCTTCCCATTTTGTGGATGATCACTGAACGGGTAGCTGCCTGACTGCTCCAGGCACATCTGAATGAAGTCTGCCTTGACTGTATCATGGAGACTGTGCTCATGGCTTTGGTTTACAATCTTTGCCTGAAGAGTGACAGGGATTGTGCCCTGCTGCTGTTACTAGAACTTTCAGCAACCATCGATACAGTCAACCACAAAGTGCTGATAGAGCCTACATGACCTGGTGGGTCTGTACAGGACTGCGCTCAACTGGTTCTGCTCTTTCCTAGCAGGGACATCTCAGAGGGTGGTAATGGGTGACAACTTGTCCCCTCAAAACCTTCCTATTCCAATGTGTACATGAGGCCGCTGGGTGAGATTGTGCATATGTTTGGAGTGAGATGTCATTGATATGCTGATGACACCCAACTTCAGCTTGCTTATCTAACTACTGCAATGCACTCTCTGCCGGGCTGCCCTTGAAGACTGCCCAGAAGCTGCAACTGGTGCAGAACGGGGCAGCATGCCTTCTGGTGAGGGTGAGTTGCCAGGAGTACATAACCCCAGTGCTCCAGAGTCTTTACTGACTTCCAGTAGATTTCTGGGCATAATTCAAGGTGCTGGTTTTGATCTTTGAGGCCCTATGTGGCCTGGCCCCTGATCCCTTTGGAACTGCCTTTTCCTAACGTCCCCTTGCAATCCCTAAGGTCAGCCAAGAACAACCTCCTACAAATACCATCAATGCATGAAGCCTGTTTTGACAAAAACATGTGGGACATCATTCTTGATAGGTGCCTCCCAGACTCCCCACCCCTGAGGCCTGCTGGACCCTAAGCCTGCTGTCTTCTAGAAGTGAGGTAGGATCTCCTTGTCTGGGCAGGTTTTCAGCAGACAAGAATAAGCTGGTATAGTATTTAGCGGGGGTTTTCTATATCGTTTACTTTATACACTATTAGCTTTTATAAGTTGCTGTTTCTCCTGATTTGTTTTGTTTTGCTGTGCTGTTGGCTTCTTTTGTAAATTGTTTTGCTCTCTTCTTTAAGCTACCCTGAGCCTTTGCTGAGAAGGGAAACATATAAATTAAATAAATAGATAAAATAAGAGAGATCAGTACAGAAGTTAGTGTTTTTTTCATACCGAGTTTTACTTTGTACCTCCTGTCATCCTCAACACAATGCGCTGCTGTTAGGACCCAGGCTGTATGGATAAGGACTCCCCCGCACTTAAATTTCCCCCTGCCATCTGACAACATAACCTGAAACAAAGAAATGGAGAAGCAAGGTATCACAGGATTCAGCTCACAGGTTGCAGTCGTTTCCATTCTCATGCAGCCGTCTATACTAGACCTTTGGGTACAAAACATAAGATAACAGCTGAGCTCCATATACAGTGGGGAAAAAAGCACCCTAACAAGACACTTGGGGCCCTGATAGAATAATGTAGGTTTGAGTATTCTTTGTGAATTGGTTTTCAAGTCTATGATTTCTCATGAGTTGCAGCTGTCTACTGTTTGGAACGATTGTGGTCCATCTGAGCTTTGAAACTCTTAGCCCAAGTGAGAGAAGAATTATCCTGACATCCACCAAAAGTGTGAACTGAGCAGAAGGTCACATGAGCTCATTCTTATTTGGGGAAAGCCACCGTATGCTGCAAGAGTTGTGTGAAAGGACCTCAATGTACAAGATGAATTCAGGACTTCAGTGCACCATGCTCTCCAGTCCTGCTCCTGTGCAGCCTGAATGTCCTCTATAAAGCTGTGATATGTTCTGTTACATTAATTCATGCTCTAGAACACCAACCTGTGCCTGACAAAGCTTGTCTTATCTTTATAAAAGTACATTCTTATAAAAAATTAACAAAAGGATTTCCTATAACTCTTACAGAGATAATACTACTGTAACCAGAATGTGCTGTAGAATGGAACATTACAGGCGAGACTGGCGTTGTGCTCCATTCACTGGAAATGTTACCAAGGAAAACATGCAGCTTAACAAACAGCAGTGAGGCTAACACAGTACAGTGAAGGTTGCATTAATTTTGGCTACCAAGCTTTTGGCTTTGGAAAGATACATTAAGGGAAAATCTCAGCTTGGTAGGGTGCAACCACTTTTAATCTAGGAGCCTTACTAGAGTATCTGGGTTTACAAAGCAGTACTAGGTATCTACAGACTGAACACTTAACCAGAAAAATATTCTTTATTCCTCACCTGCCAGGGGCTATCTCCTTTCCTTCCAATTTTCCCATTAATGAGTCGAATATGGATATCTTTTTTGGATTCCACATTTACTTTCACTTTTCCACAAGGGAACTCCACTACAAGAGACATAAAGGTGTTACTTGGCAAAGTCCAGACTGTTCAATCCTATCACGGTCAGCTTGTATTAAACAGGAAACTCCTGACCTCACCATCACCCAAAGCCTTGTCTCCCTATGTTACAAGCTGCTCTCAGGGGCTTCTCTGCATTCCCTAAGTGTTTCAATGCGGGAGTAATTCCCTGATCCTACTGAGGGATTTGGCTTCATGAAAAATTCCAAATAGAAATATGGGATGGATTTTTAATGCCAATAACGAGGGAAGTATGTCATGTAGAGAGGAAATGATGCATTTAAACATGGAATTGATGCATTTAAGCTCTTAGAAATAACATTGTAAATGTTTTTCCATGTAAAACTGTAAGCCCTTTTCTCTTGAAGAGCCCCATGTAAAATCTGAATTGTGGGTTTCCTCCCATCTCCTCATCTTACCATCAGGCAAACACTGAGAATAGTCCTCCATTAGCTTATATCCCAAAGCACAGCTGCAATAGCGGCGCTGGTTGCCAGGATCCTCCTTACAGTAATGATCACATCCTCCATTACAAATGGAGCAGTTGGTGTATAGAACCTCTGAGAGGAAAAGGAAAAAGAAAGAAGTGCAAAAGGTAAAAAAACCAAAGGGTTTTGACATTTCTTTTCAAAACTGGACAAGTTGCATTGTAAAACAGAATTGCCTCATCTTGCATCAAGGAAACAGGAATCACTAATGCATTTAGGGTGCCAGCCTCTGGCTTTGGTGGAGTTGGGGTGCTGGATTGAGAATGGGGTTTGTTGCCAGATAGTGAGTGTTTGGGTAGAAGGCAGGGGTCAGCAACCCATGGCACGTGTGCCAGAACATGGCACATGAAGGCATTTTGCTTGGCATGTGTCCCTTGGGGTGGACAGCAAGAAAAGGGCCAGGGCTGCACTGCCACAACAAGGATTGGTCCCCGTGCAGCTCTCCCACTGTCTGCCCCAAGGTGCACGTGCATCCGCTGCCAGCAATGCGCTGTGCCAAGGTTTTGCAAACCTCAGTCCAGCTGCTTGTGCCTCCCTGCTGCTTGCTGCAAGCAGCCTGGGCTCTGTGGCAGGCAGCAGGGCCTGCCCAGAGCCCAAGCCGGCTGTGGCAGGTGGCCAGGAGGCTGCAAGCAGCTGCACTGAGGTTTGCAGAGCCCCAGCTTGGGTTGTTGTTGGTGGTGCATCTACTGTACCTGGGGGCAGATGGTGGAGAAAGGGCTGGGGCTGTGCTACCAGAACAAGGATTGGGCCTTTTGCATCTCCCCCAGCATTTGCCCCTGGCACACCAGCATCTTATAAGTTGAGGTTGGCGTGTTTTTGCCACTCCAGCCAAAAACATGGCCAGCCACAGTATCACAAACAGGAGCAGGGAGAGAGGAAAGGCCAGGGTGTAGTGAAACAGAAGGTACCAGGATGATATGGACTGAGGGAAGGGAAGTTCTTTTCTTTGTCATTGACTAAGTTTACTGCATCTCCTGGTCACTGATCAGCATTTCTCCAAGGAAGAAAAACCTGTATTTCAAACCCCCAACTTCTTGTTTTGTTTTAACAGCTGTTGCAGATCTGATTTTACTGGGCAGAAAATGTTGCTCTCGCTATTTATGGAAGTACCTACCACTAAGAGTGATATTTTAACACAGATATTAGAACAATATTTTGTACACAGCATTACCATGCTGGCATAGAAGTCCCTCCCAGCCTCTGTTACAAATGCAGTTGAACCCTCCAATAGCATCCAGACAGGTTCCATTGTTGCAAGGTTGTTTTTCACACTGATCTCCATCTGAAACACACATAAGGGAAACCTAGACCAGTCTTACAGATATCTCGCATGGGGTCAGAGGTTTACATCGGGCCCCACCTACCCCATTGCCAACCATCCAACATCCACTTTAGAAGTGGTCACTGCAAGGTTGATATTTTAAGAGTGTTTGTATTGCCTGCTGTTTACAGATTTCCAGTGGTTCTGCAAGACATAAGGACAATGTTCTTGAAGACACAGGCACAAGGATGGAAGGACCAGCATGGGGGATAATCAGAAAGAAGAGGAAGTTCTAGTACAATCATGGAAGTGTAATGCAATTAGGATAACTGAGACTTGGTTGGATAGTTCATGGGAGTGGAGTACTGCCATGGAGGAGTATCACTTGTTCAGGAAGGACAGGCGAGAGAAAAAAGTTAGTTGCTCTGTGTATAAAAGGGACAAACCTCTATGTTCTGAGGTGCAGTACAAGCAGGACACAGGCGTGCTGAAAGCCTCTATGTCAGGGTAAGAGGGGAAAAGCAAGGGTGATGTCATGGTGGGTGTCTGCTGGAAACCACTAAACCAGGAAGAGGTGGAATGAGCTCTTTTCAGGCAGCTACTGGAAATATCCAAATTTATGGGAAAATCCAAATCCCAGGGCATGCAGGCACCAGATCACAGCTCTTCCCCAGCTATGGCCCCAGAGCACCTTTCCCCTCAGATGCATGCCCTGCTGGAGTGACACAGGCAGGGGCTGCTGGGAAATGGAGTCTGGCTGCTGGCTGGATCCACAATTTTGCCCATCTCTGGGTTAGACAAACACTTTTAGTTTAGACAGCAGTGATCCTGCCTTCATCAGAGGGTTGGACTAGATGACCTCTGAGGACTCTTCCAGCCCTACTTACTGTTCTAGGAGTCTATGAATACGTTGGATTCCCAGTTACACCTGCAGGGTGTGCAAGTAGTCTGGGGGCAGAAGAGGGAAAGGAAATGTGCTGGGTTTTTCAGGGGTTTCTTTGAGCTAGAGTGTGATGGTGGGGTATGTCCCTTGGTGTGCACCAGGGAGGATAGTAAGAGCCACTAGATTTAGGAATCAGTTTTTGCCCTATGATTTGTCTGTAGAATGATGATGTGACAATGGGCATATGGACATCTGAAATTGTCCATGAAGGCCCTGTGGTAGCTTGGGTACAGAATGTGACATGAGAACATAGTCTTTGCACACCCCATACAATTGGGAAGGAACAAAGTAGAGAGACTTTGGATTACAGTATCGTATGTGGTGGCAGGGAAGCAGAAGCCCCTACTGCCAATGGACTGAGAAAGTGTGCTCCTTACTTACCAATATACTTGGTCCAGAAACTTAGCTGTGGAGAAACAAAAAAAATGCGGAGAAACATGGTTAAAGTAGGAAACAAACTGTTTCACATGAAAGCTCTTTAACTATATTGCTGCCTTGGGATAAGGGAGTTCCAGACTTGGGTTAACACTTGTTACTTTAGTTCTCCTGGACAGACTAATGGTAAGAATGAATTACTTCCAGCTCACCTGGTAAACCCAGTTCACTTTTTTTCTCTTGGCACTGCTGGCAGCAACCTCTCCAGCACACACACACTTAACAGGTTGAAGAGAGCTTGTCAGCAGTGGCACTTGTCCTAATATGTGCTTGATTCTAGTAGTTCAGGTATGGGGGGAGAGGATGCTGTTGGCCATGGGAGGCCCCATCTCTCTGAAATATGGGTCCACCTATACCCCTTATCTCACCTTAGAGGTAAAATGATAGTAACAATTTAAGTTGTTTGAGAGGGGGACAAGGTTTATAGGGGAGGAAGAAAAGGCAGAATTTCTGGTGGGAAGCCAAGCAGGGGAAAGGGTGATCCATGATTTGGGCTGTGAGGGGAGAGGAGGAACAGCTTAGAACTGGTCAAAGGATTGCTGAGAGGCTGGGGGCAGACAAAGCATGAGTAAGGGGCAGATCCTTAGGTGGCATAAACTGAGGCAGTGCCACTGGTTTCAGTTGTGTGCTGCTGATCCACACAAGCTGGGGCTGGGCTCTACCTGTCAGGAGTGCTGCTCCTCTTCCTGGGAACGCGCTGCCTGATGTGGGCTTTAGTACATCTCAGTCAAAAATAAATGCTCTGATGGTTAATTCTCATGTTCACACATATGGGACTTACTGTTGCTTCCCTGCTTTCAAATATCTCCATTGCCTCTTCCAGGTCACATGATTCTTCATTACATTCTCGCTCCAAAGAGCCTGCCTTGAGCTCCTCCAGAAAAGAGTTTTCTCGCTTCTGGATTTTCAGGACTTTGTTTGCATCTTCACGGCTGTAAAACACTTGAAGCAGATGCAGAGGGAGAGCAGAGAACCATGAAGGGGATGAGGAATGTTATTGAACCTGGGTTTCCAGCTACTTTCGGATATAGTCTCAAAGTTATCATCACTGGCTAGAGATATTTTCTGCCTGATTTTCAGAGGTTCAGAAGCAGAAAAGGAGGCACAAACTACCCCAGGCTGGCACAAACTCCAGAGGAACACAATCAGTGAAGATGTGTGAGCACAGAGGCTCAGCACACTCCTGGCTCAGAGTGCCTATCCAGATGGAACAAGCAATGACTGAAAATCCTCAAGAGTGTGTTTAAGGCAAAGCAACTGCATTTTTGCTGGAAAACTGCATGGTTGCTAATGAAAGCACTGGGATCGTATGGTGTATATACTAGGGCTGTGCAAAGCTTTGGTCCCTGATTCAATTCAGCCCGGTTCGGTGGCTGAATCTCCGAATCTGAATTGAATCAGAGGACCCTTTAATTTTCCAAATCGCATCAGAACCCTCCAAATTGATTTGAAGAGATTCCAAAAGATTCGGCGATTTGGCCATAGACACAGCTTTAAATGTTTTTCCTACATACCTCGAGGTAACAGCATGGCTTGTGAACACTGCGATGCTGGGGCGCATGGAGCGTCCCACAGAAGCGTGCTCGGCAGCAGACCCGGAAGTGGACCAGAAGCACTTCCGGCCCACTTCCGGTGCAGCACAGGAAATTAGGCATCCTGTTTTGGATGTAGTAGTTTTAACCTGTGGCAACGTAGAGTAACTCCTTGCCAAGGCATTCTGGAATTGTTCTATTCCAGGTGCCTAGAACTGGTGCATAAGGCCTGTGATAGAGGACACCTATTGGTGGCTGTTCAGTTTTTGGCTTTTTCCCACAGATGGTTCAGGTAGTTCACTCCTGCAAGAAGAGCTTGCAGTGTGTCAGGAAGGGCAGGATTTCATCTTCATATGGCATGCACCATGGCATATCCCCCAACTGACTCTGCATCTAGTGACTTGGAGCATATTTCAAGCACAGCTTCCTTGACTTGATTGTTGGCTTGCCTGCTACATTGCCCCCTCAATAGGTTATGAGATTAATACATTGCCGAGGTGGATCAAGCATCATCCATGAGGATGGATTAGGGGAAGCCTAATGCTCTCTCAGACAGTGAAGACCCATTGGTCAAAATGCATGTACTGTAAAGGCAGAAGGCATTGGCTGCGGTGGGAAAACAGGCTTAAAATAGAACATACGTTGCTGTTTCTGTCTGAGTTAAGATTCACACATTAGACTTTATGCTAATCTACTCTTGTTGCCTAACGCACTAATTAAAGGCTGGATTTGCAATAGGACTCTGGCTACAATCTAACAGGGCTTCTGACAAAAAGACATATATTTCAGTGTATTGGGGCTTATTTATTGCAATGAAAGACACATGCAGTAGGAGCCTTGCGGGGGTCCTGCCAGTGAGCTGTGCTGGGAACGTTATTTGTACTATTAGTCAAAGGCCTGGTCTGTTCCACTGTGGGTACAGCATCACAAGCACAGGCAGCGGTAAGTGTGTTAGGGTGGATGGGGCTGAGTTTTAGCCACATCAGCTACTGGGCAGAATTAGGCATTGTGGTGGTACTGGTTCCATTAGCCTGTGTACAACAGGCCTGCCATCACTGATACCACAGGTGAAACTGCGCCAGTGACAGCATGGAATTGAGGGTTGCACGGGGGGTTGTTCCCAATGAGAGTCTGTAGTGCAGAGAGAAGTTCCCATGGGAACTTACCTGAGGCCTCAAGTAGACAGAAAGAGCAGGCAGCCAACAATGTCCAGGAAAAGGTCATGAATCTCCACATAGTGCAGGAGGTGACACCTGAGAGAGTAAACAGCATGAAAGAGTGCACCCGCTGGGCTGCAGCATGGCCCCAAGATAGAGAAATGTCCAGCTGGAGAGAAGATCAGTACGATCCTTCATGTATTGTCTACATGGCAGGTTCACATCTGAAATGCTGACTTGTCCCTGCCCCTAGGTGGATTCCAGATCGAAAGCTGTGGATCACTGAAGTCCATCCTAACCATACGTTAGCTCCCTCTACACAGCTCCCCGCCCACTCCCTGCCACATTTCCTTTCTCTCTGAACCTTCTCCCTCCTGCCCTCTCCTCATCTCCTACCAAACAGCTTTGGCACAGTTCACATTAATTAAATAAAGCCTCACTTTTAAATACAGAAGGATACCATACTTCTGAAGCATACACTTACCCAGGATGAATCCCAGCTATCTAGTCTTCTGCCATGAGAGCTACTGCAGGCTGGTTAATCCATAACCTCAAATATTTACTCTGTGGAGCTAAACCAAGGGCCTTTGTTTCAGTCACTAAACAAACAGTGGCCAGGGGAAGCCCAACAACTGCTTGATTCAAGGAAAATGTTTAAAAGGGCCTACCTGAGAATTTGCTGCCTCCACATCTCAGTTTGGTTCCTCTTTTTTCCTCTAGTTGATTTATTTCATTTCAGGCTTCTGTTTCTAAATGCAGTGCCAGGAAACCTGTCAGAAGGATCTGCTGCCTTCCCCACACAGGGCTGGCTCCCACTACAGTTTTCTCCCCCCTCTATTGGAGGTAAATTGTTTAGTACAGTGGTTTTCAACCTGCGGGGCGCAGACCCGACAGTCCGCAGACGATATCTAAGGGGTCCGTGAAAGATGACTATGATCAATCAAAAGTATGTGAATACCCACACTTAGGCTAGGGACAGATATTACACATAGACAGATTTAAGTGATCAGAAACTGGCTTAAACCTGTAACAGAACAGAGGTTCCATGCACATAAGCCAGTTTGAGAATGACTGAAACTGGTCTGAAATAAACCTGGTTGAATGTAGTATCAGACTTAACTGATTTGGCTCAAACTGGTTTATGCAATGTCTGTCCCAGACCTCTTCCTGGTTTAAATTAAATCGGACTTCCCCAGCATCCCAGCATGCTGTCTGAGTGGGTGGGATTCTCTGCTCCACAGCAGGGCTGGCTCCTCTCCTCTGCTCCCTGGCTGCAGCTCCAGCAGTCTCTAAAGACATCTGCCTGGCTTCTGCTCCCCCCTCCCCACTCTGTGCTAAGCAGGCATTCCCCCGTCCCTCACAGACACCTCTCAGCATTAGCTAGCAGACCACATGCTGGCTACCTCTGAATTGTGGCACATAGGACAAAGGCAGAATCAAGAGATATCTGGCAATGTCCCTCTGTTTTCTTAATGGGGTGATAAACACTGAGTTAGGGGTGATAAACATTCCTTGCTGGGCTGTTGCTGCGGGGGGAGGGGGGCACGGACCACTCCCTAATCAGAGTATCCTGCTGGGCCTGGCCATGCCCCCCTCAGCTCAGCACTGTGGAAGGAAGGAGGGCTGCTCTAGGGCCCCCTGGCTTCTAGCCTGAGCCACTGCAGGCATGTGCCTGCATTTCTGGGATGTCTGTTCAGATGAGGCTGAAGTTGGATTGTTATACCCAGTTCCTTATTCCCAGTTTCCGGTTCCTTTTTCAAAGTTAATCTATACCCAATAAAAGCTTGTTATTAATGAATTACACATCTTAAAGAGACAGAATTTCATTAGGTGTGCTTATTTACTAATTAATATGTAAAATAATATCCTGCATCAAGTACAGAGCCCTAATTGAAGATCACATTAGAATGGGATTATGGGGCAAAATATTTCTTGGGCCACCCCAAACTTCCTGTTGATGCCACTGGGAGACTGTCCCAAAGAACCCTGAGTGCAGTCCTGCCCAGCCCAAAGTGCAGTTTGGCCTTGTCAGGCTGCCAACTGAAAGCCCCCCCATGCCCACTGTACTAAGTATAATGGATCAAATAAGGAATTTGTTTTTTCGCTGGGATTATGGCTGGAACTCCTTCTTGGAACACCCTAGCACATGCCTCTGTACCACTGGGAGACTCTCCTCGACATCTCTGACCAGAGTCTTGCCCAGCCCAAAGCACAGTTTGGCTTTGCCAGGCTGTCAACTGACAGCCCCTCAGCCACTGTACTAAGTATATGGATCCAAATAAGGACCTGGCTTTTAGGCTGGGGTTACAGCAGGAAATCCTTCTTAGCTCACCCCACATCATGCCTCTGTCGCACTGGGGGACACTCTTAGAGAACTCTGACCAGAGTCTTGCCAGGCCCAAAGTGTGGTTTACTTGTGCCAGGCTACCAATTGACAGCAACCCATGCACACTGAACTAAGTATATGGGCCTGAATAAGGAACTGGGTTTTGGGCTGGGATTACAGAAGGAAATGCTTTTTGGACCACCCCGTACAATGCCTCCGTGCCACCGGGTACTTGCCAAGACACCCCTGACCAGAGTCTTGTCCAGCCCAAAGTGTGGTTTGGCTTTGCTAGGCTGTCAACTGAGAGCCCCCCGCTCCTCCCCCTCAGCCTCTGTACAGTACTAAGTATATGGACCCGAATAAGAAACTGGCATTTGGGCGAGGATTATGGCTGGAAATCCTTCTTGGGTCACCCCACAACATAACTCTGTGCTGATGGGAGACTCTCTCAGACATCTCTGACCATTCTCTTTCCCAGCCCAAAGGGTGGTTTCTTCATGCCAGACTGCTAAGTCACAGCCCTCCATGTCCACTGTATTTTTGGTTGGGATTACTACCTTCCGTCTTTGAAATACACAAATGCGTGAAAAATTTTTACAGTTACAGCTACACTCTTAATGCAAGACCCTGCCTCACAGCACCAATTTAAGCAAGAATTATCAACAGGTACTTGGTAAATATTCCTTCCTTCTAAAGACATAGGTTCTTATACTAAAGACTAGTAGAACTGCTCAAATAGAGACGTCATAACGCATCACAGGTAAGTTTTGCATAAATTACTATTATCAAGTTTTCTAGCAAATAGAAAATACTTTACCTATTTTAACATTTCAGGATCGAAGGTAACAAGTGCAGTGGAAGACAGAAATTGAGTAAATGTCAGTTCATTAACAAAAAAACCATGCATGTTACTCATAACACTTTCAGAGTAAGAATTGAAAAAATTGATCCTTCGCTCTTTCCACTAGTTATTTCTATATGTGACCGTAAGTAAACTGGTAGTGTAAGATTAAGTTGTAGCCATGATAACATTAAGTAAATAGAACTGAACCTATATGAATACCTATATATAAAATTACCAAACCATGAGTTCTCAAATGCCATTTGCTGGCTTTTCAGAGATGGTAGTATCCTGTTCCCTTGCCCCCCAAATTTCTTTCTTGTATTTATGTCTTCTGTGTTTAAGTAGATTGTATGTTGCTAGATGAAACATGTCACTAGTCCCAATTAATACAACAGAAAACATGAGACATGAAAATTTATCAATCAGAGTTTACTAAAACACTGGTTTTGTCATTGCAGGTATAAAGTAGTTGGTAATGGTACAATATTGGTGAGCATTTTGTATGTTTCTACAAACTTGGTGATACTGAGAGCTGGTGTTACTATGATGGACTTTTAGAATTCAAAAGGTAGGATGTGAAGATACACCAGCAATGAAGAAGAGTTCTCCAAACCTCTTAGGAAGGAACGTGCACCAAGCCAGGTTGTTGCTGTATGGATGTGTTAGAAACTAGACATAAGGAAGAACTTCTTTATGGTAAGGGTTTCCAGAATCTGGAATGGGCTCTCCCTCCCCTACCTTTAAGAGGATACTGGACGTACACATGGCTGGGGTCGTCTGACCCCAGCACTTTTTCCTGCCTAGGGCAGGGGGTCAGACTCGATGATCTACTGAGGTCCCTTCCAACCCTGAAAATCTATGAAATCTATGAAACAATAAGAGCATCTGCAAGGATACAGATACACATGGATACTTAAATACATACCAAAGCCACACTCTCAGGGAATTAAGAATGCTGTACTGGAGCTAATGCAAGTCAGGTTGGGTTCACCTACTACCATAACCTACGGTAGATGGTATTACCTGCGACTGTTAATGCTGAGTGCTGGGTGGTGGTTAAATAACCTGGCAACCTCTAGGTGCTAATGGCCTTGTGCAGAAGAGGATCTTAGATTCGGGTATTAGTCTTACCCCTGGTGGAGGAAATGCTGCCAAGATGTGGCACCAAAATCCACCCTGTGGTAGGGTAGACTGGGCTCTTTAACCCAGGTCAGGGTGGCCATTAGGCCTGTGGAAAGCAGCTAGTATTCGCTTCAGATTCGGATTCAGCCAATTTGGGGACAGTGATTCAATTTGGTGATTTGAATCACTGTCCTGAATCGATTCGGTTGCTGTCAAATCTGCAAATCAGCCAGGCTCCATCCCCTGCCTGCTCTGCCAGCCGGGCAATGGCTGCCCCAGCTCCAGGCACTTGTTAAAAATAAGTCCTGACTCAGCAGATGCTGCCAGGTGCGGGGAGATCCTTGCTGCCCCCCACGGCCCCACGCTGCATGGGGGGCTCTGCCATGAGCCCTGTCTCCCCCCACTGTCTCAGTCCCCCCATGGCTGCTCTGCCCCTGCCACGGCTCTGACCCTTTAAGAAAAAAACCCGCAAAACCCCCGACTCACGGTTCCTGCCAGCAGGGGGCGGTCCCTGCTGCCCCCCCCACCATGTGGGGGTCTCTCCACGAGCCCCCCAAAGCCCCGAGGCCACTGCAGGAGCTGTGAGTCCCAAGGCTTTTTTTGGTTTTTTTTGAAGGGCCAGAGCTGGCC
>NW_005841849.1:1397536-1425122 GCF_000455745.1 Alligator sinensis | reverse complement strand
AGGGGTCCCCCCACGGTCCCCTCCCCTCTCCCCTGCCCCTAGTACTTACCAGCTTGAAGACGGCTACAGCTCCCTGCTGCAGCCACTGGGGACTGCCTGAATCATCAAAGCTCTCCAAATCTTTTCCAAATCTTTTGAAAAAAAAAATTAACCCTCCCAGCAAGTCCCCCCCCATCAAATCTTCTATTAATACAAGATTTCAGATGAAATAGGCCTCCACTAAGTACAGTGGATTTCATATACCCTTAACTGTCCCATTCTCAGCCAGGGCACACATACATAGTTGGCCTGGTTACCAACAGGAAGTGCTCCATATTACTATGTAGGAAACCTACATTTATTTGGATTCTTTCTCGTCTTTCTTTCTCATTTCTTTTGGTCAGACAGATGATGACAAAAAGTTGTCCTCAGAAGGATAGGGAGCAGGTAAATGGGAATAAATAGAAAGATCCTTGAAAGACTGATAGGAAAGGAACCACAGCAGAATGATTCATAGGGTATGGCAAAATAAACATCATGGAGAAATGCACTTAGAGCAAAATCTGTCCTGGACCTGAAGATCTCTCAGCTCAAAACCCTCCTTATAAAACTTAGCTGCTAAGAAAAGGATGGGCTTGTGCCCTTTGGTACGTTTGCAGGATGTATAAAAAACCCCCAAAGGTTTATTTCAATTGCTTTTTTGCTTTGTTTGGCACTGAGAACATCAAAGCTCATCTATGCTGGTTTACTGGAGGAATCCTAGAAGTTCAAAATGTGGATTGAGAGGTCTTTCAGCTCTGACTGAAGGAATCTTAGACAAAGGACATCCTGTCTTTGGAGTTTCTCAAGTACTTGAATAAAACTATGATATTTGTTTTTCAAGTCTGAAATCCCTTCACCTCTCAGACAGGTGCTTAGCTGAGTTAGTCTCAAGTAGGTAGAAGGTAGAGCAGGATGACATCTTAGACTGGGAGAGGCAGTCAGCCATATTAGTCTGAAATCAATATAGCTGCTGGCATCTGAAGTCAGAGTAGATATGCACCTTTCTAGACTAAGATATGCAGAACACATCAGCTTTTGTGAACCCAAGCTCCCTTCTTCAGATGCTGTGAAAGGACAGCAGAAAGTAGAGTATAAGGAGACAAAACTCAGAATACAAAAGAAAAAGGAGGGCAGAGAAAGAGGGGAGGGCAGCACTGCTAATGGGGAAAAACAAACTAGCAGTAAACTAAAGGCTTACCATCTTTATTCCTATGGGTTTACTATTCCTTTGCTTTTCTCTCCTAGCACTGCCCTCTACCTCCTGCCCTCCCCTGTCTCTTGTATTCTGATTTCTGTCTCCTTATACTCTGCTTTCTTCCCTTCCTTTCACAATATCTGATGATGTGAACTTGGGTTCAACAAAGTTTGTGATTTCTCTATCTTAGTCAGTCTGTAAAGGTGCATACTACCCTGCCTTCTGACTTCAGACTGGGTCAGAGAAGCAAGAGCATCCAATCTACTTCATCAGATGCTCTGAAAGGACTGGCAGAAATAAAGGGTTTTATATAGAAGGAAAGGGATGGAGGAGGGGACAGTGCAGAGGGGTAAAGAGTAAGTTAATTGGATGGTCTGAAAGATGCAGTTAACACCTTGAGGGAAAGTGGAGTTAACAGCTGGTCCAGCAAAATTTGGAATGTAAATTAGAGGAACAAGAAATCATCCAGACTGGACTGGGTTAACCATTGTCTCAACAAGGACTGTGGGTTCCTATCCCATTATCTGGACCAGCTGTAAATCCATCATCCCTCAAGGTGCTACCTACCTTGTTCGTCTCAACTGATCCAGTCAATTCTCTTTACCTCTCTTAGTAGCATCTCCTTCCCTTATTCCTTTCCCTTCTATATAACACTTTTTTGCCAGTCCTTTCATAGCATTTGTTGCTGCCTATGAAAGCTCATGCCTCTCTACCTTTCTGACAGTCAGTCTCTAAGGTGCCACCCTGCCTTCTACCTTCACAAGTTCTACTTGATCTTGGCTTAGTGATGTATAATTCTAGTCACCCAGGGTTTCTTTTAGGTGAGACAGCATTCTGGCATCCAACTCTTACACAGCATTTTCCATCAGTATCTTAAAAGGATTTTAAAGAGATAGCACCATCCCTGTTCTACAGATGGGGACAGGGAGGTACTGAGGTAGCAAGACTCGCATGTATTCACACGGCAGGCCAGAGGCAGTGAGGGCTAGAAGCCAGGTCTCCTGAGGCCAGTCCAGTTCTGCCTCCAATAGCTCAGTTGCCCCATGAACAAGATATGATTCTACAAGATATGCCACCTTTGGCAGGTTCTTTACTTACGATAGAGCAAAAGGCACAGAACGCTTCTCCCTTGGCAGGCTAGTACAGCTCATGCAGAAGCACAGCAGGACCCTGTAAGCAGGACTCTGAAGAATGCCCCTGACAAAAAGTAGTTCAGCATTCTGCTCTTTATATAGCAAAGAAAAGAGCTTAGGCCAAATTTGTCCTTCCAGTCCAGTTAACACTGAGAGTCTATGCAGAGAGCAAGCTGGTCACAGGACCACCCCATCCTATCCTTTCAGGTACTGATATTTGTTCTTCAAAGCACCTACCCAATGTGGTAAGTGCATTAATGTCAGGGGTACACAAAATAGCATATAGTATGCAAGCACTTACCTGCCCACTCTAAACCAACTCCTCCTCTTACAAAGAAGGTCTGCCATTGAATTGATCTATTTTCTGCATTAGACTCCCACAACAAACCATCACTACCTGCTCCAGGAAAAGCCTGTGCAGAATCTCCTGCAAAGGTCCAGCAAGATCCAATCATGAGGATCTTGCTGGGTCTTTCATCTGTTTGCTCCTTGTTGACACAGTAATTTTTATTACTTTACAGAACTGTCTCAGAGGGTTGTAAAATGCTTCAAGATCCTAAGCTGGAAGCTGCTAAAGAAATGCAGTGTATTATTCCAGTTGTGAAAAAGGGATGATGCCAGCTCACTAACATCAGCACCACTTTCCACTGCAGGCACTCTGGCATGAAGTTTCCACGCAAGACGTAGCTGTGGTTATGCATCCAACTGTGAGACAGCCCACAGCGGATGCCTGCTAGACAGGAGGGCAGTGTACTGGTTGGTAGCATGGAAGAAGCCACAACAGAGATTACCAGTCATTTCTGGTGCTACTGATTGACACAAAGGACAACTGGGGCAGGATGTTACCTCTAGGTGTCCCCCTTTACCCTCCGTCTCTCCCCATCTTTTGCACAAAGCAAGAGAAAAGCCTTGGGGGACAGGGAAGGAAACACAGTAGAGACTTAGTGACAACACAGAGTAACAGAAATCCCACCACTACTTCTGTATATTTAGCGTCTTCCCTGGCCCACTAGGTCAGCCTCAACCACAACAATGCAGCCAGTTGGGAAGAACTTGCCCCACTGCATCCAATGCGACAGAATGTGGCCCAGATTTGGATGCTGCTGACTTCTGCAATCCAAAACAGGAAAAACCAAACAAAATACAACTGTACTGTTACGGGTTAACTCTTCTCTTCTGCTCTTGGTGGCGTTCCATATGGCCTTCTTACAACCACTTTTTTCCATATCATAATTTACTACAGTGTTCCAACCCCACAGCTGGTAGGAGTCAGTGGTGTACATTTATATTACATTCTTAGTTTTCTTTCTTGTAAATAAGTTCTTAGAATTACCACCTTAATGTAGTGTTTTAGCAGTGCCAGCTGGCAGAGAGGCTACCCTATTCCTGGGACTTCCTTTGTGCCCAACACCTTAAAACATTCCTTCTTTCCAACAGAGCAGCTCTAGAAAGCGGTCAGTCTAACTACTGCAAAGTGTTTACTTCACCCAAACATCATAATTCATTTGAATGAATCCTATTTGGAAACTGTTACTGGAGCACTGGAAGAACTGGGTCCTAAGACTGGAAGTAATTTGTTACAAGATTCTTACTGAAATCTTACAAGTACACATTGACCTCGCTCTATTTATACAGATGGAAGTAGAGTTCATTTGGAATTTGGCCTACAGCCTTCTCTTGCAACCCCCTAACCTTCCGGGTCTGAAGCTTAGAGATGTATTATTTATCTTTTACCTCAGCTGATTTCCAGATTTCCTGAAAAGTTATTGCAAATAACATTTCCCTAATTTTCAGTCTATAAATTGTACCTGTAAACACTTACCTTCTAGGCACCTGTGAAATGAGGCTGGAAATGAAAGAGAGGAATCTAGCTCAGAATTTAAAAGTCTGATGTAAAAGGGAATAGCTTCTTATATCCTGACAACAATCTAGAATGGCGCAGGAACTTCTTGGCCATTTAAAAAACAAAAATAAAAACAGTTGACCTGTAAAGGGAAAGCTACATCAAAGGGATTCCTATCAAATCCCCAATCCTAGCAATGAGCTGACAGCCACTGAATCCATGTACAAGCATTTCATTTTCTTTCTATAGCATATTTATAGATTTATAGACACTTGTTCAAAAATTCAAAATATATAATGTTTTCTCTTCCACCCTAGATAATTAGAGCAAGAAGATCTTATCTTGTTAATCTACACAAATCATGGCTAGAATCTCTTTGTTTCTTGAGTAAATCCCCTTTTTACAGGAGCAGCTTTGAAGATTTTGAACTTTTTATTCTGCTCAGGATAAAGTTATCCTCTCCCAGCACAGCCTCCGAGTTCCCATTTCCCAAGAAGCTGGCACTGTAGCCCTCTCAAGTGATGAAAACAGTAACTAGAGGAATTCTTTACTGGAAGATCAGAAACACGTTTACTTTATATACAAGAAAAAAAACTATTTACAACAGTCAACAGCAAACTATGTACATAAACTACAAGACAATTCCAAGATAATCACTGTATAAATTAACATAATAAATAGGAGGGAATCAGGTCCCATTCTTAAGGCACAAAACCTTTTTCCCAAGACTGTACAGGGATTCAGATGCTTCCCCATGCTTCTAACAGGATCACAGGAATGGTGGGACACCCCTGAGGAATGATAGTGGGTGGGCAATGAGACAGACATCCAATCACTGCAGACAGCAGTACACAAACAAAGTTTTCATCCTCTCCTTTTTGTTACAGTACACACATTTCTTTTAGATTCAAAATGTCCTGTGTAAACAGTCTGTCACTTTATCATGCAGATCGTGTATGCCGCATTAAATAATACTAAAACAGAGAAAGCTTACATGAGAAGTCCAACATTAAGCACTTTCCAAGAGACACTGGGATAAAGGGCCTCTGTGCAATCTGAGGCTCCTTACTAGAGATGCAACCTCTCTAGTGGAGCGTATATCCAGTCAAGTCTTCGTGGTCTGACACGGTGAAAAGCTCCAGTAGAACCAAACAAGAAACAATTCCCCTATGCTGTGAGCAGCCGGCACACACCTGTTGAAAGTGTGCAAGAAACTCCTGATCAGAACAGGTCAAAGCATGCTACAGACAAATGCCCTCTTCTTACAGGAGGTCCAAACAGGGACATTCCCACTCAGCTAATTTTAATGGCCAAATTCTGTCCCAAACTAGTGCAGGCAACTCCACTGGACTGAAAAAGACTATGGGCTGACAGGTGTAGATTTCCAGTGCACTGCTTGGGCAATGAATCCTGCTATAGCTAACAGAAATTGTGTGCCTAGTTCCTACAGTACGATACTGCCCCTTCCTCCAAAATCAATGTCAGGGAGTACAGCGATGTTGAGGCAGAAGATGACCTGAAGCCTAAACACAACTCACATTTCTTTACAATTAGAATACACGTACAAGCTGTGTAAAGTGCCAACTTCTCCCAAGTGGCCATTTTGCTTGATATAGTAGAAGAGCCTCTGCTTTGGCAAAGCAGCAGTGGTATATTGTCAGCCTGTTTTGTTTTTTTTCCTGAGTTTCTCTCTTATGGAAAAACTGAGATGCCAGAGGGACAATTCTGAACCTCAGTATTACTATTTCTCAGGGACATCTTTTCTTGATTAACACCAGTGCTCCCATTTTACCTCTGGGCATTATTCCCAATGGCACAGTGGTACACAGAGGTAACCTTCCCTTCAAAACATAAATACACACACACACCATGATGCATGTCCAAAGGCACACAGATTGAATAAGACCACATTCTCTAACTCTTAAAGAAGGTTGACCTTCCCTCAATCAGGGATAGAGCATGATACTGGCAATGAATATGTTGATGAAACACACACAAAAATGGATCAGGATTCAACAAAGGGGAAAATAATAAACGTGCAGACTTTAACCCTTGATGACATGAAAATTTCTCAATGCAAAACTCGCTACTCAGAGCAGATGTATTGATATTCTTCAGCCCTTCTGCAATATGGTGCAGTTCTACAGAACATGCTTAAATATGGGGTGAGCTCTTTGGATCTCACCATCAATCACAGTGGGAAGGATACAGACGGGCTGATCCTATAGAGGGAAGAATATAATTGGCCCAGAACTCAATAAAGAAAGCTGGGTAAATACACATGATGCCTCTTTCTTGGAGAACACATGGCAAGAACCACGGTTCCTTCATCTTATCCACCAGTCGGTGGAACAAAAGATAAGCCCCTTCTCCTTGCAGTATCTTTCTCCAGGGTAATCACATGGTACTTCTATTTCCTGAGGTACTCTCCCAGCCCTACATACATATGCTGTTCTATACAAAGGGGCTAACAGGGAAAGGGAAGTGGCTGTCACTTGATTATCACCAGCAAAAATGCAAAAGTTCAGGAATATTCTTGCAATGCCCAATGGTTCTGCTTAACAGTGGGATTTCCTCATGTTCATACAGATTTAACATCTTGACAAGCAAATCATAGCAATTGGGAAAAACTTTGGGGGGAAGTATTGTATGTACAATTCTGTATCATCCAATACATATGGCATCAAATTCCGCATGTGAGCTTTGTACTGAACAGGTGAAAAACACTGTGGAAATGGAGACTAATGAACAGCAATTGGAGCAAAGCTAACATATTCCTGTCTGCTCCCTCCCCACAAGGTCTACGCTAGTTTTGGTTTCAGAATTAAGCAAGTGTAGCCCTCCAACAACTTTACATGAGTAAACCATGGAGGACCAGAGAAATCCTTAGCATGATCCTCTTGAGTTCAACAGAGTTGGCACTAGGGACAAAACTGGCCTATAACCTCCCAAGGTACAAAACTCATTACATAAAACACCCTAACTAACACTGCAGGTTCAGTTGATGCACAGAGCTAAGGTTATCTTAATAAAGAAAAAGAAACTAAGGAAATCAGATCATACTGCATACAGTATTATTCTGCTGCTGACAGCCATGGTCAGGCAAATGCCACTCTGTAAAAAAAACTAAAGATTACATGCATACAAAAGGTAGAACATAACTAAGATTCCTTCCCATCTTGGCAGTGCTACATGGCCTCCAGTGCCCTCCCCAGGGAGACTTGTGGCAACTCAATGAAGCACATGGGTCTCTGGGCTTTGCCAATCACACAACAGGGGTCAGCCAATGAAACAAGAATGTGAAAGCAGCCTAGGCTCTCTGATTCAGAAGTGCTGGCTTTCCCATTTTGCACAGTTGGTGACACCAGGGGCTATTCACCAAACACACACTTTTCAACATGTTCACCAGCCTTGTACCAAACAATCAATACTTCTGTGTGACCTTTAATGTTTCATGATACATGGACTCTCACTAGCAGGTACAGTCCCAAGAAGCATGCATGATGTTCCTTTGAAATCTACTGGTAAGAGAAAGAAGCAGCTTGGGAGAAGAGGGAAAGACCTAGAAAAATGGGTAAAAACTGAACTAGGTGAAGAGATGCAAGTTTTAAGGAGAACTTTTTGTCCCTTTGAGACAGGAAAGTTTTCTTTCCAAGTATAGGAATAAAAGCACTTGCTTGGGGCCATGGAAATGGCACTAAATGGAAATGAAAGCATTTCTAAGTGGGTCTAAATCAGTGCCTGACAGGCTGCATCCCTAAGAAAACGGGGAAAAGCTATGTTGGATTTGACTAATTTATACTTTCTGACTGGCCCAAGTTCTTGGCTGTGTTCCTCTCCTGCCCTGAGAATTTCCTTTCCCCCAGTCTCCTACCAGTGAATTCAGAATCAGAGTCAATTTGCCTGTCATACATTTGCTCCAGCCTCAGGGGATAAGACATGAGTCGGATGATGTCCTCTGGCTGGCTGGAACTCCCACAAAGCTGCCAGCTGTGGCTGGGAATATTGGAGCTGTATCACTGTTGCTGGCTGACAGAGAATGGACAGTCTCAGGCCAAGGGAAAGACTGCAGGCTGGTGCAAAAGACTGTTGTAACCATATGTGCTGCTGACTGGAAGGCATAAGTGCAAGAGAGAATCACTCGCTATATAATAGCGACTTGCACTGGTTTTGAGCTTTTGTTGCAAGTTACATGCAACTGAAGGGTTGTCCTACAAGAGAAAAAAAAGTTCTGTCCCATATGTGTGATGTACAATACAGCTGTGACATACAGCCCAATGGGAAAGTCTTGAATCTGAAAAGGCTACTAGACACTCCTGGACTAAGACTGGCCAGTACATCTTCTTCCCTGAATAATTCCAATATGATGAAATTCTACATTAAAGGTAGCTGTGTTGTTATTGTCAGGAGACCTGTGTTGTTCCTGGAACCAAGACTTTCCATGTCTGAGAGCACAATGATTTTGTCCAACCAGCAGGTGAATTATATCCAGGAAACTCCACCCTTCTAAACACAAAAGGTGTCTCTTGACTGGACACAGCTGTACCCACATGAAAAAAGGTAGCACCATGATTGGTCAATATGAACTCTGAGCAGCTACAGCTTGGCTGATCTGCTGAGATAGTTTTGAGCACATTTGCTCTGTGAGGTGAGTGCTGTGTAGACGTTAGGGGGAATGGTAGACACAGGCTGCAAAAACAGAGGCTAAACCTCGCTGGCAGGAGTATTCCGGCTCAGCTCCTTGATCCCGTGTAATATCCTCTTCATGTGACCCACCTTGGTCACTCCCAGGTCCTGGAAAAGAAGAGAAATTCACTTTAAATAAAAGGAAAAAACTGAGCCAACCAGGTACAACCTAATCAGCTAAATAGAAAATAAACAGAAAGAGATATGAGAAGATTATGAGCTTCACAGATCCATCTAAAACTTCAAAGCATGCAACAAACATCTATCAGAGCACAATGAAGTAAAAGCAACAGTAATAGAGCAGGCATAAAACTGCCACTGCCGACGCTGGCCACTCTCCATGTGGCCAACTGTGAATACAAACTATGGACTCAAAGCAAGACACTAGATAGAACTGTACAGATCATAGGGAATGAGGACAACAGCCAAGCACAAAACACATGGGTAAAGACCACGATCTGTTGCAGATCACACTGAACTGTCATCTGACCACCAGGGTACCAGGTATGACTGCACACTCAACTGCAATTAGCCAGACTTGTGGTATACTTTGCAAAAAGGGAAGGGGTGGAGACTATGTCATAATCCTTTCATTCCCCATTGTTAAAAATGGGAAAGTCTAGATAGCTATGACTGCAACTGGTGCGGGTGTTGGACTGGGCTACAAGATGGGTGTCAAACTTGTCTGGCACTGCGGGCCACATGAGGGTCATTAGGCCAGATCAGGACCATGCACCAGACCCAGTGTGCAGGACTGGCCTGGTGAGGCGCTGCATGTACCACCTCCACTCCAGGGCAGCATAAAAGGATCCCAGCACCAGACTGGCTTTGTGCGCTGGCTCTGGGGCCAGTCTAAATCAGGCCCTAGGCCATCTGTGCATGCCAGAGCTAGTATGCGAGGACAGTCCAGCAAGGTGTTGCATGCAGTGCGCACCCCATGCTGGCCCCCTAGGCCTAGGCCGGGGGGGGGGGGGGGGGGGGGGAGTGTGGGGCCAGCATGTACTGCACAAGGTCAACAGGGCTGGACTGACTGTGCCACAGCATGTAGCACAGGGGGCCAGGATGGGGCATGCACTGCCTGTGGCTTGCTACTGGGCCAGCTTTGTGCCCTGGCTGTGTCACAGCATAATCTGGACCAGCCCCAGACCCAGGGCAGTATGGCCCACACACCTGATGGGCTCCACATGCCACATATGGCATGAGGGGTCAGTCTGTGACTGACAGCCTGGATCAGAGGGCTTCATGGGTCAGATCATTGGGTTCCATGTATGTCAGACTCCCCTGGGCTACAACATAAGGGAACAGAAAGGAGCTGGATGGCTGGCCTACAACCCTGTGGTTGCCCTCCCATGATGCTACTACTCTATAAAATAAAGTATTAATCAGGTGACCTGAGAAGGAAAGAGAATAAAACAAGGCCATGATGAACCCATTCCTCCAGCCAAAGCCATCTGGAGTGGACCATATATTGGCTATTTCCAAGCACATGCAGCTGGCTATTTCTGAGGAGCCGATCATGAAAGTACCTTGAGGTCCCTCCGTTCGAGATGCAGGAGCTCAGAGCCCCGGACGTCATGTCGGATGAAGATATCCTTATACTCACAAAGACTGAGATGCTCAAGCCAGGCCGCAACCTCCTCCGTTCCCCAGAGGTGAACTGTCAGAGACGGAAAAGCAGGAGTGCATTGAGTACCCAGAATCCCAAAGGAGAAAGAAAAGTGCGAAAGATGAGAACACCAAGAGTACTCTTCACCAACAGGAAACCCAAGGGAAAGGGCAAACAGTATCACAACCCCAGATGAAGGGAGGAAGAGGATGACAACAGGATTTACAATTTCAAACAAGGAAAGGAAGACAGATTAAAGTCAGTTATTCTCTTAAGCAGAGGCTAAATCAGTGGTTCTCAACCTTTTTAGACTTGAGGCACCTGTAGATAGACTAAAGGCACCCCTCAGAAAATGTTGGTTCTTAGTTTTCACTTGTTTTTTGACTGTAGAAAAATAATAGGGCAGTTTCTTCCATTGCAAAAACTCAAAAAGACCTCAGC
Organism: Alligator sinensis; assembly: GCF_000455745.1. Lineage (NCBI taxonomy): Eukaryota > Metazoa > Chordata > Crocodylia > Alligatoridae > Alligator > Alligator sinensis. The sequence continues at coordinate 1,414,197 of NW_005841849.1, read as the reverse complement.
AGGTCAGAATATTTTTAACACTATAGATTCCTATTTGAAATCTCTGGGTTTATTGTGTGAACCATGTTTGCGCACACAACAGTGCTAAGAGAGGTGTGGCACTCTTCAAAGGATCTCAAGGCACCACAGGGTGCTATAGCACCCTAGTTGAGAACCACCAGGCCAGAGGCAATAAATCATGAGAGTCTGCTTACACTCATGTCCAGCCACTGCCTTGGAGGAACTGGATGTGCCATTGGAAGTTTGCTATTACTTCTACCAGGAAAGTATTAGTCATGTTACAAAACAAGAAAGACTGTGAAATACACACTAGAGAATCTAGCCCAGAGGAGCTTTTCATTGCTATCTTGGAGTAACTGTGTACTGGCACTTACACTGAGTACTCAGTGGGAACATTTACACACAATGCTATGGCGACGTAGCATCCACAGGCAAAAACCGTGATACCACCGCTACATCCCTGCAGCAATGCACTTGCTCATTATAGTGTGTTGCTATGGCAATGTAGTAGCTAAAAATAACTGTGCTGCTGGCACAGCACAGTACAGGCTGTTACTGCACCATCATTTAGTACTTCCAAAAGGAAGTACTAAATGATGGCACAGTAACAACAGCATCTTAGGGGTATGTGTAGATGTGACCAGTAAAGCCTCCCTCTCTGATGCCTGAGGGAGGGAGGAAAAAAAGGCTGCCAATGAACCCAAAATGACCTCCAGCTTCTTGAGTAGCCTCTAAATAAGAGAAAAACGAAGTCCCCAGAGTTTCAGAGAAATGAGAGGAGACACCACTGCATCAGGGAGAAGAAAGCAATAGTAGCTAGAATTCCATGGGAGAGGACAATGCCCATGATCCCACAGAACAAGTAGTACTCCCAAATCGTAGAGGCAGAAAGTTTTCATAGGTAGAAAATTAACCAAAAAATCAATTAACAGAATTGGAGAGAAAGTGTCCTAATATCATTTCCAATTTGTTGATTTCATGGGCCAGTTTTTATTTACTGGCCAATAGGATTAGAGCTCAGGGTGCACCAATATTGATGCAGGATCCCTAGCCAATTAGACATGACATTTGATTAAAGCCTGAGAGCAAATCAACAAGAAAAAGCATCATTAACCACATCAGGGAGCATAAGCAGTGGGAGGTTTGGAGTTATGCAGACTTGGGCTCCACAGTCCTTTTGATTTTTGCAAGCCTTAGACCCCAAGTCCACTTCTCTTGCCCTCCTGAGAGTATCCCAGAAAATGTCCAAGTCTCTGTAGACCTCTTCAGAGCGTGCCTCCAGTTTCTGTTTGGGAATATCTGCTCAGTGCAGTTATGGTTGAGAGAGAGAACATAGCAAATACACTACAATGCCATGTGAAAAAGAAAGACTCCAGACAGACTGTGTAACGTGTGAGTGAAGGTCCATGGAAAGGAAGAATGGAGGAGGGAGAGGAGAAAAGGAACCATAGACACACAGAGGAGGGTCAGGGAGTTTGAACAAACAGGTGCAGCAGGGAAGATGGAATGAATGCATAGATGGGCGATACCCGGCAGTCCCATGCTACTACGAGTCTCTTTATTCTTGTTGTTTTTCTCCTTTTTAAATTTGGTCACCAGTCGAAATTTGCCGCTGCGACTGCGCTTAGAATAATCCAGCATCTGGTTCTGCAGAAACACACAGGGAAATTGTATCAGTAATGAAAGTAAGTGTTAAATGCACACAAAGTGATTGAGCATGGCAAGTAGCATCTAGCATAGTCCATAAACCTTGTAGCGAGGAGATTCAGTCTGTTCCAGATGGGGAGGGACATAAGGGAAGGTTAGTCTCATTGAGATCCTGGTCAGAAATGACCTAAAATAACTCTGCAGCCTGAGTTTCTTTCTCACGCCTGTGACTTCCCCACAGGGAGCCATTCACACAAGATGAAAAGGGCCAATCAGCAAAAAGGAAAGCAGCCAAGGAAACAGCTGTGCTCCTGTCTAGGGGATATTACCTCTTCATAGCTGGGCTCCATGAGCTGCCATAGCCAAGGGATATCCACTAGCTTCCTCAGTTGAAGATCCATGTCTGTCAGTGCTGCTAGGAGCTGTTCCTTCTGGGGGGGGTCCAACTGCTGCACCAGAAACAGAAACAAAGGCAAACAGTTAAAATCCACAAAGTGAAATGCAGACTGTCCTCCCTTTCACAAGCTTTCCTCACAAGGTAACACCTAAATTATGATAAACCTCCCGTTTCTAAGAGGAGCTACGTATCCAAACATCCCCTTCTATGTAAGAACAGATTATGGAATTTCACCACCCCTCCAGCTAACTAGCTTGACTGTGTGCTATAAATGTATTGCTACTATAAGACAGAAAATGGACTTCTCAATTTGTTTACAGTTGTCTTAAATTCCACTAGTAAAAGTTTGCACTGATTTGTAATAAAGCCAAAGTAATTCAGGGGTTGGCAAGACACTGCATGTCCTAGCCCCAGTAAAAAAACCAACAGAACAAGGGATACTCTGTGTCCCTCACTCCTATTTATCCCTTCTTACCAGTGCCATTTTGCCAGCAAGCAGCAGATCTGTCTCATTATGCAGGGCCTTAACGTTATTCACCATCTCTACCACAAGGCTGCAGTTCAGACCCTGTGGAGACAGGACATGTGCATGGAAGGTCAGGCAAACCTAGAAGTCAAACACTCAGAAGGAAAGTCTGAGAAAAACACATACAAATCACTCGGTTACTCAAACCAGAACAAGAGCAACAGAAACTGGAAAAGTGCAAGTCACTGAGTGAGTACAGGTACCTCTGTTGATTTGGATTTGGCGTACACTTTGTCCATAGATTTGGAGCTGGCGTTGACTGCATGAGCAAGTTCCTGTTCCATGTCTTGATAGGACTGTGCTATTTCTCGAATACTAGAGAAAGAGACAGGGATATTGTCAGCTGATTCTCAAGGACAGAGAGAGACCTTTTCTGTTGAGCTATTTTATTCAATACACTTTTGGGGATGAGACTGTGGAAGTACCATAGTAAGGCTTCTCTGGATATAGGCATATCTTTAGCAGAGCAGGAGAATTCAGTGCTTGTGGTCTGACTTGGGGAGGGCAAGCAAAGGCAGTTACTCCTCACATTATCCAATTCAAGCTAGAGCATTCCTGAGATGACTACACCGCAGGCAAGGAATTATAGTAGACTGCAATACATGATGGTCTACAGCTGCGATGACCAACCTGTAGCATGCGTGCCACAAGTGGTATGGGCAGCTTGTGTGTATGGTACACACCAGAGCAGTGAGGGAACAAGCAGCACAGTGGCAGATAAGGCAGGAAGCAGAGGGCAGGAAGCAAGCAGAGTAGCAGATTGCACAGGGGAAGGGGATTGGAGAGGCATTTGGAGAGAGTGAAGGGCTAATTTGGGGCAAGTCTGCCAAATAGGTTAGCCTCCATTGGACTACAGGTATTGTTTGAAAGAAAGTGCTCATTTACAGGTGACTGCATACAAAAACAGGAGTCATGTGCGTTCTCTGTGCATGTAGTGTGGGCCAGAGTTTAAAATATAGCTCTAATAGCGTTGATAAGACTACAAATAGAACTGCAATTTTAGTGGCAGCTATGCACGGTTCAGGATACATTTCTGATATGTCTGCATGTTTGTTTTTATTGCAAATAACAGGGAGCATGCTGCCTGAGAAAAGGGTGGAATGTTGCCCTTGTGTGCCAGTACATAAATCCTCTTCAGAAATTTCTGCTGTAGCCCTGGGAATAGGTACCCAGTATATCTTCTTGATTCCCAGAGGAGCAGCTGTTTCATTTCAGATGGTCCTTGGCAACATTTAGGGCTATGTCTGATGAACACAGGTCTCTATTTTCATTATCGTCTCAGGCCTGTTGTAAGCAGGCATTCCTCCCAGTGAAGGAAGCTGTGCTTGCTTACACCAGGCTCAATTTTGCTCCAGTGACTCAAGAAACTTCACTTTGTGGATTTAAACACTGGTACAGCAAGGAAACTGCACAATAAGAGGATGCAAAGCCATACCCTATTCCAAGCCTGCTGCCTTTGAGACAGAGATGAGCACTACAGATAGTGTGACTATAAAGGCAGCTCCATAAGAAATGAAATTTCATTAACACTCAAGCTAGGAGAGTGGTAGTGGTCTCCCCAACTGACAAGAGAGATCAAGAAGCCAAAGGAGGACTGCAAACCCACAGGAGAGAAAAGATTAGTCCCACCTGTGAATCAGAGCTCCCGCTGCTTGGCCAAACTGGTTGATCTGGGTGGATTCTTCTTCTGACATGATCTCTGGATGCAAGGTGAAGGAGGTGGGCCGGGACAACTCACATTTCTGTTTGTCCTCCCAAGATTTCAGTGTGTTCTCAAATGCCTACAGATATAGTAAGCAAATTTGAAGATACCTCATAAATCTCCCCAAACCTTCTCTGCATACCCCATAAGTAGCCCTGTAGGAGCTATATGCACCACTATTACAAGCAGGGCTAGTGGCACCATCTCTTAAGGCTCCACAAAACTGTCCATTGTAAGACCAGCTGTTCAACTGCTTGCAACTTGGCCAGACTTCAAACCTTTGGGCTATTTTCCTTGCCAGGTGCTTGTCTCAAGCTTCTGTTTTGCTTTGTTTTTAAAAGTCTCACAATTTGGGCCAGCACTTCCAAGGCTGGTCATGTTAAAAATTCTGCAACCTTTTCTTTCAAAACCTGTAGCTCCCTTGTGCTTTGAAGCAGCGACTTGAAATGCAGCAATGGAAAAATTGGCTACTTGTTTCAAGGATGTGCCTTGTTCTGTCCCTGGCAAAATCCAGACAACTCTGGCCAAGTTATTAAGCCTTTGGGAGGCGGGGAAGCTGCAGTTTGCAGCAAGCTCAGTCAGACATCTTAGAGTTTGCCAGGTCAAAGCCTTGAAAGTCCCACCTTGTCTAACCATGCTTCAGCTTGGACTGGCACCTGACATTGGGACTGAGATCATACCTCTCCTGTATTCTCAGTGATGCCCTCTGCTGGCACCCTGGCAGTATGGAGGAAATAATATGGTGCAAATGCAAAGGGGCCCAAAGTAGGGTACAGTGGGAAACAGACTGGGTCACAGAGTTTGAGGTCCAGGAATAGAGAGAGACTGGAAGCTAGCGGAGGTGGGAGAGAGGGCAAGGATACTGCCACCTAGGATAGAAACTGGGACTGACTTGTCAAACACAGCAGGAACTAGGAAGGGAAAAAAGGAGAGGTGGGACTGAGAGCCAGGGGAAGATAAGGAAGAGTGAGATCAACCAAGGAGCTGCAAGGCAGAATTAAAACACCTGGGTAGGACGCTAAGACTGAAGGAAGCCAGGATGGATACTGAGAGCCACTGATCATGTGGAACAAGGGCAGGAGGGACAACTGGAAACCAGGAGGGAAGGAAAGATTGAATGTGAACCCAGGAACAGGAGGAGGGAACACAGGACTAGTTGGGCAGGAGGCTGGGGATGCATGGGGAAATTGGGAATGGCTGGTCAATGGGACTGTGACTGGCTTGAGGAGTCTGGAGGGGTGAGATAAGTTGCTGCGAGAGAAGGAGAATGTGACTAAGTGAAGAGGGGCATTCCCTGGGATGGGCATCCAGGGTCATGAAGGGCCAGGACTGGAAAGGGGACAGATTGGAAAGGACAGGGGGGAAAGAGTCAGAACATTCCTCAGGAGCAGGAGTGTCAAATGTGCAGCCCATGGAGTCATTTCACCCAGCCCATGGGGCTCCCAGAGAAGACTGGAATCTGAGGGTAGAGCTAAAGGGGAAGGGCCTGATGACAGATTCCAAGCAATGGAGCCCCAATGGGCACATGTTGGCAACAGGGGGCTGTGTTAAACTCTCGTGCCACTGGTGCTGCCAGATCCAGATGTGTCCCGGGAGGCTCCTTGCAGTTCAGATCCAGGCCACAGGCACAGGTGAGTTTGACATCCCTACTCCAGAGCCTTGAATGGAACCCAAGATCCCTTAGTCTCACTGTTTCTCTTTTGCCTGACAGTATCTGTGAAAAACAATGGCAAAACATCCCATCCCCTCTAGTGCTGGTCCACAAAAAGGATGACAGCCTGCCCCTGTGATCAGCCTACTGTGTTAGAAGAGTGTATATGGTGGGGGCTGGGATCTAAACATTCTAACTTTGCGGACAACCCTAGCAGGTATCCAGGAAGTGACATGCCATGGAATTGCTGCTTTTTCCAGATTGCTTTAAAAAACAAACAAACACCTGAGGATATTCTGCACACAACAGCATGTAAAAAGAACATTATTAAGCTCACCAAGTCAGTTAAAATTGGGAAATTCCAGAGTGAAGGTCTCCTGTACAGTTTTGATTCGGTCATCCTGCGGTGAGCTTTATAAAAAAGCCTTTGACCACACAGCCACATGCTATTATTTCCATAGGATCTCTGCCTCATTTAGTGCACAGGAGGAACCATACTGTGGATTATTAATCAGGGCTGTGTAGTAGAGACTTACATACACAGGACCTGCTTCATTTGCTAGGGAAGGTGGAAAGGCAGGTAGTGAATGAGAGTTGGAGACCTCAGGAAAGGAACGGCAGCCCTGAAGAATTCCTTTGCCACAGAACTCCAGAGTGGCACTTAAGCTGAATTTTCAAAAATGGTCACTAATTACATATTCTTCATTTGTTGGGCACCCAATTTGAGCCCCTGGGGTCTGTCTGTTGATATGCTGAAAACTCGCTGCTGCGGCTGCAAACTCGCCCCGTTGGAGCGGTGCTTTGAATGTGTAAAGTACTCCACAGTGTTACATATGGTCAAAAATAGGGAATCTGAAATCAGTTACCCTTTTGACCTTGATCTCTCTGTGCCTCAGTCCCCCTCTACTGGATGAGGAAAATGCACCTTCCCCTCATGGGGCTGTTGTGAAAACAGACAACCATTCATGACTGAAAGACATTCAGGTGCTTGAATGCTGGGCACTGTGGAAATGCTATGAAGAGAGTCACTGCTTTGCCTTCAGAACAGGTTTGAATAGCATGCAGCAAACTAAGGGTCAAACACCCCACTGCTTTTATAGACCCAAGCTCATAGCATGTCAGGGCCCTTTCACACACTACCCATATGCCCCTAACTCTGCGCTCACCCTCATGCCAAGGGCTCTTTAAGCTTCCTGCACTGCTCCCATGCATGTCATGAGCTTAGTTTTCCTCAGTGTCCTAGCCCCCAAGATGTAAAAGGCTCTGTGTTCTCCTTCCCTGCATACCTGGTCCCCTATTCTCTTCTCAATGCCACAGACTGTGTGCTACCTCTTTCCCCCTTATACCCATGCTCACTTCCCTCTCCTCTCTCACGCCAGTATCCCCTACTCTCCGCCAGTATCCCCTACTCTCCACCAGTGCCAGGACTTTGAGCACCCCCATCCCATTCTTCCCCACCATGTCAAGTACTCTGTTACATGCCGTCTTCCCAGCATACCACCATCTTCCCATTCTCTTTGCCATGGCAGAGGCTGCGTCCTTCTCTCCTCTCTTCCTTTCCATACCAGGGTAACTCATTCTTGCCTTCCCAGCGCAGGGGCTCTGCATGTTCCCAGTCTCACTTAACTTCCATTCCTCCTGCCACCCTCAGTATTCCTGTTTCTTTACTCTGCAGTTCGGAGATAAGCCACAGAGGGCATCAACATCTTAGACTCCTGAGAGGATGCAACAGCTGACATGGAGGAATGGCATTATGCTCAACTAGGTCTTTGATTTGTAGACAATTACAAAGCTGGCAGATGCTGGTGGGTCAGCTAACAAAATGCAAGGGGCCCTGTTTATCTCCTATGTCCTTCTTGGGTTTTCCAGTGTTCACCAGTCAGCGCAGTTCTGTCCTATAATGTCGAAAACATTCCGAGACACTGGAAGCAAGCAGACAAGGCATTCTAAAGCTATGAGGGAGACAGACGTGTGTGCATGCACACAACTGGGATGGGCACAGGATCTCACTTTACTTGGTCAATAAGACATAGGCCACACATTGAACACGGAGGAGAAATCAAAATATTGACCAGTTGATTAACTGAACAAAATCCATCCGCAGCACTGAATGTGGTGGGGATCCTGTGGAAAAAACAGTACGTGAGCACGTAGGTAAAGGTTGTATCCTAACGTATATGCCCAAGGGAGCCAAACCAATGGTTGCACAGGCAACTCTGATCTTGGCATTTTGTATGTTTTAAACGCCATCTTAATAATGTTCCTTTACCAGCTGCTGAGTCTCTAATGAAAAATGCTGTACATCCCATGTAGTTTCCACATAGAGACTATGAGGATATTGCTCCCTCTTGGGGGGCATATATGATTTTAAAGTATGTGTCTAGTATTAGTACATCAGAGGATTACTCTTACCCTGTCTCTGGTAAGTGTCTGTGCCCTGTTCTTATGAACAATCCAAATATACCCAGGAGGCTGAATCCAGGCTTCTCCATCCACTTGGACAGGTACTCCCTCATCTCCTAGGATCGCTATCTTAACCGTCCGACACTGCAAGACATGAACAGCGAGTTAAATGGGCCGTAAAATAAATTTACCAAAAAATGTTCTGCTCATTTCCTTTGAAAAAGTTTCCTTGCATTCAGTTCTAAGTACTGCTACACCATCAGTTGCAGGTAGGTCTTGCTTGACCAAACTCATTTCCTTCTACGACCAGGTGACCTATCACCTGGACAAGGGAGAAGAGATTGTTGTCATATATCTTGACTTCAAAAAAGCCTTCGATCTGGTTTCCCATGATCGCCTCTTGGAGAAACTGGCCAATAGTCACCTTGGGTCCTCCACGATCCACTGGCTGGAAAATTGGCTCCGGGGTCGGACCCAGAGGGTAGTAATTGATGGAAGTCACTCATGGTGGTGTCCTGTGACCAGTGGGGTCCCCCAAGGCTCTGTCCTTGGACCCATACTGTTCAACATCTTCATTAATGATGTGGACACTGGAGTCAGAAGCGGACTGGCCAAGTTCGCCGATGACACCAAACTTTGAAAAAGCAAGGAAGAATTCAAACAACTCCCCCATTTCAGCAGGGGAAAGCCAAGGTGTATATAGCCAACTCCAAGCTACCAACACAAGATTGACCACAAGATGAACATGAGCCTGCAGTGTGATGCTGTGGCTAGTAAAGCGACCAAAACGCTGGCTTGCATCCATAGATGCTTCTCAAGCAAATCCCGGGACGTCATTCTCCCCTTGTACTCGGCCTTAGTGAGGCCACAGCTGGAGTACTGCATCCAGTTTTGGGCTCCACAATTCAAAAAGGATGTGGAGAAACTTGAGAGAGTCCAGAGAAGAGCCATGCACATGATCAGAGGTCAGGGAAGCAGACCCTACGATGACAGGCTGAGAGCCCTGGGGCTCTTTAGCCTGGAAAAGCGCAGGCTCAGGGGTGATCTGATGGCCACCTATAAGTTTATCAGGGGTGACCACCAGTATCTGGGGGAACGTTTGTTCACCAGAGCGCCCCAAGGGATGACGACTAGGTCGAATGGTCATAAACTACTACAAGACCGTTTCAGGCTGGACATAAGGAAGAATTTCTTTATTGTCCGAGCCCCCAAGGTCTGGAACAGCCTGCCACCAGAGGTGGTTCAAGCGCCTACATTGAACACCTTCAAGAGCAAACTGGATGCTTATCTTGCTGGGATCCTATGACCCCAGCTGACTTCCTGCCCTTTGGGCAGGGGGCTGGACTCGATGATCTTCCGAGGTCCCTTCCAGCCCTAATGTCTATGAAATCTATGAAATCAGATTTACCCACATGGTTCTTTCCATGTCAGGTAGATTGTCTGTATCTATCTTTTGGGATACAACTCAGTCAAAGGTTATGACCAGATCTCTAATTATGAGTTGTTGTATCAAAGGAACCTAAGGAAAAGGGACAAGATAAAACCACTCAGGATCTCTTGCCAACTGTGTTACTAGAGCAAGAATAATTGCCCCTCTTAAACATGGGAGTGGGATGGGCACCCAAGGTGTTGTTGTCTGCCAGTAATGGGAAAATCAGCACCACAGTAATGACGGTATCTCAGGTAGATGGACCATCAACTAGGTGAATTCTGGCTGCTCCCAGAAGGAAAGAATTTTCTGGAGAATTCTGAGATTTCAACAAAGTGAATAAGTCTGGTGGAGGTCTGGTTTTGGAGGTGTTTAGGAGCTTTGGAACAACCCAGGCCTTGGCTGAGTGTAGGTCCCCAGTGGTCAGTGGCTGGAAGACTCAGCCAGAAGGCTGAAGTCTGGAAACTCTAACAGGACTCTGGAGGATGGCATTGTAGTCAGGAAAGAGGGTGAGAAATTTGAACTCGGTTTTGTGTATTCTGCCTTCAAACTACACAGTCAGTTTTTCGTATAACCTTTTCCTCCCGTAGAATAAATCCTTCTGTTGCTTTGTTACCTTACTGTTAAGCCCTCATCCCTGCAAACCCTGGCACTATTGCCAGAATATAGACTGAGAAAGCCATAAAGCTTTGATTTCTATGGCCTTTTGGGACAGAGCAAGAAGACCTGTCATAGGCTTTAGCGTTCAAAGCAAGCATTGATGGGGTAGAAAAAAGTACAATGTTGGTCAAGGAGGTCACAAAAACATCTGGATACCTGTGCAATCCGGTGATGCTGTAGGTTAATCACTCGTGACACAGCCATCTGCATGCTACCGAACACAGCTACCACCTCTAAGATCTTGTCATCAAAGGAGGGGGCTGTAAATGTCTAGAGGGAGAGAGAATTCAGGTCACATACTGCTCTGTGAGAACTTCCTTTCCCTTTCATGGATGGAGATTTGACCCTGGTCTTTCGCTATCACTATTTATTCTCTGTAAAATTAGCAATGATGCTACAAACAGGAGTTCTGCAGTCATCTAGGTGTGAGAAAAAGCAGCCTCAATATCCACAGTGGCCTTTCAACAGCAGCTAAAGTATAACTCAGGCACATAAAGCCTCTGAGCAGCAAGAAAGTTGCTCTTCCTATGAGACTGGATATTTTCCAGTACCTGGCATGAAAGAAAATGTCTGTAAACCTGATCCAATGGCTTCTCTCGGCCTCAGTTGGCTTTATCTTAGGGACTCACAGGGTAGAGGAATTGTACATGGGTAATATAGGTAACCCCTGCTTAATGCTGTTTCGCTTAGTGCTATTTCACTATAATGCTCGTTTTACATTGATACCTGATTTCACTTAGTGCTCAGCAAGTTTTGTTATTATGCTCATGGGCATGCAGCCTCGTTGTGCAATTTACGCCAGTTTGTTTGTGTTGCCATCTTGGTTCATCAAAAACTTCCAGTTTCGCTTAATGCTATTCCGCTTAACGCTCGGTTCTTCAGGAACCATTTAAGAGCACTAAGCGGGGGTTGCCTGTATCGTGGGCCTCATGTAAAGCATTCCACCAAAGGCAAAAGGCTCCAGTATGACCAAGCTCCTGTACAATTCACTGCTGATCCTTGTGGAGAACAAATTACTGAAGTCTGACTTCTGAATATGCATCCATTTAATAGAGAAACCTGTCAGATGCCTCCAGAAATACCCTTTCCTAGCATCTAGTCTCAGGAGCAACTGGTGCATAAATAGGAGATGGTAACGAAGTTCCTTGTTTTCTGATTTACCAGTTTCTAGGAATACTCACATCATCTTCCTTGGTGCCTCCCCAGAAATTGGTGCCTCCTGCATAGCTAGGAATGTTAAGTACAGCAATTCCCTGAAGACTGGGCAAAGGGATAGGACGTCCATCACACTATTCACAAGAGAAGACACTATTAGGTTTAACAGCACAATGTTTGCAGTCAACAATTTTAAAACCTTTTCATGAGCAGTCTGTAACTGCTAGTCATGCCAATGAAGAGAACAGAAGATTTCTAGACCACGCTCTTTCTGGCCTGGCACTGAAGTACACTGTCAGCAACAATTTCTAGGAATATAAGGTCTTCTCTACACTGATAATTACATCATGCTGTAACAGAAACAGGTGCTCCATATGCTGCACAGATGTTTCTAAAGCTACTTTGTGTTGCTCTGCAGAACCTTGGTTATTTTTTAAACACAGAAGTCATTATTATCTAACTGCTACATGTGTAAAAGAAAAAGCATAACCAATGCAGCTATGAGTCCACAGAGAGCCTGGAACCATCAGTTTGGGGCTAGTGAAAAGCCCATTCATCTTTGCATGTTGTTAGTTCAGATATCCACTGATGACAGTTTAGTTATCAATACTGTTAACTATTTTATTCCTCAGGTACAAAAAGAAAGGAAGGGCATCATTCCCTGTATGTGGATGCTCATTTTCCTCTCATTAGTAGACTCTGTTTGGGAGATACTATTATATTTAACTTCTCATCAATCAAACATGGGAAAAGTGTAGCAGGGCTCCTAGGTGCAGTCAAGTTTCTCGAAAAAGAAGCCAAACAATGTCATGGGCACATTTTGAACGTCTGCACAATTTGCTGTGAGTAGGGCTCACCTAAGTGCAGCCTGCTTTGTGTGTGGAAGAACACCACTCTGCCCTCTAATTTGATCCCTATAAAATGTGTTTGAACCAATATGATGTTAACAAGTTAAGAGTTATTGTGTGTACAAGACACACAGTGTTAAACAAGACAGTCCCTGTCTATGCTGAGTGCCAAGTCATGCTTAACATTATGCCAGCATACACAATTCTAATCGGATGTAATTTCCTAGCAAACACAAAGGCTCTGTATTAGGTAACAGAAGTGTTTTCATTGTACACGCAGAGGCATTGGGATACATTAATACAGTCAGGAAGTCAGAAGGACTGAAATCAGGAAGTCTTCTCTGGAACTATCATGGTGAGTTCAGGTGCAAAGGGACCGAAGCAGATGTAAACAGAGATTTACTTTCCACTGAAAGGTGAATAAAAATCTCCCCAGGCCCAAAGCAGAGGTGACTGGGGTGGGACTGAGAGGGAGATTCAGTCATGCATGTACATTTTGACTCCTCACCTCCAGCAAGACCTTCTGCTCCAGGTTCTTGTATGTTCTGTGTAACAGTTCCTTGGTCCCCAGCACTCCGTACCACATCATGTTTTTAGTGCGACTCCTAAGAAGGGCAAACAAAAGAACAAGAGATACAACAGTCAGCACAAAGCATTGTCATTTACCCTCATAGTGAGAGAAAAGGCCAGTGAAATTATATGGCTTATCCCTTAGAGTCCTTCCCTTCCAGAAAGGACAAGCACTGGCAGTGGTCATCCCTTGTATGCTAAATAGACATTGGCCTCAAAAAAAAAAAAAAAAAAAAAGTTAGAGAAGATCCAATAACAGAAGCTCAAACAGATCTGCAGATACTCCCAATGGGGAGGAGCATCCAGTTACTCGTGTCACTGAACAAAAGCTGCTGCTGAATGTTGCCCAAAGAGTGAATACCTTAGCTTCAGCTTGTTCGAAAGAATCCGTCTCTCTACAGCAAGGGTAGGCAACCCTTGGCACATGCATTAGAGTGTGGCACACAAAGACATTTTGCTTGGCATGTGTGCCTCAGGGCAGATGGCAGCGAAGCTGTGAAGAGTCTGATCCTTTTTGTGGTAGTGCAGCCTCAGCCCCAGCCCCTTCCCCGCCATCCATTTTGAGGTGCGCATGCACCAGTCACCAGCAATGAGCCAAGCTGGGGCTCCACACACCCTGGGGTGCAATGGCCTACAGTCTCCCCACCACCTGCTGCAAGCAGCTTGGGCTCTGTGGTGGGCATGCATGCCTCGGGGCAGATGGCGGGGAAGGGTCCAGGGCTGTGCTGCCATAACAAGGCATCAGGCCCCTCACAACACCCCTGCTGTCTGCCCCTGGCATACCAACATCTTACAAGTTGAGGTTGTGGGCATTTTTGGTACTCTGCCCAAAAACGCTGCCAACCCCTGCTCTACAAGTATCTGAAGAACTGTAGGGCTCACCAGTAGGATTAAATAAGGGGAGGGAACAAATACCAGCTTTCAGGGTATTTGGAGTTGGGACACGGTTCTTTTGTAGCTAGAAAGCAGCCATACCAGAAATTCTGCTATTGAGGTCATTAAGTAAATGTAACAATGGCATCAAACCCATATCACAGGTAGTTCTCAGAACTCCTAAGCTAGCCATGCTGTGTTCAATCAGAAAGTAATCTCTTTCACCTGCTATCATTCCTTCCTGGAGAGGAACCAAGCAATCAAGGTGATGATGTACCAATGGTGGTTTCAGATGACCAGTTTCAAGTTCCCGCACAAAATTACAAACTAATATCAGTCACTTCTGAGGTAGCCACTACCATCTCTACAGACCCAAAAGCCACCTGACTCCGAACTGGCCGGCCTACCTGCACTTCTCTGGGTGCTCATCACGTTTGTTGTTGAAGTCCAGAGAGATCTTTGCATCCAGTCCAATTCCAAAATAATTATTCATGACACACTTCTCTGTGTAACATTCCCTGCCAAGAAAGATAAAACAGTCTGTTTAAAGTGACACACTGGTTTTAATATGCACCTTACAGGCCCCTCTTGGCCACTTCACATCTCCCAGGTGCAGAAGGGTGAAAGAGGGGTGGCTGCTGGATGCCAGCCAGCAGGCCTGCTCATGCTCTGCCAATTCTGCATGGACCACCTACTGACAAACTCCACTACAGAATTTCAGCAGAATCTACCTCACTGAGCCCAAGAAAGAGGTGTCTAAGATTTATTAGGCCAAAAGGTACATTTCTGGACTGTGTGGCTGCACAGAACATTTAACAAGGGTGAATGTACTGAAAGGTGCCCTTATACCACGTGCTCTCCACAGCTGCTCCCTATCTGCATGTGCCAGCTTCTGGAAATGAAGTGGTGTAGCTACATTATAGAAGCCCTGACCAAAGGCTTGGCATTCCCTTTGGGCTTTAAGGCAAACTTATTGGTGTGTGCTCAAGGTTGCTCTAAAGCAGCTACCTTCCCTCACTAGTACTGCCTCATTCCCAGCATTTGGCACACATGGAATGGGAACAAAAGAACAAAGCCTGCTCCCAGCAGTGTTCCCAAGCATGGAACAGAGCAGTGTGGACCTGCAGTAAGTGACAAAGAGACATGTGCTCATCTCAGGAGGATGGTGATTTAAATGTCAACAGAAACATCCTGCTGATAAGTCTCTCATGCTCCCAGCCAGACTCTCTGGTTTCTCCACCTACCGTGTAACTATTCACAGTCAACACAGAAAAAACACAGCACACCAAAACAGAAAATTCAGGAGGAGAGTAAAGAAACATGTGATAGAGATAACACACCAGTCACATTTTTCACTGTTGAGTAAAGATAAAAATACCATGTTTGAATTTTCACAGAATTTATAGCTTGCTGGAGAATCCAGGGGACCTTCCTGGAGAATCCAGGGGACCTTCCTGAAGTACTGAGGTCTAGTTTACTGACAACCATAGATGCCCTATGTGGCGGGCCAGTAGGGGGTGCTCAGGAGCTGAGCTGCCCACTTCACTGTACCTGACCAAAACCAAGCTTTGGATGGCGCCCCAGGGGAGCCAACTTCTGGCCACGCCCCTTCCTAAAGCACACCCACAAGCCTGGTGTAACCCCTGCCACCACCTGAGCTCCGGTTTCTGTTACAGCTCTGTGCTGCTTGGGGTACACGGGCCCTGTAGACCTAGGGGTTACTTAGCCCCAGCAAGATATACCTGGGTGCTTCTTATAGCCTCCCTTAGTCAGCCCAGCAAAGGGAGAAAAAAGACTTGCCCAATCCCTCTCAAACATTTACTGCCAGGCTTGCTATGATAGGTAGCTTGATTGCTTGGAGAGGGAAGGCATGGGAAGGAATATAAACCAAAAATGAACTCTGAAAGAAAACAGCCTTGAGCAAAATAGCGTAAGGGGCTCATTGGCCCTTTTAGTCAGCACCTAGAACACTTAGATTTAAGTTACTGGCTACAAATCAGATAAGTTACTCACAGCAATGTCCAGAGGATTCTGGAGGTACGTGGCTTGATTCTGTGTCCAGAAGATGTCCATCCCCCCAACATGGAGGGACCCTCTTAAAAAGCCCTATTGATCTCATCACCTGGACCCAGTCAGGGACAGGTGTTATTTGAAGCAGACCAATCCATTTGAAAAACATCAGCATTACCTACTGGAGTGACATTGGCTTAAGCCTAGCCCCCATGTCATGTGGTCAGAACTCAGAACAATGGACAGGCTAGATCAACCCCCTTCTATCTGAGCCAGGTCATATGCGGCAACCAGGTTAACAGACATGTGAAAAGACAAAGAAAAAGAAAGAGAAGAAAAGAAAAAAAACCTATGTGGGGGAGCAGAGCCATAGGCCCTAGAAGTTTTTTGTCACACCCTAAGTGAAGAAAACTTCCGTATATCCACTGGTTTTGAAGAGAAGCTTGATCTGAGTTACCTTCTCTCAACAGGAGACTCATATTTTCTCTACTGAGTCAGACTCCTCAACCCTATTTAACTAAACGGTTTGTTTCCCACATCGGCATTCTGCACAGGAGAGTTTATGTATATCTCTTCATCCCAGGACTGCTGTGGTCCCTTATTTATCTCTTAGAGGCAGCCCACCCCTCATCACAGTTGACTGACCCTGAAGTTTACCAAGAACCAGCCATTCCCTTTATGTTCCTCCACATACTCACAGGTTTTCTGGCTCAGCGTTAAATGGACCTGCATTGATCAATAATCGGGTGATGACAGAACTGCCAGGCAGAGAACCAGACATACCAGCTCG
>NW_005841849.1:1390281-1397505 GCF_000455745.1 Alligator sinensis | reverse complement strand
AGGGAAAGAAAGGAGAATAACATATAAGGTATCTCATAGAATGTATTAAATAGGGGAGGCCAGAATGGGTTAATGAAAAAGAACTGATATTTTACTCCCAGAGGCACCAGAACAGGGTTGAGACATGAACTGCAACCTTCACTGGCCCCATACAATGGAAAAACAAAATGTCTGGCACCTGATAAATAAATCATGTGGCTCAATCCTAAACAGGATTTGGATACCATTCTTTGAGAGGAAAGCAACAAAGAAAAAAAATCTTTATGTTTCTATTTGGAAAGGACCCAGCAAGGAAGAGAAAACATTCTCCAACATGGCCAGAGTCTGTAACTGAGCTCTTGCCATGGCAAAGGGTCATAGGTTTGGGAGGAAAGGGCTATGTGCATAAGCACCAGAAGCAAGGCAGTAATAAAAACCTGCATATGTTAGGGAAATGGGGGACTGAACTAAATTTATTGAAGTGGCTCTTTTTTGATGCTGGAGAGGCAGGGGACAAGACTGAGCAGTCTGCTTGGCTACAACGAAGGGACAAAAGAGGGGTTTTGAGGCTGCACCTCACATCAAGCAATGCCAGACATTTGCAGGGAGGATGTAAAACCAACTATTCCTAGACACGACACAAAGCAATTCACACAAACAAGTAAGGACTGTTGTTCACAGGGGTAAAACACTCAGAGGGTGGATACCAACATTTCTACAACAGAAACAGAGATGGAAACAAAACAAGCTGACAGCACCACCAGTGACTTCAACCTTGCCTTGGGAAGGCCACCTGTCACCCTTGGGTCTTTCTTGAATGCAGTGTATAGCACTGCATGGAGAGTTCTGCAGTGCCAGACATATCAACTACATGTTAAGCAAATGTCAAGCATGTTACATTTATGCAATTCATTCCCTCTCTTTACTGCATCCATGTAACTCCCTCTCAGTCTCAGACAGAAGGTGGGGGTGATTATAATCTTTCCTAATCCTCCGACAATGTCTTTGCTGTTCTCCAGACCAGTGGAAAGTTATCTGTGAAAAGATTCCTCTGCAGCTTGGCTTAGGCAATGGATTCTCTTCATGAACAGATACTGTGAAGAACTGCTGCATGCTCTTAGCTGGAGACTTGAGACTATGCTGTTATCACCCCTAGCCCAGTTGGCTGCCTGAGTGGGAAGGGGTGGGTATTACACTCACGTGGGTAAAGGATCTTTGTGTTCAGCATTGGCAGGTTGTCCCGGTTTCCTGTCTGGGGAGGAAGAGATGCAGAGCTGCCGAGTGACAAACTTCCTTTGTTTATTAGTCTTTCACAGGGAGACTTACACACTATAAAATACAAAACAAACATTGCTATTGACAAACAGTATGCATTATTCAAACAAACCCATAAGCACACTGCACAGGCAGCAAGGAGTAGAGGACACACACTAGTTTAGGAATTACCACCAGCATCCACACATCCTTGCCAATACAAAGCAATGAGATGGAATCAATCATGAAGCAACAGAGGTGTTTCTGTTGGCACAGACACAAACTGAAGGCACAAAAATACCTTAAACTAGTATCAGAAATGGAGGGGGAAGGGGTCTGGTGAAAGAAAAGAGCAACACAGGATTGCATTAAATCTAGTCCCCTGCAACCAGAAACAATCATCTTGGGCATCTGTCTCCCAGAATCAGTTAAGTTCCAAGTTTACTTGCAGTGAACTGGGCTTTCTTACAGCTTTCTCATTTAACAGTGATTACAGCGAACTGACCTCTTGCTCCATTATCTGAACAGGAAAGGGAGGGCCCAGAAAGAAAATGTCAGGGGATGGGTGGACTGGAAGACATCTACGAGTATCTGAGATTATGGGCTTTGCTGAGGGAACTGTGACATCTGACTGCTGCTGTCATGAAAGGCCTATCAAGCTCCTTGGTCTCTGATACTGTGTGCAGCGGTCCTAACCCAACCTTCCAAGGTAGGGCAAAAGGATTCCAGGAAAAAGGCTGTATTAAAAGAGGACTGAGCACACAGAATTATATTTAAGGACTTTAATCTGATGAGAGGAAGCTATCGTCCCTACCAGGCTGAAGAAAACAAGTTTGGAAAGGGACAAGCACAGAAATAGCCTAACACACCTAAGAAAAGCAAAATCTCAGTTTGTGGAAATGCAGGACCCTGAGGCCATGAGTGGTACCTTTCCGATGGCTCCTCCCTTTGGAAATTCCATAGTTGCCACTTTGTGATGACTCTAGGGAGATTTTATCCTCATTCCTCAGCTCTTTTCCCTCCTCAGAGGTGGAAAGCCCAAGGATGAAGCCCTCCTGCTCTTGTGTCTGAGCATTCTGCTCATCAACAGCTGGAGACACAGGGAGAGAAATCAAAGAGATGTCATAGACAACTATGACCTTAGAGCACAAAGGGATAGGGAAGGCTGACAAATGCAACAAAACACAATACTGCATGCTGGAAACCAGCCAAAACGCTGTCTCATCATCTTGAATGAGGTGACCCACACAAACTCCTCCAGACAGTCTCTAAATAGAACCAACTGCTTCCCTAACAAAGCAAACTAAATAAAAGACCAAAAAACAAACAAAAGAAACAAACAAACAAAAAATCTGCATACACAAAAGGGACAAAAACGTCTGATCTGGTTCCTATTCATGTCAATGACAATTCTCCCACAGACTTAAACAACTGTTAGGGTAGGACAAAGCTCCAAAGGTCCTGAATTAATCTGTCAATGACTGGTAATGACAACTGAAACTTTCCCATGCCCTTTATATTGGCTTATCCCTACACCAGAGGACTCAGTTTTGGGATGAGGGTCACCAGACCTAATCATTTTCTTGACTTCTCTGCTGAAACTATAAATAACAAGGTCGTGATGGATTGTAATTTTTCCCATGCAACTTTAAATGTTAGCTATAAAGAGAAGTAGTTTTTTAAAGGATGAATTTCTCCTTTGAGCCACACACTATATATAAAGGATAAACTTTATTTGCATGAGGTGTTACTTGGAATTGTTAACCAAGCAGACACAAACTACATAACAGGAAAACAAGATAACAATACAGTAAGTCAGGGGTGTTAAAATTATAGCTCATGGGCCAAATCTGGCTCACAGAGCCATGTCATGTGACCCACGGGGCTCATAAAGGGGCCTGAAATTCAGGAGTAGGGCAAGTGGGGACAGGGCCTGCTGCCAAAATCTAAGATATGAAGACCCACTGGTGATGCGTGTTGGCAGCAGGGGGTGAGTGACAACTGCATTAACCCCTGCAGTCACTGATGTGTCCAGATTTGGCCTGTCAGGAGCCCCATGGTCTGGATCTGGCCTGGGGAGGAGGAGGGAGCAGGGTGAATATGATACCCCTGCAACAAGTCATCTGAAACACTGGAGGAAAGACAAAGTTTGTGCAAATCAATAAAAAGGAAGGAAGGGATAGAGACGTGTATATTTGGGAAATGAAACTGTTCAGAGAACTTAAATCAAATATGTTTGAAATGTAATTGTAGTTTGTTCAAGGGATGGTGAAGTCAAGTGCTCGTGTACTGCCTCAAGAAATCTAAACATCCTGTGTGTGTAATCGAGAGGTCTTTTCCATCGCAGGCACAACTTCTCACAGCTGTGGGGACAAGAGACTGAATTGAATATCACTGGCATGCTATAAATCCAAGGAACCTGAGCCCTAACTTTGGTTTGAATTTAAAGTTGCTTTCCAAGAGGGCTTACTTGTTTGGGTGCATGTGGACTTTACACATCCTTTTGAAGTCTGTGTACCCATTTCCTTTCTGTCATATGCAAATAAATACTTCCTTGGTTTTAAAGCAGTGATTCTCAACCAGGGTGTGGGCTGCCACACAATTTTAGCACTCTTAAGTGTGCAAACTCCTACAGATGATTCACAAGATAAACCCAGAGAATTCAAACAGGAATTCACAATGCCAAAAACTCTTTGATCTGTCGTGTTCTGAGTTGTCTGCAACAGAAAATTTATTATTTTTCTGTAACAAAAAAAAAAAAGAGTGAAAGCTGAGAGCTGGCATTTTTGGAGGTGGGGCTTGAGTCTAACAAGGTTAAGAAACACTGGTTTAAAGTTAAACTGCACTCAGGTTTCTAACTAACAAGGATAGGGTTGGATTTCTTGGCTGATGCCTTTTGAAGGAAATGAAACTACACTGAGGGGGAGACAGAGCAATATGAAGAGCATCCCCTATCTAGAAGGAGTTAGACTGAGAATAGTGATTAATTCACACTAGCCACTAACAGCCATTAGCTGGCAATGACATTCAAACGGGTGAAAGATGGAAGCAGAAGGTCTGTCTATTCCAGAGATAACCTTCCTCATGTAGTGAAGGGCATGCAGGCTCACTGGAAGATGTTCCTCTAAAATCAGGAATCCTGGCTCCCTCTGGAGCAAAAGTAAGGTACATTTCCAAACATAAAAAAGTTGCAAGGAGTTACCTTTCTCTGCGTGCTCGATGATTTGCCTAATGGCTTTCTTCAGGCTGTTAGCTCTCAACATTAGCTGCTCCCGGGGCCGGAATATCTGGGGTCTGGCAGTGCATGAGGATCCCATTGAGCGGTCACTAGAAGAATCACAGGCACTGCCAGATCCATCACCATCTTCTGTCTCCTCTGCTATGGTGGGAGGTGGGTTTGGAAGAGATGAAGAGGCTTGTGATTCGTCGTTCAATGTCTTCAAAAGGGAATCCAGCTTCTCTTTCAGGACAGAGCACTGCAAGTGAAAGCAAAAGGTTTGAACAGTACCAGCCCAGCTCCTACCTGCTGTGTTTCACTGACACACACCTGCCAGCTGACAGCAGAGCTATTTTCTTTCATTGCTTTCTGCATCTAAAGTGCTCTTTTGCCAACATACCTTCCTGGCCATGACCTCCGACTCCTCTGAATTTTCTGTTGCTTTTTCATATGCCTTCCCGACTCGAGCCACAAAATCCTTTACCGTCTCGCAAAGCACCCTAGGCAAAGAATGTAGGGAGAACAGTCATGCACAGATTTCTCCTTGATTCTCAACATGACTGACCCCCTCTGGTACTGCTGAAAGTACTCACTTGGCAGAGGAGATGACCACAGAGTGTTGGTCAGAAGTCAAGATTTTGGACAAATGAGCAGCCACAGAGTCTTCATAGAAGAGAATTTTCTGTACCTGGTGACATGCAGAAATAAACTACTGATCACTGTTTTCCAGGTTACCTGTAGATCCATAGTATATGGATAATTACAACATGCTACATTGTTTTGGTGTACCTGGATTCCAAAAAGCAAAGGTGCAACACCATGGTTTCTATTTACTCTCTCTGATTCCATAGGAGAGACCCATGCTCAAGAATCCACCTGTCACTCCAGACCTATGTCTTATCAGGGAACTAATTCTGACCCTAAAGCTGCCAAAAACATATAGCACAGTCTCAGAAATATTCATCTGGGATAAAACTTTTTAAATACTTCTGAGTGCTGTGCTATGCAGCCCCACCAGCATTCTGCCTTACTGGATAAATACAGAAAAGCCAATCACACACCCACCAACCCAACCCATCCACTTCTACAGCTCTTTGCTCCATTGCATTGACACTTCTTCCTCTCTGCATCACCCTACTGTGCTTGATTAGGAGTCTGTTCTTTCAGCAGCCTCATCCCCAGCCTTCTCTACTATGCCACGTCCTGGTTTAGCACCCACAGCTCATTGCATGGTTGACACTTCATGTGCCTTTCATCTAAATTCTGTTTTCTTCTGCAGCCCCCAGCCTTGTCTACACTGGGCCAATCCTTCATTACAGAACCCCTTGCCAGTCTCCCCCTGCCCTTTGAAACTGGCTACGTACCTCAGAATCCTCATTGAAATCTTCAGTGATGGTGGAGGTGGATGCCTGTCGAGGGAGTTTGGTTTCGTACACCATGATGCTCCACCTGTTGAAAAAGAACAACTGCAACTGTTACTACAAGGCTTAGGTCCTCTATACAAACGGCTAAAGACTTAGACAGAATAAAAGAGCTTTTCCTGGGAGCTGTTTTTAAAGGAGTGCACAGAAGTATAGTCAGAAAAAAATCCTGCGTCTCTAGACGTGTGTGTAGTCTGTAAAGGGGATGAACTGGGGGGAAAGGAGAGGTACTTTGATAACGCCCTGCTTTCCACACCCACACTCTTCAAGGTATCTCTACTTGGCCTTATCTAGAAAGACACTGCACACTTTTCCATGTCCAGAATGATAGCTGCTAAGTTACAAGTCCCAAAGGCAGATACAGTTGTGTTTTTTTAATGTTAGCTTGGTATAATAAGCATTAGAGGTCAAGAATAACATTCTGGCTTTCAGTTTTAATTTGTGTTTCAGACACAAAAGAATCACATCAAATCCCCAAGTAAAAGTTTATGGAAAATCTGAAGACTGCAGAGTAGCCAAGTGAAATTGATGAGATCTGCGGAGCACTTTGGAGATTAGGGACCTTGCCAGTTTCATTATGCTGTCCAACTCCAATGTGGAGAAGGCTGCGAGTGAAGCACAGCAGAGAAAACTGCTTGTACTCTGCATCTGCATGTACCAAGCTACTGTAAGCACAATACAATGTAGTCTCCTGGAGAAATAAGATCAGTGCCGCAGCAAAAAGAGAAATTATTTTTTAATTATTACCTTCTTTTTGATAAATCAATACCCATGGAAGTGAGGAAATAAAGCAATGACGAAAGCCAGGCATGGGGCTTTCCCCCACCATTTAGTTATGCCCCTGCATTTCACATTTTGACTTGTTAGACCTGCTATACTGAAGTACAAAGTGATTCCTTGCAGGAATTAGAAACACAGCCCCATCTCTGAAACCATCTGCACCTGGACAAGACATAACACTCAAAACTGTACTGTAGGGAAGAGTTCTGCACAGGAATGAGAATAGACAGGATGACTTAACAGGGTCCTTCCAACATCTACTTCTACAGCTCTATGGCAGCCCCATGCCTCCTCTGAGCATCTATATTAAACCATGCAGTGGACTAGGACTACTTTGGAAGCAAGTTCACTGAACGATAATCAGAGATGCATGGTATGTGTGTCACTGGACAGGAAGGAGAGGCCTCTCCCCAGCCAGGCATTCCAGTCAATTCTATACTGCATACTGACCTCTGGAAATCACAAGGTCACACCTCTCTGCAGGGGAAATATTGAATTGCAAGATTCCCTTGCCCTGACAATAGGGGGCAGGAGGGCTGTAAATGGGAATCACTGGTGGAGCTGACAAGAGGT
>NW_005841849.1:1389778-1390250 GCF_000455745.1 Alligator sinensis | reverse complement strand
GGAATTGTATGAACGCCCTGGGAGGCTGCTCTCTTAGAACAGAGCTTAGCTCAGGGTTTGGAGTCAGGGATTCAGATTGTCACGTCTGGGCTGACACTCACCTGTCCAGCATTTTGGTACTTGCTCTTTCCAGCTTCTCTAGGATCTGGGGGAGCTGGGTGTCATCATCACAAGCAGATCCCCATCCTAGCACGCGTGCAAGGTCATTTCCTGTACCCAGGGGGAGCACTCCCAACTGGCACTGTACCAAGAGAGAAGGAGACTGATACAGACCAGGGGAAAACAAGCCAAGTGTAACAGTGAAAAGAGCCTGACTGCTTCCCTGCATAGATTAGTCACTGAGATACCACTATTGTATGGTAAAGAGAGTGCAAGCATGGAGAATAGCCAGAGAACACATAGCAAGAGAGAAAACTTCCCTTCATGCTTTAAACAGTGAATGGAGAGTGAAGTAGATTTCATTGACACTCCT
>NW_005841849.1:1385296-1389747 GCF_000455745.1 Alligator sinensis | reverse complement strand
ATTCCTGACCTATTTGCTTAAAAAAGCTTTCATCAGATGGCCAGAGATCAGTATTTTTCTCTTGCCATCAGGTGGTGCTGTTACCTTTTGTATGGGAACCTCGCAAGAGGCTCCAGGACCCACTGCACTGAATTAACACAGCACATAGAACATTGTCACTCAAAGACAGTATGTAGTTACTCCAGGCCTCAGAAAAACTAGTAACAAAAGAATTCACATCCTCCTCCTAGGATTGTTGGAGGGAATAAATCTGTGTGAGCACTTGGCTAGTCCAGTCCTACCCATCTCTGAACAGAAATCCATGCAGGGAATGGTGTAGGAACGTGGGCTTAGGGGACACTCAGAACTACTTAAAAAACTGGCTCTTACAGGAGGGAATCATGTAGAAGCACTGGCTGTGAGCGGGAGTTCACAGTTACTGCAATTCCTGTGACCTTCAGTAGAGGTTTACTGCAGTAGCACCAGCTATGGGAAGCTTTTAGCCACTTTGCTCTAGGCACAACTGCAAATTCAAAAATCCTTTCCACTCCTTCCTGTCTGCCCTTCTTCATTTTAACCCATGGACAAGCCCTTTGGGCAGGTACCTGTTTGTGAAGATTGAGGCTATCTATTTCAGAGAGAACCCATCCAACGCTTCCATCCCCACCACAAACCAGAATCCGGAAAGTGTCAAACTTCTGGAATAAACGTAAACTACAGAGGGAAAAAAGGAAGAAAAAATGTGTTATTAATGAAACAGGAGTGACTAGCTATTTCAGTCTAGGTTACATACCTGGTTGGGTAGCTTTAAGTAGGCTCTGGTTTGGCAATGAACACAGGCCTTTGTCTGATTCTAGGTGACTTTGAACTCTTCATTGTAAAAGGAAATTATAAATACAGGTATGAGTAATTTACACACCTAATCACTGAAGAGACTAGAAAAATCCATACCAGGACATTCCACTTCTGAACAGGTGCATTTTAGTCTCAGAAAAGGAAACAAATATTTGGCAGCAAATTATCCACAGGATTATGTTTTTGAAAACTGTTGGTGTGCAGTATAAATCTATCTGTCATGAAACAAAACTCTGAAGTCAACATGTGCAGTATAAATCTATCTGTCATGAAACAAGACACTGAAGTCAACCCCTCCACTCCCAAAGCCATGCCAATTAAAGCAAGACTTCCGGAGGGGGGGATTCTGTGGAGCCATTTAGCATGCAGATGCATGCTGTAAAAGGCTATTTAAGCCTCACAGTAGTCCTTCTGTTGTAAACAGATGCTTTCCTACCTTGTCTGCTCTGTAAGCAGACAAACCACTCACCAAGATGTGTGAATTTCCCCATTCATTGGGGCAAACTGAACCCTGTCCAGACTTGAAAGTAGATTTTCCTTTATAGCTGCTAAAACCATGGTTCCTGCTGTAAAATGTCAAAGCTATTGCGCCTCACTAAACAGGCTTTGCTACAGCATTATATGAAAATCACAGTCACCTGAGAACTGTAATTCTTTAAGCAATCACCAACACTGAAAAATGACTATCATAAACAAGGATGTCATGTTGTGTGCAGTTTGGTTCACATGAATGTGAAACAGCTTCATTATTATGGAGTGGCCTTTCTACCACCCCATCATTTATTTAGTTGGCTTTTCTTTTTAACAAAAAAGTCTACTTTGGAAACGGCCCATTGGGAAAACAAACAATACCACTTTTCACCTTCTCATTCTTAAAAGCCATTTTCCTTTGTATCATGGGTCCAAATGTTCAGGCAGAGAGAGGAAATAAATAGTATCGTTTAATGTCAAAACCTGTAACAAATTATCAAATACAACTTTTCCTTCAGTCAAGATGCTAGTTTTTAAGGTTCAGTGGACACATCTACACATTCATTAATGCGCAGTAGTTATTGCACATTTAGTTTAGTACTTGCTTAATGAGTTTAGTACTTGCTATAGTTACTGTGCAGTAGCGCTGGCGCATGGTTTTTTCATGACAGATACTGTGCAGAAGCCTAATAACACTGTGCAGTAGCTTAATAGCATGTTTTTGACCGGCATGTTACTGTGCAGTGTTATTAGGTTACTGCGCAGTAAGCATCTCATGTAGATGTGCCTAGTATCTTACAATCTGCTACAGAGAGGAACAAATGTCTATGGCAGCTCTAATAGGCGACTATATTTTTAAATGGTCACTGGTCCAGGACTGGTGATCCCAGGACATAGAGTTGGATGGTTTGAAATCCATGCTTTTATTCACACGTTTGGAGAAAAGAAAAAAAAGAGACACTTGTGTTATGCTCCTTGCATTTAATGGCATCTGTCCATGCAAGAATTGCTCACATATTTGAGGTGATAGGAGCAGTCCTACATAAACTGTTTATGGACTGATGTGGAGGTCTAAGTTGATTTCACAGTTGCATAAATACAGTACAGGACCTTATTATATGGCTCTCCTTTATATTTATAGCTATTTCTCTATTGAAAGATCCAAGAGCCATCTATGATATTCTGTTTTTTGCCACCATAAAAGCGGTAGCTGCACTTATGTTGAAATGCCTGTTATAAGCCTATGTTCACAACTTGCTGAAAGATTCTCTTTTGGGACTGAAACTTTCCATCTTTGGTATCGTCTCAGAAGAGAAATTCTGGAATCACAGGAAAACCCCTCAGCTGTTTTGCAGAGTAGAAAGTACCAACTTTTTCATCATTAAGATTTTTTTGGGAAACTCCCTCCAAATTCTGGATGTTCACAGTCCTCCATAAGAAGCAGGACCCTTGCTAGACTTCGGGGTAGGATGGGACAGAGATTTAAAATCAAAGACTCAACCATGCTGTGTCACTGATATCTACAAGGAGTTTGCTCAGCCAGAAAGCGTCTCCCTACCCAAGGTGAGGTCCTCCATTCATAAGGTCAAAAACTTGTGCCGGATTCAGCAGCTGTTTGAATCTTCGAAGGAACTTTACACCCTGGTTGTCTCCACTTTTTGAGTTGACAAAGACCAGCAAGGGGCTTGTGCAGGAGGGGGGACAAGTGGCTTTCCAGAATCCTAAGTGAGGGGGAAAGAATGCACAAGAGAAAACTCTACTATGGGTAAGGCAAAGACAGACAAATGATTTCCCACCCAACAGGCACAGCGATGAAGAAGTGAATGCTTTCCCTGACATACGCATGGTAAGTGCCAAATGAGCACAGCACAAAATCCAGCAGGAACTGCTTCCTATACCTCCTGGTGCCAAATGTCAGTTACCAAGTAACCACCTGCTAGAATTTCCAGCTTTCCCACCTCCCCAAATTATTTCTGCAACGCACTTACTCAGTCTGAGCAAAACCAGGTGCAGTGTACCAAATCTTTCAGGGCAAAAGAAAATCAATCCAATGCAACACAAAATGGAACACCCAAGGAACACACTAATGATTGGCTTATTCATTGTCATATTTCAACAAAAACCTCCATGTCAGGATTTAATTGATTTGGAAGCAGAATTTACTGCAGGGCCTTGAATTAAAGAGATTTAGGATATGGGCACAAAAGCAGTTACTGCAAGGAAACCTAAGATGAGAATTTAGTGCATACCAACTACTGCATAGTAACTACCCAAGTGCATGTTCTTACTTTATAGTAAATATAAGGTAGTTTTTTACTGGAATTAGGGCAAGCTACCTGATATTTACCACAGGGTAACATGCACACATAAGGGCAGTTACTGAGGAATATCTAACACATTGAAAATTCACACCTTTACTCAGAACTGTCCAACTCAGGCTGTACATGACCTGCAAGGGGTTAATTTGTGGCTTGTGGGTTCCTGCCTGGGTACCACTCCCCACCACCATTTCCTGGGCTCCATCGGCATCTTTTGGCTTCTGTTTTCTGCTCCCACCCCTAGGGGCACGGTGACCCACAGGTCCCAGGGAGTCCATGGCTTAGGGCGTGAGGGCTGGGGCAGAGTGGCAGGCACCCATGCAGCAAAGTGCAGTGGAGGATCTGAGTGTGATGACACAAAAGGGGTCTGCACAATGTGCAGCCCCTTTCTGCTGCAAAGCTGGACAGCCCTCCCATAGCTTACCTCAACTTAGCTCAGGGGTAGGCAAAATACGGCCCGTGGGCTGGGGGCCATTCTATCCAGCCCGCGGGCCCCCTAAAAAATTTAGAAAATTAGTATCTATCTGCCCTTGGTTCCTGTCAAAAATGACAGGAACCAAGGGCTGTAGGACCCAGCGGAAGCCCGGCGGGCTCCCACAACAGTAGGGCCCGCCCGTCCCACTCCCACACCCAGGGCTTCTGGCCTGGGAGCGCATGGCTGCTCCGCCCTGGAAGCTCAGGTAAGGGGGAAGGGGAGGACCCCGGGCAGGGAAGGAGCCCAGGGAAAAGTGGCCTGGGAAAAAGCTGAGTGCAGGGGGAAGGGACGGCGGTGCATGGGAAGTGGTGCAGCAGCGGGAAGCGGCCCCTCGCCCGCCCCATGACTGGCAT
>NW_005841849.1:1370954-1385266 GCF_000455745.1 Alligator sinensis | reverse complement strand
GGTCCGGACTGTGCCGGCCCCAGACAGCCCTGTGGGGGCTGCGAATGGCTGCAGCAGGGAGTGCCAGCCATGGGGCGGGTGAGGTCCCGTCCCCACCCCCGCACCACCTTGTAACCTGGCCTCACTGCCAGCCTGGGCCCCATGCTGGCTCCAGGCTTGCCCGTCGGGGCTGCGCATGGCGACAGCAGCTGCGGCCCCCACTGCTTGCCGCACCGGGCAGTGTTTGCCGCTGCCACCTGTGGGCTGCCCAGCACATAAGCTTCAGGTGGGCAGCAGCAGCCAACACTGCCTAGCAGCTAACACTGCCACACTTGGGGGGGCCACAGCCGCTGCGCACAGCCCCGATGGGCAAGCCCAGAGCTGGCACAGGGCCCAGGCTGGCAGCAGGGCTGGGTTACAAGCTGGTGCTGAGCACGGGGAAAAGCGGCCCCTCACTTGCCCCATGCTATAGCCTCTTGCAGCCCATGTGGGGCTGCCTGTGCCTGCTCCATAGCCCCACGTGGGCTGCAAGCACCTGTAGCAGGGAGCACTGGCCGCAGGGTGGGTGAGGGGCCGCTTTTCCCTGCGCCCAGCAACAGCTCCTTGGCTGTGTGCTGCCCCATGCCTGTACCACGGGGCTGGGGGGCACTGGGAGTGCGCGGGCAGGGAGCTGGTGGGAGCACAGGGTGTCCCGAGGCCAGTGCCGGTGGGGACCAGAACAGGGTGGCAGGAGCATGGGGTCCCAGCTGGCAGGGGCTCTGTGGAGCTGGGCCAGCTCCCCCCTCTCCCTGCTGGTGCAGCCCAGCCTGGCTCCACAGACCCCTGCCAGCCTGTGTCCCGCTTTGGGTCCCACCGGTGCTGGCCCTGGGTCATTGGTCCCAAGATGGTGACCAGGGGGTGGGGCACCTGTCAAGAGGTGGGGATACCCATGTGGCCCTCGACAGCCTGCCAAAACTGGGTAAGCGGCCCTCCGCCTGAAATAATTGCCCACCACTGTCTTAGCTGGTTTGTGTATTCATACACTTAACTGAAAGGTCTGTGATTGAAAAGAAGAACAAAAAGGTATCCATGGATACTTACCATCTGAATCAATGCTGTTAAGAGCAGTGGGAGGGATGACAGATACTTTACAGAGGCCAAGGGGACACTTGTTTGGTAATACATCTTTACATGTGGTGTGTACCTGAAACAAAAGAAATGGGTTCAGATAAATCCTTCTAGGTACTTTGATTATGTAGATGACTCTCCCACTCTGAAAACGTGACCCAAACAACCAGGAAGCGTGGGAAGAAGCCAAAGAAATGAAAACCTATAGTATTAAGTCACCAAGTTATTTTTTAAAAGCCACCTAAGCAAGCAAATGGCACTCAGAGCTTGTTCATCTGGCTAATTCTTCTCAGCATACATATGATGCCTTGCTTTACAGGATTACCCAGCACACAGCAACCTGGCTACTTACAGGCCATTACAACAGGGTTCGCAGACACAGGACTAACTCATGTCCCCTGTCCTAATTCCATTGACTGCATGAGAGAAACAAAATTTTGGGGGGGGCCCAAAAATCAGGTTGTTCAGGTTCCTGACTATGGATCAAGGTGTGCTGCCCAGTTCTCCATATGGTGTTAAAGTAGGGACCTCGAAAGCAGCTTAAGAGGATAAAGCCTGGAACACACGTGAATGAAGGAACAAGGATACTAGAGGAAGTAGGCAGAATAATAAAGCATGTGTGCAGCTGGGAGTTAACAAGATAACATACCTAAGATAAGATACGCAACAAGATAAGACCCAGGGAGTGGGTATAAAATGGCCTGCAATGGTAAATAACAATTGAGCCAATGCCTTTTTTTTTTGCTCCTTTTGGGTGGACAAGGACAGCCTAACAGAACGTCTGTTATAAGCAAACCCATTAGATAAATTAGAAAGGTACATTTTGCTGGTTTTCCTTCTTAATACCCTTGAAACACCTGGAGTACTAGCAGACCAGGTTCTTTGGGTAGATATGATATCTTTTATTAGACCGAGTAGTTGGAAAAAAGTTCTTGGCAAGCTTTTGGGCACAATCACCCTTCTTCGGGCATAGGGGTTCTCTGCTGTTCCAAGATCTGCAAGGATCTACTTGGATCCTTGTACTTGGGGTCTAACAGGCTTTATGGCCTCTAGGTATCAAGCAAGTTAAGCCTGCTGAATTAGGAGAAGAAATGTTATTTTTATTCACATATTTTAATAGTCCCTGCTTTCTCCCTTGTTTCTATTGACACTTAAGTTGCCAAATTATAGAGTGGTTGGTTGAAGAACCATCACCACTCATGCCTATGATTAGGTGCTCGATACACATTGGATTTTTTCGAGAAAGGCCATCAGCAAATGAAAGAATACGAACTTTAATAGTCCAGGTGTTTCTAAGTACAGGAAGAAAAAAAATCCTGTGGTACCACTGGATGTGAAAAATATTTCTAGGCTTTATTTATGCACCACAGTGAAGCAATTAGCCGTGTTTCTTCCTCTTCACAGACTGTCTATAATGTGAAGGAAAAAACCCCAGTGATGCACGTAAACAAGAGCATGGCTTAAATTTCCATTTCAAACAAAAAGCAGTAGCAGACAAGACACAAAGGCCCACATACACTGAAAGGAGACAACTTTTAGAGAGGGTCATGATGTTTATTTAGCTCACGCACCATGGCTTTGCACCAGAGGCAGCGCCAGTCTTGCAAGCGCAGAACACTGCCACAGGTTTTATCGCACACTGTGCATTTGGCACTCACAGGGAGGTTTCCTTCCAGCCACTGATGTGGCATTGAGATCTGTAATCCAAGCAGAGAAGAAATAAGTACAGGCTTTCCAGAACACAAGTCAGAGAACACAAAGCAGAATAGGCGGGACTGGAGCATGCAAAGATGCAATTTTTCATTCTGCATGAGGTTGGCAAGGGCACTCTCTAGGAACTATCTGCCTCTCTCTGGTACTTACTGAGGCACAGAAAGGCTACAGGGCTTCCCCAAGATCACACAGGAAGTCTGTGGCAGGGAAGAAACTACAATCAGGTCTCCCACATTCTAAATTTATGCACAAGCCACCGAATTGCCCAACCTTTACCAAGAGTATGAAAAGGCTCCCTGCACCTGAAAATGCTTTAAACTCAAAACTCTGCATCTTTAAGGTCCATAGCCCAAAAGGAGTCTCAGAGTGACAGGATTCTCTGTTGGTAAAAGGTAACTAAAATCGACAGGACTCTCTGAACTGACCACTGTTCTTTGACACTAGGTGGTTTTATATACCATATGCATGTAAAAGCAAAACCTTTTAGTTCCACAGTAAGTGAATACTACAGAGTGCTCGCCAGCCCTGGGACATACAGATCCATTTAATTTTTCCAAATCAGGACTCAGGGAATGAAAGCTGGAAGCAGCTCCAGCCATCCCAACCTGAAACTTTAACCATGTATACAGTAGGGGGAGAAGCATACGCAAAGCAGGCTCCCCACTGCCAGGTGCTCCAAGCCAGAGAGCTCAGGATGATACATACCCCATCTTCTTCCTCAATGATATCTTTCCCGATAGAGGCCAGTGTTGTCCATTTGCAGTTATTGGTTGCCCGAACAGCACACCGTTTGTGGGCTTTGAACTTACACACTACAGAAGAAGAACAATAACAAGAAGAAGAATTCATTCTCATGCAAAAGGGATAATGCAGCAGTACAAGCAAATGGCTCCATGAGCAGCAAAATGCAGTTACAGTATCTGGCTCTGAAAGACAGCACATCCACTGCCTTTGTTAGCAAAGCTAAAACAATCAGATCCAAAGCCACCAAATCAATTAGTTAAGCAGGCTGCCTTTTGATTGTACAGGTATTAGTTACCACCTTGTATGCCAGCAATATGTACACTAATATGCTTCAGCATTCCCACAGGCATTACTGGTGTTGATTTGTCCCTGCCAGAATGAGCTGTGAGAAGCCAAGCATGTCTGCTGTGCCAAAGCCGAGAAAGAAAGAATAGCCATCTGAAGTTCAAATGCTTAAATGCATTTGTTCCTGGGAGAAATACTTTTATCTGATGCTTCAAAAATATATATGTCCATACTTCGCGCTTGTAGGGTTTTATTAGTATATAGCAATAATTTGGGAGTATGAAAGTAAGTGCCACACCAGATTCTAACCAGCATTAACACTGTATTTTCTCACAAGCCACATGCACCCCTCCCAAATAAAACATACACCTTGTTTTTGGGAAGGCAAAATGAAGGGAAAAAAGATGCTTTCTGGAGTTATGACTGCACAGAGCAGGGATAGAATCTAATTTGCAGCTCACTCTCCCTCCCTTTCCTATTTAAACACAAGCTGAAACCCTAGCTGCTGCTGAAGACTGGTCTCCATGAGTGGGTTTATGATTCTGAAAAGAGGTGCGAAGCAGTGAAATAGAAGAGAGAACAGAAGTGGCTAAAAGAGCAAAACTGTCAGAAGGAAGTGGAACATCAAGATAATTAAAAAGGAGAGATGACCATGAATACCTGTGAAGAACCATGAGCCTGTAAGTCAACTGACTCCCTCAGCTGCCCAAATAGAAATGCTGCTGCAAGCAGGAATCAAAGCAGATCTTCCATCTAGCGAAGGTAGAAGATCAAATTCCCTTCTTAAGATGAGTACCCCAATTTTGGGGGGCTCATTTTTGGGGAAAAGGTGTGTGTGGTAAGTAAATATGGTACTATGTCCTTTCCAGCATCTTTGGATAACTATATAGGTACCTGCTTCTGTTTTCCTTGTGCATCCCCAAATCCCCCATGAAACCATCAGGAACTTGAAAGCAAAAGAAAAGTAAGACCAAGCCTGTAAAAAAAGTTCTGCTCTGACCTTCTGTAACTTTCCTATGCCCATTTGGTGCCATTTTTCCTCTGCACCCTTCTATAAACTGTACATAAGAGTATGGTTATTTAAAATGATCTTTGGAACATGCCAGTAAGTCACCCTGGTGACATGCCAAGTGCAAGACAATGAAGTGCTTTTACCTTCACAAGAGAGTCCATGTGATGTAACCCCTGATAATGCTTCTCGGCACACATTGCAGTATGTTGGCCGAGCGTGTGAGCAGGCATACCAGTTATGCATCCCTGAGAAATGGTCCATGCTGTACTGGGTTGACTGTTGAAAAAAACATTACAGAAGCACGGAAGGTGGAAGTTTAGTTTTTCTAAAAGAGAGGCTTGAACATATCAGATACAAAAAGCAGAAATGGAACATCTTTCACAGAGGAGGGGGCAGCAAATTAATCTATCCAAAGGGTTGGACTAAATGACCCTTCTGGCCTATTGTATACACACTAAATAGGCTGCACGCAGAGTACAAGGAGTAAGGTTGCTAAAAGTACAACAGGTGGATATTCTGGATGATGCTGAATATCAGGCAGGTGAGATTCAAGTCAGATGATGATTCAGAGACATTATACCAGCGAAGGGACCAAGAGTGCAAGGTTCTCAACCCCAAGGGAATGCGCAGAGTGACTAGGGCTATCAAGAAAAGAGTCACTTAAAAGAGGTTGTTGTATACAAGCAGCATTTCAGAGATTTTTTAGGTAAAGCCTAAACTACTGCTCACTGCAGTCAATCAAAGCCCTTGTATTAACTTCCAAGCGGAGCTGGATCAAATTCGTAAAGTAAGATGTAAGTATGGGCCAGGCTGCACAGAGAACTGAGGGTGAATAAGAGAAGTTATTTTATTACCTCAAAATGTTCCCTGTTCTGCACAGTCTTCAGTGCTGCAATCCAATCTTCCATCTCTTTTCTGTTATCAGCACAGAGGATGAGCTTCCGACATGGAGTGATAATCTGCAAGAAGAGAGAAAGAATGCTCGAGTTGCAGAAAACTGAGTAAGGAACAAGTTTTTCCATGGAGAAGTAATAACTTTTATTACAGGAAATTAAAGAGAACTGTCTGTAGAGAACTGCCTCGAATCAGCTGCATAACTGAGCAAAGGCTGTTTACATTATTAAACGGTATTTTCAGAATTTTGAAAGCCAACCTTACATTTTCAGTAGAGTTTAGGTAGGTAAAGAGCTCAATAATTAGATTTTGAAAAAAAAGCACTGGATAGTCATCCAAAGAACCCACAACAGAAAAGTCAATTGTTGAACAGTAGTGGGAAAGTCACAAGTTTGACTACGGTGTGTTTTTTTTAAACAATTTTTTCCCCAATTTTTCACATTAATAACAAATCAATTTCTATCCTTATTTTGTCTTCATGTGAACATGCCCAGTTTTGCTCACTAACACTCCCAGGAAAAACATGTGGTTAACTGAAGTTAAGGCTATAAAGATCTATTATTTAGGATAGGAGTGTCAGATTCACTCTGTGCCCTGGGCTTGATCCAGCCTACAGGGCTCCTTGCAGGTCAGATATGGGCCTGGTAGCAGTGGGGCAAGTGGTGGAAGTGGCAAGGCCAAGGTAAATGGCAAGCCAAGCAGTCACAGGGTGAGCAGAGCTGATGACACAGCCCTTGCTTGTCCCTCTGCCACCAACAGCCATGCCCAACAGGCCCTGTAGCCCTGGATTCTGTGGCAGGCCTCACCTCCAAATTCCCTGGCCTGCCAGAAAGAGCTCTGCAGGCTTGAATTCAGTCCATGGATTGAATGTTTGATGCCTCTGACTTAAAAGATGGAAGACCACATCAAAGCAAGAAGACAATGCCACTCAACAGCAATGCACATTTTGTCACTGCCAATGAAGTTAAAAAAGTCAAAACTGCCTCACTTCTACTGACACCCTGGTCCCTAAGCCTCCACTTCATATGGTTTCTTGCTTAGTCTCTCTTATCATGCTCTTTTGCAATGGGAACATGTGAACTTTTTAAACTCTGCAATGCTTAACGTGTATGCAGAAACTGCTTTAAAAACCACTGACAATGGCCCTCCCAAACTAATCAAAGACATCAGTCCTTGCCAAAACTAACAGATTTAAACAAGTAAATCCATCTGGGAGTCATGACAAGTCAGAATAAATAAATAACAAGAAAGTATTACAGACATGAGATCACCTTATTCTACATTTGACCCTCCTGTCTCATGAAGGCCTGATCTCATTTGTCATTACCCAACGATTGTGTGCGCGCTTTGGCACTGCAGAATTATTTCCCGCCACGTGGAGCTTTCTTTGCACGGTGCAATTCTCAGCTGCAGAGAGAAAACCCCGGTGCAAAGGAGTTCCCGCCGCTCGCATGTAAATTTGTTCCCCATTATTGACTGTTTCTAAATTATTCCCACGTGGCGGCTAGCGATTGGGTTTGTTTCCCGATAAACAGGTTGGGAGACTTGAGCAGTTTCCGCCCAAGTCAGAGATCTCCGGGGAGGACCTCATTTAGGAGGACTCCGCATCCATCTTGTGGAGAACTCTGGGCCACGTGGTAGAGCCTAGCAAACTCTGCGCGTGTCTCGGAGCCGACTGATGGTTTGATCACCCATCAAGAGTCTCTCCCCGTCACCGGATGATCCTTGACGTACCCCTGCCCTGCGCACTCGTTGAGAGTCACAGCTCGGACTCTCGTATCAGTTCAGAGAGCTCTCATCGTGTTTGTTTTGCGGAGCCTAGCAAACTCCACTCGTGTGTCTTCGGTGGAGCCTAGCAAACTCCACTTGATTTTGTCTGTAACTGCAACTCAAGCAAGTTTTCCTGCCTGCACCGCGACCATCTACAGTGTAAGTAAAATAATCTTTAATCAATCTCCACGCATCAGTGCCCAATTCTAGTTCGCCGTGCCAACTTTCCCCGGACCACGTGCCCGGGCTGCTGGCCACAGCCCCTCGGCCCCGACATCATTCACCTCAATTTTTTCTGAAAACATCTATCTTTAACTTAGATCCCCTGACAGTATGGCTTAAATTGATGAGTTTACCTCCTGGTTTAAGGAAAAAAAAAAGCCTCGCCTTCACAACATTTATGTCCTGGGACAGCTTTCACATGTGGATTTTCCCAAAATAAAAAACCACACTTTTTATAGCATTGAAGAACATTCTATGGCAAAAAGTTCCAGTTAACCAAAGAGAAACAAGAATGACTTGATTGTAGCCCATGGACTGGCAACATTTTTGGGCAGAATGCCAAAAATACTAGCAGCCCTGACTTGTAAGATCTTGATGTGCCGGGGTGGATGGAGGGAGAGCTGCAAGGGGCCTGATGCTTGTTCTGGCAGTGCAGCCCCAGCACATTCTCTGCCATCTAGCCTGAGGCATGTGTGTCTCTGCTGTAGCATATCAACGTTGCTTCTTCAGTCAATCAGAAGAAGTCCCTAGCGAGAAAATGATATGACTTCTATTCTTGTTTGCATATGTCTCTGTGCTTGTGGTCAACCACCAATTTAATCTTTTTTCCCAGACCTGGATCTTGCAAATGCCTAAATGTTGAGATAACTATTAACCTACAAAGTCCTGTTGATATCAACTGGATTATTTAGCTGAATAAAGTGAAAGAAGTGCTTAAGTATTTGCCAGAACACAATCCTGCCTCAAATGGGACTCTGATATTAAAGCACTGTAATACAAGGAGATTTTTAGCATTTTATATTACAATGTCCAAATTAACAATGTCCCAATAAGTTAAATTTACTCTAAGAGGTTCCAAGACCCATGCTAATAGAAGTCTATCTGCTCATTTGTTTCTTCTTATTCTATAACCCCACAAAAAATACCTATTACTTCATTTTTAATTAAAATATGGCACCCCTATGGCAGAACTTTTCTTCTGACCAAAGTGAAACAAGACTGAATGACTGTAGCCCATCAATACTGCTCTCAATACTGCTCCTTCAGTCAATTAGAAGGGATCAGTAGAAAGAAAAACACATCCCTCTGAAACAATAAAATGAAATGGACCAGGATTGCATTGGTTACCCAAGGCCCAGGCATCTCCTGTCTATGTATGTCCAGGCACTTCAAGAGTGATTCCACATCAAATGAAAATCTCTGTCTAACCAACAGTAATGGGAATATAGATCTCTAAGTATCTATGATACAAGGTAGAAAACAGGGGTGGAATAACGTAGCACTCTCTCCCACTTGGCTCATAAACCAGATTTAAGAATTAAAAACAAATGTAACAACCAACCTATCACTTTCCCACAGCTAAATTCAACTGGAACATCAAATTTCCTATTTATTTCCTGCCATACTTTGTCACAACAGAAAATCAAATGCTGAAAAATGCATATGTGACTGTAGACAAAATAGTATTAATTTGGGAAAAGTTTTTCCTTTTTCATTTAATCAGTTTTCTAACTATACCCCTCCTCCATAAAGCACTGCTTCTGGCCAGCAGTCCCCAAATTTGGCCCAGTCAAAGGATGGCATCAAAACAAAGAACAAACACTAGGTCCACAATTAATATTCACAATATATCTTTAAAAGAAGAAGCAGCCACTCAGTCGCTTTGCAGCTGCAAGATTTGTGGGGGTAGGTCCCTTATTTTCTGCTTATTCTATAAGAACCTAAGACACATTTGGACAGTAACAAAAATAATTGTTATAAAAAAACAGATGGTAAAATATTGACTCTCTCCATATAGAAAACTTGCAGCCTTATTGACAGGACCATCCCTTCAAAACGAACAAAAATTCAGAACATGACTGGTTCTGCACTTTTGATTAAAAGTTATACAGGATCAAATGTTAAGTCCTCTTAAAAGACCCAGAATCTAAAATATTGAGCCAGGACACAGAAATGTTGAAGCTCCTTTGGCAAGAGTCCAATTCCAGGGCTGCAAAATTTGTACATCTCCAAAGAACTGGTCTAATGAAGTGAAGAATAAGGTTTGAAGCCAGGTGATATAATCATTTTAAAGTCTCAAAATCCAATATCAAAAAGATTTCCATTCCACCATAGCACCACAAGTTCATGTGCCAGGAAACAAACATGGATCAAAAGATATTTGCACACTTGAAACCCCTAGACAAGAAATCACAGACCTGAAACTACGAGTTTGACCCACAACAGATGCCCAGAAATAAGGAGATAATACAACTCTTTGTAAATTATATTATGAGTTTTGGACAAGACCATTCCCAATGCACCAGTTCTAGAAAAACATTCATAATGATATTCCCTGACATCACAAGAGATAAGAATTGAGATAATGCGTCTAATATGCTCCCCTGCAAATGAAAAATCTCCAAAATGCTTCTTGGAAAAAGAGTATGGAGACACGGTGCTGATATAACTACCAACTGTGTAATAGTCAATATCTGTAATTCAAACTTTTACAGGGATAATTAAGAACCCAGAAATACAACAGTAGGAGGCATCCCAATCAGAACAGACCCACAGTTCAGAACAGGTTAAGTGCCAGACACCTCACATGGCGTATACCACCTCTAGGCACATAATTACCCTTACACTGCCTGGGCTGCAGGGAATCATACAGAGTAAGCCACTAACTAAACTGTTGCAGAGATGAGGAGAGTAAACGGTAAACCTGTTCAGAGCAAGGAACACTGAGCTTAATGAAAATGTACTTCCCTCAGGGAGTAGTGAGAGAAGAGAACAGGAGAGTGTGTGAGAAAGAGAAAGATGCAAATAGCCAAGTAGTGGAAGCTCCCCCCCCCTGATCCTCCCCACTTCTGTGCAAGTACATTTCAGTTTGAAGTGTCTACCTGAAAGACCCAAATAACTGCTGGGAGGCTAAAACCCTCTTGCCTTTCCAGTTACTAGGGAAAGAAAACAAAATTTGCTGCCCCCCAAGTGCTCCACCAGTCTGCTAACTTGCTTCTGGAAGTGGCTAGCTCCTAATATCCCAAGAGATGATACTAACCCTCCGCATCAAAGCCACACACCTTCCTGATCATGGAGTCATATACATTCACTCCTGGACAGGGTAACGATCAACTGACACGAAGGCCTGAAATCTGGTTATTCTTCTCTTGGCTGACATGGCCATGAATAGGAATGGTCTGGTTATTTTTTAAGTTCTGGGTAAAACTTCTGACTAACATCCTGGAACGGCATATTCCACAGGATGGCGACGCATTAGGTGAAATACTGTTTCCTTTTATTTGTTCTAAATTTACCGAGCAGTAATGTCATCTAATGACCTCTTGTTCTCATATAATGGGAGAGAATAAAAACAAGGGGCTGATTAGTTTTGAGTTAGGAAGGGGGTTTCTTTCCCTGGAGAATTACAATCAAAAGACAGAACAAAAATAAATCATGATATTATAAATAACTCATACAGTTTGTCTGGTTTTGGGGCTGGCAAAACTCTGAGGATTCATACCCTGACATGGCTTAGAGGTTTATCTTGAGGTGAACAACTATATACATTTAAACTGCTTCATCTTTCTAAAAAGGGAATTCCAACTATTAAACCGCTGCTTTTTGGATCCCAAGGGTTCTGAAGCTTCCTAACCTTTGAATATTAAGTTGGGTCCTTAAAATGGAAATAAAGGCTTATGTTTGTCTCCCTTTAGCTAAACATTAGTCCATAATGGGGCTGTTGAGGAATAAAACAACTGGCTGATGGTAACATGACACCCAACTTAATCAGCAGTGGCAAGAAAGAACCCACTCTCTCCATCCATCCTGAAAGGTCATCAAAATAGATGCGAGACAGGAACGGTATAAGGATATTTGAAAAGAGAAACTTATCTAAAGTGGGAACAAATTTGATTTATACCCAAAAAGAAACTCCTCAGTCTAAAAAAACCCCTGAACCATTATCTCTTGTAGACCAGCTGCCATTGTGATATCATGCCAGGACTTTGCATTGCAGACACTTATCTACCCTTTAGACAGCCAAGGCATCTTGATCCCATCACAGAAAACTTGCACTTCAAAACATTCTTCTCTAAATTATTTCCAGAATGTCTTTGAAGACAGAGGATGACATTACCCTAGCACTTCCCAAGCACACAGCATCATCTCCTCTACCCTTTCATCATAAAGTCTGACCTCTGACCAAGTTGAAAATCTCCATTCTGGCTGATGGTATCAGTTCTGGAAACAGATTAGTTACGAGTCAATGTACTGTTCTGTCCCGAGTCATCACCAGTTTAACTGACATTTAGAATCAGGCCAGCTGGCAAACAATGGAGCCAAGCAAGAAAAATCTCTAATTTCACATTCTAAAAATGGACTGGATGTCCCTAGATGACGTTCCCTGGTAAACAGCTGTGAATAATTGGTCAGAAAGACAGCCAATTAAAAAAATCTCATGCCTCCAGTCTGGAAGAAGAAATCCTACATTTCACCTTCTATATTTTCTTCCAAACAGCCTCCCCTTCCTCCACTCAACAGCACCAGACTAAGGCCAAATCTTCAACCGCTCACCTTGCTTGTATCAGTGGAGACCTTACTCATTGACTTCTTCCTGCCATGTTTCAAGGGTACCCAGAAACTTCTCAGAGATTGACTGGCAATTTGGACAAACATGCAGTGAGAATGTGCTTTATCAGAATGGATCTGGTGAGCTCAGTGACCACAAAAGACAGAAAAACAAGTTAAAAAGTCTCTAATCCAATCACAAAGCTGTCCTGAGAAAGGCACAGGCAGAGAAAGCAACTCAAAATTGTTCAGCTAAATATAGCTTCCCTGGGGCAGTATACAAGTGGGCCATGAGTGGGTGTATGAGAGGACCTGATGATGTTGGCTGCTTCCTTTTACTCACATCCTGTTTGTAAAACACACAGCCCTACTTAGAAATTTGTCACCCTTTATTCCCCCTAGAGATCATCACCTGATATGTTCAAAACAGCTGGGAGTTCAATGTGCACAGGGACAGTAAAATTCCTTATGTCACATGGGACTGAGGAGCTACAGTGAGAAGAAATATAAAAGATGCAGGGAGGGGCAGAAGCTTTACTAGCACAGCTAGAAAACCCAGTTTAATTACGTATGGGAGAGTCCAGCCCAGGCACAGGACCTAACAGTGGCTTTTGTACTGTGGATAAAAATCAGTCACATAACCTAAAAATTCAGAAGGAATATGGTAGGGTGGTAATATTTCTGGGCTAGCAACTTACCCTCCCCTTCATTCGAGCTCCTTGCATGGCTATAGTTGTAAAGTGAACAAATACAAATACAAAGCAGCGAGGCTGTGTTTACCAGCAAGACCCACAAATCAGCAGGGCCAGCATATTCTAAGCATCTTGTTGCAAAAACTCATAGAGCCCAGGATTGTTGGGATGGACTAGAGTTTCACAGTGCTCATGGTGTATGATAGATTTTCAGCTTGACATGTTGCCAAACCTGTGCCCCAACTGCAGCTAAAGTGACAGCCATTTCCTCAGGGAACAAATGGATTTAAAGAGCTGGCAAAAGACATGGGGGCAGAGAGGAAAATAAAAGAGGGAGCTTTAGAATCGGATTAGCAATTTATGCTTCAGTTTATGAGTGCGTCATTAATGGTCATTAATTAAATGCATTTGGAGCCACAGATACTGCTAATGGTAAAGTCTGGAATAACAAGCTGGCATGATTTAAACAGGTCTCCATCTTTTGGAAAGCAAGGGAGGAACTGTTATTGGATTGCTAAAGTTTGAGGACTGTTAACTTGGCTTCCTCTACAGGCTTCTGTTAGTATGCTTTTGACCATTAATCCTTAATGCAGCTCTGATAATGGACCCATACCCTGATGGTCCCATACGGAGCTGCCACAGAGATTAAATAAAACTTTAGGAAACTATTACTGTTTCAGAGTGTTCACAAATAGGAGCCACAGCAAAATTTCGCCATTTCTCTCCCCTTCAACACCAGGAATCCACTCTGAAAACCCCCCACTCAGAAACAGTTATTTTTTTATAGTGAAAACAGCTTTCCTTGACAATATGATAATCTCCCACGTATGGAAATGACCCTTCATTTCTGTTAACTATAAGGCCAGTTACTGGCTCCTCACACACACAACTCCAAATCTGATTTTTCTCTAGAAATGAGGTTTCTGTTTGCACAGATCACAGGCACCTAAACTTTACACTGCAGCACAGTGACCCTGGACTTCTACATGGCTCTTACATTTCATGCCTTAACCTATAGAACCCAGGAGAGACCAGGGCCATAGAAGGAGAAACATAACAGTGCTGCATGTCTTGGGACCGTATTTACATTTTTCAGGTTTGTTTCTTTTATGATATATACCAGATCTGTTAGGCATTCATGCAGTAACAGCAACAACTTCCTGAGCACCGCCTTTGGTAACTCTTGTTGGCACATCATGCTCCAAACAAAGCCCAACTTTTGTTTATTCATAATTTGCTGTGTCCCCATTTCTGCCTTCCCTATGCTGCAGTGGGAAAGCCAATAAGACATAGCATTCTGTGGGAAAAAGCCCATCTCATACCAGGGTCACATTCCAACATGCTTG
>NW_005841849.1:1366613-1370923 GCF_000455745.1 Alligator sinensis | reverse complement strand
TCCTGTTCCTGGCAGTCAGCAAAAGGAGTGCACACAAAGGTAGATTCCCCGAGTTACTCTTTCTTTCCCGTGAGTTCTGACCAGATGAAGTCCACACAGGAAAGAAGTTCCTAAACAGAACTATACAATTCTGGAATAAAGGTGCAATGGAAATGTTAAAAGACATTTCAGAGAACACCTCCAAGTTATTCAAACAGAAGCAAACATATCAGGAATGAGGGGCAGGTCAGTGCTCCCCAGTGTCACAGCTGCCGGTTTGGTGGTATAAGACACATCAAGGTTAGCAGCTAATAAATTGTAGAATTGAGCAATGCAAGACCTTGTCTACGGTAGGAAAATGACCTGTTGCTGACAACT
This sequence comes from Alligator sinensis, assembly GCF_000455745.1. Classification (NCBI taxonomy): domain Eukaryota; kingdom Metazoa; phylum Chordata; order Crocodylia; family Alligatoridae; genus Alligator; species Alligator sinensis. The sequence continues at coordinate 1,370,566 of NW_005841849.1, read as the reverse complement.
TATTATTGTTAATAGCTCCCTACAGCTCACTTGCTTAAGCAACACCGAAAACGGGTTAGCTGCTATAGCACAAACAAAAAAGTAAACTGTTCTCAACAGCACGGCAAACTTAACACTGTGCTGAGGATAGCTTTGTCCTGCTACAAAAACAATGTAAGCATTTGTAACAATTGCAGGGGTGGAAAACTCAGCAGGTCCTTTTCCTCATTGTAGATATGGCCTTTAGAGCAAGGATCGGCAGTAGGGGAAGAAGGCCCTTGTCCCCTCAAAACAATCCTTGTTCAACACCTGTCCTGTTTCTGAAATTACTTCTGGCTTCCCTCACAGCAGTCCTGCCTTCTCCTCCCCTTCAGGCAGAGGCTGTGAGAGGCTAGCATTTACATGCTCAGGAAAGGCAGGTAGACTGCACTAAGGTTACCAGAAAGCAAACAAACCTTCAAAAAAAAGGTGTCAGCACTCAGGCACAAGGGCAGGAACAGGCACTAAATTCCCTTCCTGTAAACTTCCCTCTACAGGGACAAAATCTCTTTACAAACATCAAGCTTTCTCTTTCCAAGTCCCCATCTCACCAGTTTCCCCCAGTTCAAGTCCGATTATCACGCTTTACCTGCCTGAAAAGCACTTCGCACATTTTTAGGTGCTCCCATAATCCCCAAATCTCTCCCAGCAGTGCAGCAGGGACAAACAGCTCCCTCAATTCTGTTAGGAGCAAACCCCAACAGACCTTTCTTAAATGGCTAGTTTTGGGACTTGTGTTTGCCCTCTACGAACAGACTAACAACCAGTTCCAGCAATAGAACAGATTAAAGTCCTGGAATCCCACACAGGAAAGGATTTTTAAAAGACTATTTTTACTGGCCAGGAGCGACTCAGAAGGGTCTGTTTACCAAGGGCTGTTCTCCAGCAGAAAAATGTTACTGAGGTTTGGTGTGCGAATGACTAAGGCAGCATGTTAGTCTGTAACTGGAATGGTAGTGAAAGGAACTGGGGACTGACCTGCATTGAATGGAATGGTAAAAACCAGTGACACTAGTTTGCTAAAATGGCAAGTCACTCCAGATGGTAGCCTTATTTTTAGTTGCTTACAAGTTTTGACAGACAGGAAACTCTGAAAGGCCACCTGTGTTAGCAGAGAGATTAAACATGTTAACACAATCACATGCAAATTTTTTATTCTGCACACACGAGTGTGGGAAAGGCAACAATCCCTGTGGGAGCCTGGTACTTAAAGAGAATGGCAATCTTGTCCAGTTAATAGAAGAGATCTTAAAGGGGATGGGGAGGAAATCTTTCCCTCCATTCATTAGACTCTCTTCTAATCCCCACTTTCTCATTCTCCAGTGTCTCCTTGATGCATAGCCTGTGACTATTTGCACACAGAAATATGGGGCTGGGGTAAAGGTCTAGTCCAGTAAGTTCTGACACTCCCTGATACAAGTGATCTTCAACACAACTGGAATAGGAAAACTCTTCCCCACCCCATGCTCTTTGCCCACAGTACTCTGCCAGCTTATTCCCTGGAGCCTGCTGTCTGAGAGGTTGTCTGTGTTGGGGAATTCGGGGATGCCCACAGAAATGAGCCAGGTTAGTCCTTTAAGCATATTATCCAGGGTTCTGTATAGATCAGACAGTCTGGGGAGCCTGTGGAAGTGGAAGGCAACATTAAATTCTTTTTAGCTTCCTCCAGACACTTCATGTCAGTCCCTGGGCCCAGGGACTGAGTCTGACTTCCTGCAAAGAACATGAAAACAAAAGTTCTTATATATTTCTTCTCCTGAGAAAAAGAGGTCACATGTTTTTCCTCAGAGTTTATATTTCATACCAGCAAAGTAACCTCTAATTCTGGTTCTTTTTGCTGTGGCAATGCCTTACAGAAACATTGCTACTGAACCAAAATACAGCCAGATGACATATAGCCTGATAGCCAGCTGTAATAATTCTGCATCTCAACTCATTCAGTCCTAAACGCTTCAGATATAATATATGCTTTCCAGTGACAGGTTACAGGGCATTCTGGGGGTTGCCTTCACTGATAATATACATACATACATACAGTTTTTACTTCAGGATATCCAACACATGACCTAGCCTAAGGTAAAAAGCAGTGAAAGCACAACGCTTTAGTTTTTACCAGAAAGTAAACTCACTGAAGTACCCTGTTGTGCCCCAACCAGGGCTAACCTTAGCAAATTGACCTCTTGGCAAAATGAATGTGCCATGTCCTCACTGCCTTTTTAGGATAGTTCACACATGTTCACTACCCCGAGTTAAAAGAAAAAACCCCAAAAGCATGTGCTTGGTTTTTATTTTGTTTTTGTTTTTTTTATAGAGAAGAAAATCCTAAGAAAATATCACTCTCAGGGGAACACACTCAAATCCATACAATTCCATGAGACAAGTACAGTCGTCTTACCTGCCTGATTAAGTTAGGGTAAAAAAGTAAAATGAAGCTACCTAGCAGAAACTGGAGTCATCAAACATGTATCCAGAGAGGGGGTAGCTGGGGAATGACAATAACCACATTTTCCCATTTGGTCTGTCCCTCAAGAGAGAAAACATTCACACTCACAAAAGCAATTCCACATACCTCTCCCCTAAGCCTTCAGCTCCTACCTCTCCTTTTAGTCTTTCCCAAAGAGATAAGATATCCACAGAAGTAAAACATGACCATAACCTGGCTTCCCTTGCTCCCCACTGACCCAGGTTCAAATGTATCAGCAGTGCAGAACTAGTTGTTAACCTATGTATACAAACCTTCCAATGGCTGTGCAGGCAACAACTCCCGCTCCCCACGTCCATTCAGTTCTACAGAACACATACTACACACCAAGCACAGAAGAACAGCACATTATTCCAATTAAACTAGAGCGCCTGAAGCATGCACTTACTCCAATCAATCTGAATTCTTGGTAGGCTGTTATACAGGACTAAGTGCTGCCTTTTTCAATGCCCAGTCCAGCAAACTCAGATCACATGTCTTGTCTTAAAGCTGCAGACCTACATTCAATCCTCCTCTGAACCAAAGAGACTGGACCAGTCTCATCCCTCTCAGAACAAACAAGACAGATTGCTTGACAGGAGATTAATAGGATTATTCTCTGCAGCCAATCTCCCTGAGCTCCGTTCCACTCTCCACAAACTAATTAGCCGTCTGCTTGAGGAGGAGCTGGGACAGATTTGCTTCTGCTGGCAGTGAACCCAGGAGGCAGGCGCTGACTGTAATAACATGCTGCTTCCTGTCTGTGGCAGAGCAGAGAGGTACTTCCCAACTGAGAAGGGTTTATGGACTCCAGGATTTTAAGCTCCACCTCTTCAACCAAGCTGATTTTCACTGCTGAGGGGGGGCCAGCAGCGTGGATATAGGCAGCTCTATGGTTTTTCTGTGTGTGCGCGCATTAGTTCCAAGCAGCTTTAACAGCAGCATCAGCACACAGGAATCATACAGCAGACATCTGTGAACTTCTGCCTGTGGAATCTCAAGGGTCTGAATCAGCTGAGATGGGAAGCTGATGTTGAAATGTGTGTAAAAAGTCACTTGAAGCAGGGTAAAAGTCCAGACACATTCCAGACAAAACTGTCTGCTGGAAACAACTGGAAAACCAATTCCAGAGCTGATGGCTGGAAGCAACACAAAAAACAAGTTCTGTGCTAGGAAAGAACCAATGGTTCACCTAGTCCATGCCAGGCTTGGGGCAGCGGTATCTTGCTCTTCTGGAAATACATGCTACATTATTAATTTCAGGCTTGGCTTTTCTCTCAGAATCACTGATGTTATCTGCTCAGTGATGGGATATACAGACTGCACACTTGCCAGGAAGGGGTCACTCAGCTGCTGTGGACTAGTAGCTCTGTCCCATTATACCTACAATACTTAGAGGGAAGGCTCAGCTTCAAGAGAGCTGGCCAGAAAGTAGAGCAGACTCTCAAGGAGGCAGCAGCCCAGCAGTAGGGAA
>NW_005841849.1:1365013-1366533 GCF_000455745.1 Alligator sinensis | reverse complement strand
AGGGAAAGCATGAATGTCTGTTCAGCAAGTGTGAACTTGCTGTGACAATAAGATATACAAACCTTGAATCTCAGGCGCAAGAGACGACCCCCCCCTCCCAAGCCTTCTTAGTGACTTTTAGCAGACTTGGTCAAACAGCAGCTTGAGCATCAGTTGTCCTATCTGTGAATCTTCTGTGAATCAAGACATTTCACCATGGCAGCACTGCCCACAGACTTAAAAGCTAGCTATGATGGTGGCCCTCGGTTATGAGCAGGTCAGAGCAAGCATTCTGGAGAGACTCTCTCAAGGCAGCCAGGCAGGACCTTGGTGACTGACTGTGTTTCAGAACCAAGAAGTCTTATTCAGAGGTCAAACAGTGGAATTCCCCTTCATGCAGCATCTTGCACGAATAGGCCCAGCCAAGGGCAGAGACTGGGAGATAAGTATTAGTGAGAGATGTCAGCCAAAGCTGCCAGGCTTATGAAAATGTATAGGTGCTGGCAAGAATCCATTTGAGACCAAATGGGCAGCTCAAGAGAAAGAAAAGACTGCCTAGGGAGAGTGGTGTCTTAGGGCCAAACCCTAGCCACAGAAGGTCTTTGGAACTATGGCATTGGCCTGCTACAGGACACAAGTCCCTAAATACTGCAGTAGTGCTTCTTTCTCTCTCTAGAATCATACTCTTTTAAGACAGAACACAGTGTATGAAGAACAAAACACATATTTCTTTTACAGATCAGGGATGGCATCTTGTGACAATACCCCACATACTGTCTCAGTAGAGGAAAGGGTAGATGGAATATATCCTTCCCACTAATCAGGAAAGTGCTCAAGCAGCTCACACTTCGCTGATCCAGGCTGTGGTACCTTCAGCTGAAGCTCTCTTTAAAAAGGTAGAATAGGTCACTGAGCAGTCCTGGGGAAGGTCACTTGAGAGCTAAAGAGACAACAGTCTACCAAATAGCTGGTGGAGCCCCCAAAATCAGATGTGGAGTCAAGAAACATGTCAACCAGGTAGATGGCAACCTTAATGTTAACGGTAATATGGAGCAGTAGCCAAAAGAGAAGAGACCATACTAAATATGAGTTAGTTTTATGTGCCCCCAAAAGGGGGGCACATAAAAAGTGGAAACAGGGAGAGATTACCAAAGAGGAGTATACCTCCTCTGCTCGCACTTGTAGGGAGCCAGTTAGATGGGCCAAAGCTACCATGGAGCTGAGGATGGCATCCCAAGTAAAGGATAACAAAAATTTATTTTTTAGATATATAGGGAGTAAAAGGAAGCCCCAGGGAGGAATAGGACCCCTACTAAATGGGCAGAAGCAATTGGTGACAGACAGGAGGGACAAGGCTGAACTCCTTGATGAGTTCTTTGCCTCAGTGTTCCTAAGTGAGGGGCAAGACAAGTCTCTCACTGGGATTGTAGAGGCAGCAGCAAGGCGTCAGACTACCATGCGTAGACCTTGAGATGGTGCAGAGTCACTTGGAGGAACTGGATGCCTTTAAGTTGGCAGGCCCAGATGAGCTCCATCCGAGG
>NW_005841849.1:1352406-1364010 GCF_000455745.1 Alligator sinensis | reverse complement strand
ACCTTGTGGCTGCCTATAAGTTCATCACGGGGGCACAGAAGGGAATTGGTGAGGTTTTATTCACCAAGGCACCCCCGGGGGTTACAAGAAATAATGGCCACAAGCTAGCAGAGAGCAGATTTAGACTGGACATTAGGAAGAACTTCTTCACAGTTCGAGTGGCCAAGGTCTGGAATGGGCTCCCAAGGGAGGTGGTGCTCTCCCCTACCCTGGGGGTCTTCAAGAGGAGGTTAGATAGGCATCTAGCTGGGGTCATCTAAACCCAGCACTCTCTCCTGCCTATGCACGGGGTTGGACTCGATGATCTAGTGAGGTCCCTTCCGACCCTAACATCTATGAATCTATGAGTTGAACAAATGTGAACAAGCAAAATACAACTCCGCATTGCAACATTTAGCCCTAAGCAGTACAGCTTCTTGGAGGCTGGAGATATTTTCTGAAAGAGCACTAAGTCTTTAGCAGATCAGAAGTTCAAGGAAGGTAGAGAGTGAAAACACATGGAACCTCTAACATACAGTAATAACTGCCTCTACTATACAACACTAGATGTGAGGTCTCATATTTTGAACAAAGCTTGTTAGCTTTGATTTTGAAAAGAGTGAAAAGTTCTCAGTGCACTTTTAAAACGGAATCAAAAGCTCTAAATTTTGGAGGGAACTGAGCTGGGAAGATGTGGAGGGGGAAACAGAGTGTTCACAAAGGGAACTGAGAGAAAATTGTAGGGCTCTGAGGAATCCAAAGCACTGACTAGTGATGTGGCAGGCCAAACAGTAACAGAAACTTCCCAACCTTTTGATTTGCAAGTATTTTTTATAGCTCAGTGCGAACCACAGTCCAACCTCTATACAAACCTCAAAAGACAGAAAACAGAAACACACAGAGAGGCCAGACATTACTCTAAAGTACTCCTGGAGCAACTATGAGCCAGGGAGAGTATACATCACCATCTGCCTGCCTCCCAAGAGCTAGACTATTTCTACTGCATACTTGGTTCTATGGGAAGGCAGAGGCCTGATGCTGATCTGGTGCCAGAGTCATGGAAGTAATTCCTTCTGCGCTACTGTGCTTGGATGCAGAAAGTTGTGTAAGGCATTTAAAATTCCCTTCTCTCTTTACAAAACACCCACTGACAAAGATGAAAGATGTCCTCCACTTGCCATATATTCACTGGCAGCCACCAGTCTTGGGAACCCATGGAGATTGCACCTTTGGTGGGTTACTGGCTACCACCACAGCTTCCTGTGTGGCTGAGGAGTCTGATGCATGACAAGCAGACCCCCTGGTAAGTTGCACATACAAACATGGTTGAGCTTGTGCCAGCCTGCAGAGTACCGTTTTGTCTTGCCTGCCTCTGACACCTTTTCTCTATCTTATCGTTGGCACTCTCCATCTCAAAGCAACATAGGCCCTGCTTCATGGTGGCTTGTTTTCCATTTGCAGTGGTCCCAAATGACTGATTCCCAGCATTGGCCATCAATTCGCAGCTCACAAAGGTTTTTCTTGCAGACATCAACAAAACAGAGTTTGGGTCTTCCAAGTTGATGTTTGCCAATGGCCAGCTCACTGTAGAGTACGTCCGTGGGGATTTGGCCTTTGCTCAACTCACATGTCCTAATCAATGGAGGTGTCTCTGTCTCAGGAGCACAAACATACTGGGCATCTGGGCCCATTCCAGAACAGCAAAGTTGGAGATTTTGTCACGCCATGTTATGCCCAGGATACAGCAGTCACAACTATTCAGTTTTCTTTGTACCTTGGCCTAAGGAGACCATGGTCTCACTGCTGTACAATAGAGAGCTAAGTATGCAAGCACTGTAAATGGACACACCTTTGTCAACAGAGTGAGTGCTCTGTTTTTCCAAACTCTCTTTTGAAGTTTAACCAGGGCACTGCTTGCCTTCCCAATGTGAGCATTAATTGTGACTTCCAAGCCAAGGTTTTGCAAGATGGTGGAGCCCAAGTAAGTGAAATTTTCAACCACTTCCAGGCTTTCATTATTTATTCTAACTTCAGGAGGGTGGTTAAGTTCTTGACCCATTACTACTGTCTTCTTTAGGCTAATGGTCAGATCAAAATCATCACAAGCAGAAGAAAAGTGACCCATGAGACTTTGCAGTCTTGCCTCTGAATGCTTAACATTTGCTGTGCCATCAGCAAAGAGCATTTCATGGACAAGAACTTCTCAGGTTTTCGTTTTGAGATGAGTGAGGTCAAAGAGTTTCCCACTGGATCTGGTCTGAAGGTATAACTCCTTCTGAACAGCTACTGAATGCAGATGAATCCCAAAAAGCGTCAGAGCTAGGACACAGCCCTGTTTGACACCACTCTTGATTTCAAATTCTTCTGAACATGACCCATCAAACTTTACCATTCCATACATGGTGGACTTGATGCTCAGAGGCTTAGGAAGGCAGCCAATCTTCTTCAGGACTCAGAACAAACTATCTCTGCTGACAAGATCAAAAGCTTTGGTGAGATCAACAAATACTATGTACAGAGATTTTCTTTGTTCACGGCACTTTTCTTGTAGCTATCTCAAAAAGAATATCATATCTGTTGTGGATCTACTGGATCTGAAACCACACTGAAACTCAGGGTAGACTCAGTCTGCAAGGGTCTGCAGTCTTAGCAGGATGACTTTGGTGAACAGCTTCCCAATGAAACAAAGTAAGGATATACCATGATAGTTATTGCAGTTGTTCATATCATCTTTGTTTTTGTACAGTGTGACCATGCTTGCATCCTTCATATCTTGAGGAAATTCACCTTCACTCCAACATATACATATTAATTCATGCAAATGGAGGAGATAGATGGATTTCCCACACTTAATAACTTCAGCCGGTATGCAATCACAGCTGGGGCTTTACCACAAGAAAGCCGATCAATGGCTTTTTCTACTTAGTCTATGGTAGGTTTGTGGTCAAGTGTGTTGAGAGTGGAGTTATGGACCACATTTTCATGAGAGCAGAGTCCTGAGTAATGTTCAACCCATCAATTGAACTCATCTGCTTATTGCAGTCATTGATGGCTTCACCTGTGGAGGATTTTAAAGGAGCAGTCTTTCTCAGAACTGGTCTGAGAGTTTTCCCGATGCCCCCATACATTGCATGCATGTCTCTTCGGTCACATCTCATTGTATGTCTGACCTTTTGGTGGATCTCTTGAAGCGCCTGCAAGTTGGTGTGGCTAGGGTCATGCTTACATTTAAGAAGAGCTGACCAGTTCTGTGAGTAGGATCATTTCAGATGAGTTCTCCTCGAACCAGTCATTTGAGCTGTGATGCAAGGTACCACAAGAGTCCAATGCAGTTTGACAGATGGCTCCTTTGAGCTGAACCCATTTCTTCTCAGCAGTATTACATGGCTTAAGAAATGATAGAACCCTGGAGAGAGTTTTGATGAATTGAGATGATGTGTCTTTAGCTTTCAGTCTCATGACATTGATATGTAGTAAGTAGACTTTCTTGCTCTTGTACAAGCTCACTACAGTTTTACCTGTACAAACTCACTAGAGTTTTACCTGCAAAATTAATCTGATTTTACAGATGAGGAAACAGACCGATAGATACCTATATGTTCTCAAAGCCACAGAGAGAATAAGTGTTGGCACTGAAATTACAATGCAGGTGTTTTTGATTCTCTGTCCCATAAAGAAACCATGAAACTATTCTGTATGGTAAGAAAAGAAACAGCCATCCAAAGCTGATTTTCAGAATGGTGCTGGTATTCACAGATGTAGCTGGGCCTCTTCTTAGCCTCTGAGGACAGGCCTAGAAGACACTTTCTCTCCTAAAATATCTCTAGAATTTAACCAGATTCCAAGGTTTATGCCACAACTAGATGCAACTGAGAAGAGGTACAACAGGACAGGACTAACATCTATTGGCAACAGCCTCAGTTTAAAGCATGCAGAGTTCTGTGAGTTTATGAAATCTATCCCCATCTTCCTATATTTTATATGGTGCTTTTAATTACCTGCAAATTTGGAAACCATAAAATTAACTCCATTTTCCAAGTTGCTCAAAAGCATATTAAACCAATCTGGCATTGAACCTTGTAGGATCCCTTCTTGGTCTGCCTCTCCCCAGTTTGTAATTTCATCACAACATAGGTATATAGTTACAGAAGGCCTGAAAAGGCTACCATGATCATTCAGTCTGACCTCCTGTGTAACATAGACTACCAAATATAATCTGTAGTTCATTCAATGGAGGAAATTTGTCTGTCTTACTACATAAAATAACACTAAGCACCAAATAAAGTTCTTGTGGCTTTAAAGGGCTGAATAAGGGCATCTCTTACAGCATAAATCTAGCACCACAATACAGTAACTCACAATATTTCATGTGCACAGGGGGCCAAGTTACAATTGTTGCAGGAAACACATTGTCGCGGGGCACCTCGCTGCCCCGCTCCTAGAGAGGGGAAACCTGCCAGAGGAAAAGCTCTGGCAGTGCATAAGGAGCCCTAGCAGCAATTAGGGAGTACAGCTGTGGGTTGCCAGGGGAACTAATGAGAGTCAGCTGCCTGTAGGAGGCAGGGCCTGGCCTTTATAAAGCCCGGGGCTGAAGCCAGGCTGGCAGTTCCCTGCCAGCAGTCAGAGAGGCAGAAGCTCCTGGAGCTGAGATGCGAGAACTGCTCGAGCAGAGTAAAGGATGGCGGCTCCGGGAGATTGGAGCAATGTTGTTATAGCCAGGTGGCCTTAAGTTGTAGCCAGGAGGCTTGTGGTTTTGTTGTTGTCGTTTATTATACCGGTGGCTAGGGTGAGGCTATAAGGGGTTGGAGGAGGCCTCATAGAGACCCCCAGAGGGGTGGGGGCCCCAGCGCCAGAGCAGGCGCAGCATACTCAGGGGGAACCCCCAGTGGTATGGGGACCCCGGCGCCAGTAAGGGCGCAGTATCCTTAAAGGGGCCTCACAGCAGAGTGTGAGGACCCCGGCGCCCAGCGTGGGCACAGCGAGCCCCAGAGAGGGGGCAGTATTATTAGGAAGCCCAGCGTGGGCACAGCAGCCCCAGAGGGGCAGTATTATTAGGAAGCCCCAGGGCGGGCGCGGCGAACCCTGAGGAAGGCCTAGTGCTGCAATAAACCCTGGAGAAGGGCGGTGTACTGCGGTGAACCCTGAGAGAGAGGGGGTAGTGGTGCGGTGAGCCCGGGAGAGCGGGGGTAGCAGCGCGGTTGGGCCTGAGAAACGAGTGGCTCATCGAGAAGTCCCCAGAGGGGGCGCAGAAGTCCCCAGGAAAGGGAGCGACATTGCAGGGAAGGCCCCAGAGAGGGGCAACATTACAGGGAGGCCCTGAGTGGGCTCGGAGAGCCCAAGGAAGGGCAGCACAACAGAGGAGGCCCGAGAGACGGGTAGTGTACATATAGAGTGACAATCCAACGTCTATCCCATCTGCGAGGCTTGGGGCATGGTATTAGGGGTTGGTAGGAGCCACGCGTAGCCCATAAGGCTAGGGTGCCTGGGAAGCACCCATCATACAGGGAGACCCCCGGTGGGTCCGGGAAAACACGGAGACAGAGGTCCCAGCTAACCGTGCCCAAGGAGACGTGAGGCAGCCTCCCAACTTAACCTAACATCAAAGATGTGGCGGGCGAGAATCTGAGGGTGCCCTTGGGCTGACTTGGCACGGAGAGGGGGGCTTAAGGAGATCATGGCCCTCCTGGAGGCCGCCGCCGTGACACACATGTTTATAAACATACATTTATATTTCCTGACTTTTCTACATGCAACTTCTTAGCCACAATACTGCACTCATCATATTCTTGCATTAAACACCATATTCTTGCAATAAAACAGTGATCCAGTTTTACATATCACTATGTGGACACCCCTAAAACTAACAGCGGGTAATAATGGAATCTCTCTGCTGTTAACTAAACCACCTACTGACTGGCACTGACTTCCATCATCTTCTTGTGGCTTGGTTAATACAACAGCTGCTCTTTGAATAACGGTTAAAGTGTACTTTACCCAGTGAGAGGACCACAAACAGCTGAAACATCTTTAGGAACACCCAGTCTTAGGAATAAGGGGGTGGAAGGAGGGAAGTCATACAGGGAGGATGGTAAGCGAAGCAGTAAATTCTACCGTGAAGCTGTTGTTGACATTCTTAGTGCTTGATTCTGCCACACTAGCATCTGTCAGGTCCACCTCATCAAATATAATTGACTGGAAAAAACATAAAATATAAAACACTGGGTCAGGTGAGTAAGACACATAGCCACTGAGAGTTGCATCCAAATGCCAGCCTTTAGCTTTCCCTTCTAGAAAATACCGCATGGTCTACTTCACTAGATGTCTTTTTTTTTTTTTTGTAGGTTTAGTGTTTGTGAAAGCAGCCAGACCAAAGGCCCTGAAGACTGGCCTTTCTTATCAAGAGATTTCATAACATGGATGACAGGTCAGATCCATTAGGGCAAATGCTAGGCTGCCCAAATCCTTTTATTCATTCATGTCCTCTCCTTTGTTTCATTTTTAATAAAGACAGAATCCTGTCTTTAGGACAAAGAGTTCAGTAGAGGATGTAGAGGAAGGTATGATCCCCAGCATCACTGGTGGATTCCTGTGTGACTGTCATGTTTTAAGCACAAAAGAACAAGGAATTTCAAACTGAGGCACAGGAAACAGAGTTTTCAACTGTGACAAAACTTAGAGACAGACACTTCCAGGTGCAGCTGCTCTATCCTAGACTGAGGACTCACTACTTGTATAGATCCACATGCCTCCATCATTCCATCCCATCTTGCTACCTCCTACAAACTGCATCTCACCTTTGCAGTTTTTGCATAGTAGAGCGTCCGTCCTCGCAGTTTGAAGTATCGCCTCTTCCAGCGCTGGAATGAGCTGGTCTGTTTCATTAGCATCCCCTCTTTTATAACAGTCTAGGAACCAAGAGAAAAAAACACAAGGTGAAACTTTGTTTACTAGCAACTTTTTTGCCCCTTTCACAACACACATACCGCAAGAGGATGCAAAAGAGGAAAGCTCAGTTTGATAATAATATTCCTAGTGCCCCCTCCTGGAAATACATTACACATGCATTTATTTAAGCAGGTCTTTTATCAACAGCTGATTGTGAGAGAAAGCATTGTTCATCTGGGGATGCAATTCTGGCCCTGTCTGTTGATAGTCAAATTTTGACAGAAGCACAGATCCAAGGTCTATTCTGGTGATCGTCTCAAGGCTTCACTGTGATACAGAATGTGGAATAGTCACAATCCCTGAGATCAAACCCCAGCTGGAGCTCTGATTTCAGCAGAGTTTGACTATATACATATATGCCACAAGCCCCATCCAATCCTGTTCTGTTAAGCTATCAGCGTTCGACTAGCACAGGAGGCAACCTAAAGGCCTACAGGAGAGGGAAACAAGAGCAAGGCAGGAACAGTCTCCAGCTTCAGTGTTTGGTATTTTTCAGATATTCTTGGCCTTGCTGCAGCACTCTTTGGCTGGCTGCCGTTTCCCAGGGCTGAAGTGCCAAAACTGTCTCTGCACATAGCCCTCAGGTTTTTTTCACCACTCCATAGCTAGACTGACATAGAAGCACAGAAACACCACCCATTCACTCACATATTTTGCATATGTAGAGTACACAGACATATTTAGTCCACATTTGTTTCATCTCACTTCATCAGACACATTCATTTCCCCAACTGAGGGCAGACACCGGATACCAAAAGCTAAACTAAAATAAGCTCAATGTTGTGTCTTAAAAATACAGAAAAATCAGAGTTAAGTTTTCAGCCTGAACTCACTGATTGTGCAAGGTCAATGCCTGTGTCCCAAAATGGCAGGCAGACACGGTTTCTCAATGCCCCAGGGTACCCTCTCCCCTCACTAAAAGAAATATAACCTGCAGTAAGTCACCCACCAGCGACAGAGTCCAGTCCATTAACATACTGTTAAGACACAAAGAACAAATGCCCTGATAATCCTATGACAGGCTAGAAAAAAGATGGATTTAATACACCAGAGCTCTCTATGCAAGACACAGATTCAAAATGGAATACAGTCAACTAATAGCTAACAATTAAGAAATAAGCCCATAATCCTTTCTGCACATCCACTAATCAGCTGCGGTATTCATGTCAAGCCTAGCAGAATGCTATTGGGAATATGCCCCTTATTGATCCATAGCTTTCATATTTCTCTACCAATCCTTTCAAGGATCCTGAAACTGCTTTTTACAGCGCTCCATGTGTAGTGTTAATTTGTTCTGTTCGTCCTCATTTTACAAAACAGCTACAGACTGTAATACTTTCCACATGCTGGCTTTTGCCAAGTTCGAAGTCAAAGTTTCCTCAAAAACTGCTTGGAAAGCAAGTGCTGAGTACAGTATAAGAAGAAACATCCATGTGACCCAGTACATGTTTCCCTATCACTAGGTCAAGCTAACCCCAAACCAGACAGAGACCCACAATTGCAATCCTAACACTCTTTATGAAAGCTCAATGGGAAAAGAGTAGGTTCCTGAATATTGCTTCATCAGACTTGTAGTGAAAGAAGAGGGGATGGAGGCAAACCTCTCTGGGCTGCTGGGCTGGAGATACAGAGAAAAGTGATAACTTGCTAGTGAGCTCACTAATACCTCCAGACAACAACAGAGAAGACAGAAGATGGGTCTGCTATCACTAAGCCCTTGTAAACTGCCACCTCCAACTAGGCCACTCCAGTCCTTCCACGTGCATCAGCTGGATCCACTGAGATAGATAAGCATAACTATGCTCTACCAGAAGTCCACTCTCAACTACCCCCACACCAACAGAGTCAAGCCTGTACTCTCCAGTACTCCTCCTCAGCAAGCAGGGCCTGACCAACACCTCTCTTCCGTACCACCTTGCTGGTTGAAACAGCAGGCAACTCCTTGCCAGGGCCAGCTTTCATGCTTTCATGTCATAGTGCTTTCAGGAACACAAAAAAGCAACTGCAAATTGTAAGATTAAAGCCAGAGCCCTAACGGATGACGAGTCTACTTCCCTCCCAGCTCCCCACATCCTTAAAAGGGAGCTTTAAAAGGCACTCTGGAAATCTATTTTTCCTATGTCCCAGTAGGGGCATAAGCACAAGATCAGAAGATCAGGATAATTAGAAACCTCATGGCAGTTGAGGAGCCCTGTTCCTCCTCATCAGCTCAGCACAGTGCAGAAACACGCAGAAATATGACCCACACCCTGCCGTGCAGCAAGCCTGTGATCAACTGGTGATGGTGGTGTGAAGCTGGAAGCTGGAATATCTGCAATCAGTCTGCAGCATCTCCACCTTGCACAATTAGCAGCCAGAGCAAGGTGAAGGCAGTCACTTGGGAGATCTGGATGCAATATCTTGTTCTGTCTCACACTCCCTAGACAAGTCACTTAGTCCCTCTGGGCCTCAGTTTTATCTGCAAAACAGGGATAATAAATGCTTCCTTACTTTTCAGGGGCATTGTGGAGATATATACATGTAAGATAAGGGGCTCAGACATGGAGATCATAATGCACCAAAGCTAGAAATTGAGGTGGTCATTTGACTGACTTTGCAAGAAATCCCCTGCTGTCCATCGTGGCCAGAAGGACAGTGGTTAGGAGAATAGGCACCAAGCGAGGAGGAAAAATCCATGAGATTCTGACAGAAACCAAGAGGGGAAAAAACTGGACACTAAACAATGCCACACACTGACTTTGACATCTGGGAGAGAATGGGCCCCTGGATGCAGAGCCCCCAAATAACACTGCTTGCTCTCAAGCAAGGGGCCTAATTGAAGAATGCCAGAGCAGACCAAAACACCCAAGAAGGTTATTTCAAGGCCCTCTTCTGTTCCAAGAAATATTTATTCTGGGGTCAGCTGAGCCCTACTCTCCCCAGGCACAGGCAGCAGTTCTGGCTGGCTCAAACCCTTCCCCAGCCCGCCATAACAGCGCAAGCGACTTTGTCACAGAATGGCACCTCTGCTTTTTCTCACAGCTCCTGCCATTTGGGTCAGCTCACTCCTGTTGCTTTTGGGATCGCTTTTCCCAGTCAGCTCAGGGTGCTCCCTCAGTTCTGCAGGGTCACTCACCTCTGCAGGAGACGTGCCTTCCTCCATCTCCTCCTTAATATAAAGCTGCTTAAAAAAAAAAAAAAAAAAAAAAAAAAGGAAACACAACCCGACACGCTGGTCACCTCACCCCTCCCGGAAGGAGCAGTTTATGTCACTTGCCAGTGACTATCTATAGAAAACCTCACCACTACATAACTGAAACATGAAAGGCCCTGCGCAGCTCTCATACTCTCTCTCACACACCCTGCCCAGAAAGAATGAGCCTCTGGTTTCGAGCAGCCCATCTCTGCACGAGAGCTGCTGTTCTATTTATAGGACAGTATGAAGCTCAGTCAAGAGTCTAGTGGGTTTGGGCGGAAAGGACTGGAGATAAGATCAAGATGACTTTATAGAACTCTTCTGACATTGCTGCTTTTCTTCTCCTCCTTTTTTATTTTACAACCAATGGACCTGGGGAAGCATCTATTCACCAAGGGGGAGGGCAAAAAATAATGGGCACAAAGTGATCAAAGATCGCTTCAGGTGCAACATAAGGAAAAACTTCCTTACAAGTTGAGTGCTGAGGGTTTGGAACAGGCTCCCCCTAGAGGTGGTACAGTCACCCACCCTGGTGATTTACAAGAGGCGTCTTGACAGCCATCTTGCTGGGGTTGTTTGATCCCAGCAGTCTTTCCTGCCCAAGTGCAGGGGGACTGGACCTGATGATCTGTAAGGTTCCTTCCTACCCCTAACAACTATGAAACTATGACTCTTCCCCCTCTTCACTGACAGGAGAATGCCAGTAAGTGCAGCTTACTGGGAACAGGGCCAGGCACGTAACTGACATCTAATGGAGAGAAAAACGGAAATCAAAGCAACTCTTTCTTCTCCCCCCAAACTTTTCTAAATACTGACCAGCCTACTGGTCATTCAGTCGTGACTGACAACCATTGCTTCAGAGTAAAGCAAAAGCTCCTTGTTTATGGATAAAAAGGACTCTAGTCCCATTCCATTTGTTATGAGGATTCCTTCCTGGCCACTGTGGCAATCAACTGATGCCCTGAAACAACAGGAGCGTTGATTACTTGAATCCTGTTGAGAATAACTACAAATGTTATTGTTGGTCCTAAAATGATCAAGGCTCTGTTTTCAATCCAGCTCCGTTATTTGACTCTTTGACATACTGCAGCGAGGCATTCCATTTGGCTGGCTGCACAGTGTGAAGAACAAAGTATTCCCTCAGATTTAGTTGATGTTGACTTGCTGTTACGTTCATCAGTAACCCCTTGTTATCTTATTAAGAAGCGGCATAAAAAGTCTGCTGGAACAGATTGACAGTTTAAGATAACAAGTCACAAAGCAGAAAGTATCAAATACTAGGACAAAAGATCCAATCAGACGGCCAGAAGGCAGGGTCCTAGTAGCCTTTCACTAGGTACCTTTGGATTTGGCCAGATCTGATTTCAAGGGTGAATTTCTTGCAGAAAACATCCATTTACTAGCAAACTGTTTGAAACAGAAAGGAAATAATATGTTTCTAATTTGATTAAGGAGCAGTTGCTTTGAAAAGAGAAGAGTTAAGGCAGCCAGCAAAGCTTTGTCCC
>NW_005841849.1:1340193-1352375 GCF_000455745.1 Alligator sinensis | reverse complement strand
CAGCAGGAAGAGTTTCAAGCACCCAGAAAAAGACTTACATTTTAGACCACAAGGATACAGTACTGAATAATGCCTCCATTTCACACTGTCCCATAAAACAAGAACAAGAAATCAGTTAGGTTAATGACAGATATATTTTAAAACAAAGAATGGCCAGTACTATTTCATACAGCAGATTGTCAGTTGGTCCAATACAAAGCAACAGGAGGTCAGCAAGCCACGCACTGTGTATCTGGATTACTTTTTGACTGATAACACTGATACAGGCATCATTCATGAAGGGACTTTGATTCCCAAAAGCTTGCAGAAAAACACAATTTTCTTGCCATTTTCCAGTTGGTCTAATAAAAGGTATCATTTTGGAACCAAGAGTTCCAGTTTTTGTATGTCTTTTTGTCTCAGACCGTCTACCAAGAGTTGGTCTGAGACAAAACGGCTCAAACCAACGGCTACCAGACGGCTACCAAGTACACCCCTGAAACATGGAAGATGCCGAATTTCAGCCGATTTTGGATTTTAAATTTCATTGCAGAACAACAAGGAAGTTTGGTTTTTTTGCCTCCCTACCTACCATCTGACACCTTCAGGGAAGGAATTTTACCTGATCAACACATCAAAGAGCTATTCAACACAGCTTACAAAGACACTCTCATGGACCCAGACGGACAGGCTTCCATCTTCAGTTCCCTCTGTGCAAAAATTAAGTTTATTTCCAACCTATGGGAACTTTTTACCATCTTGTACCATCTACACTTTTCCCAGAGCCTGACAAAGGAACTTTGATTCCCGAAAGCTTGCATAAAAGGACAATTTTCTTGCCTTTTTGCAGTTGGTCTAATAGAAAGTATCATTTTGGAACTAAGAGTTCTAGTTTTTTGTATGTCATTCATGTTAAGACAGAAGTGATCAAATCACATGCCTCTGGGTGTCCAGTGATCATAATCAGAGCCAGGAGGCATCTTTTTCTCCTCTCTATACAGAATTACTGGCCACTGCTGGGTGGAAGTTTCCTGCCCTTTCCTGAAGTCCAAGGCACTGGTTACTACTGGAGATGGGGCATTTCATGAAATAGACTAATTAGCTTAATCTGGAATTACAATTCCTGATTAGCTGGTTGAACAGTGTCAGCTATCAGACTAGCACGACTACTTTTACAGAAGTGGATTCCAAATTATGTTAAGTGTAGAAACAGGAAGAGAAGTGTGACCCATTTCAAAGCTGGGATCAAGACATACTCGTAGGGGCAATTTACTCCTACTCCAAACTAAATTTTGCTTCTGTAATCTCTATTTCCAACATGTTTTGGCAGAAAATTGTGGAGCATCAGACACAGAACCAAAATCATCCAAAAATAGCCAAACCGTAACTCAAGAAAAACCCCTGTCTCCAACCCCTGACCCTAAATACCTAAGTACTTCCAGGCATCTGGATTTCTCTGTGCTTAAATGTCTATCTTTAGACCCCCCCACAAATACAGGGCAGAGATTGCGTTTAGTTCTATGTTCCATATAATGTTAAACAGGTAGTTGGTGCCAAACAGCTAATAAAGATGAGCAAGAACTGAACGCACTTGAGTAAGAGATCAATAGGAAATTTCACATGTAAGACTAGCATCCTATCTTTAGCTTTCTCTCTGTGACAGAATTTAATTGAAATGTTCCCACCAGTTGGGCCACATCATCAGGGAGGGGATTTCTGTTATCAAGTTCCAAGGGAAGACGCGTTTTAGAACACCTTATATAAACACAATTTCTAAGACGCTTCACACTTTTGCTGTCAGGGTCCTAACAGTTTGGCTCTATCCTCCCATTCCTCTTCTCCAACAGCCTTTGTTCTCTTCTCACTAGGGCTAAGTACAGGCAGTCAAAAAGCCTGAGGCTGAAATCAATTCAATCTTCGCAGCTTAGTCTAAGATGCATAGATTGAACTGATATGCAACATTCACTTTTGATTCTGGAAATGTAGCCACATGCTTGCAGTGGGGGAGTACTAGAGCATGCCTGTCTGCTTGGCTGGAGCAGACAGCCTGGGCAACGGCTAGCCTGCTCAGCCAGAGGGGAGGGGGTGGTGGGGGAGATGCAAAGCATCCTGGGATGCTGGGTGGACTGAGTTAACTTGAATCTAGAGGGGATCTGGAACAAAAGTTCAACAAACTGATTTAACTTAAATTAGTTTAACCTAAATCAGATACTATACCCATCCAGGTTTATCTTAAACTGGTTTTGGCCATTTTGAAAATGGTTTATGTACACTAAACTTCTGTTGTGTTACAGATCTGAACTGGTTTTCAATCACTTATACCAGTTTATGTGTAATTTCTGTCTCTAACCTAGGACTGCCCTGTACTCATTCAAGAATTCTGAACACTTTTTTTACATGACGTGGCTTAGCTGCTAACCGATGACATCATGAATACCAGACATTACATCACAGAACTAGAAGGCAGCCAGAAATCACAGACAAATTGACATGGTAAATAAGCATAAGAAATAAATCAGGATAGTCATAAAATACCAAGTGAATGTGATGTAACTGGGACAAGTATGAACAATGCCTGAAAAGGAAAGTTATGACTCTTCAAGCCTTCAAATGAAAGGAATGACTGATATGGGAACTTTTTAAAAACACACACACATTTGGAAGATTAATTAAGTGGAAAGAAATGTGTTCTAGTAGTTAGAGGAAGGACACCAAGTCAGAACTCCTGTTTTCAGCTTTGTTACTAATTCATCTTGAGCAAGTCACTTAGTTTCTTGGTGCCAAGGTTTACACCCACGTGTAAAAGGAGGATAATGATTTGCTTCATAACAGCCTAGGTGTTTAAACTGCTCACTTAACACCTAAAAAGTTTTGAGATTGGTGGATAAAAGATGAAATATCATTATGATTTACTTAGAATAAGTCTGTCTGTAGTTAACAAAAAATATTTTAGCAGGTTTGTAGCCATGTTAGATGTGATGAAATGGTACAGGTTAAGCCTGAGATGCTTCACTACAGGTAAAAACTGTGTGGCCAGTGCTACTAGCTCTTCCTGGTCAGGAATATGGAATCAAGGGTATTTACAAAATAGAATTAAAGATAGCAAAGAAACAAATGATAAAATGAATAAATTCAGTCTGTCTGTAGAGACTGAGGAGGAGGGTCAGACACAGAAGGTCACAAGGCCAGGGCTTAACAAATAAATCCAACAGAAACAGCCAATAATCCCCAAGCTTTTGGGGAGGTGGGGTATCTAAAATGATCAAGACACAAATCAAGAAACAATTCCAAGAATGGGCAAGCAGAGAGCTATCACAGCAGATCTCTGACTTAGCATTCATTATGGGGCAAGTGCATGGAATCTGTTATTTGAAGCAAAAACTGATTTGTGCTGGTTCTTTAGATTTGTGCTGCTAATGAAAATAAATAAGCTCTTGAAAGGTGAAGAAAGTATTAAGGATTCTTCCACTAGTATAAAAAGAACAACAATGTACTATAGGTGATCTCACAACGAAAAGAATCCAGAATCAAAGCCAAAAAAAAGAGGATCAGAGGTGAGCCACCTTGGCTCTGGTGCCAAACTATATACCAGGGTAGTGGGTCAATTGTTCAGCAAAAACAAGTCCTTCGCTATGGCAGGGGATTTCCACAGGCCCTTCTTCTTGTTTTAATGTGCAGAAGTTATTTACAGTAAAATTATGATAAAGGATTTTATACAAAAAATTGAAAAAACCCTCTCAGGCTACAGTGCAGCCTTCTAGCAACTCTGTGAGAAGATCTTCCAAAGCCTTCCCTATCACTTGCTGTCTCTTCCTTCCAAGCAAAAGACAGGTCCATCAACTCTCACCTCTGCTTCTTTAATCAACTCTTAAGCACCTGAAAGAGACCCAAGGAGAATTTTCTAGTCAAACACCTGGCTGTTTTTGGAGGAGAGCCCCTAAATACAGCCACAAGCAAACTTCAGAGCAAATGACAATTCTTACTGGAAAGCAGCTTAGCCAGAGCTCCCATGCTAGCAACAACGGATTAATCTCCTGAGTTTAGATCAAATGCATAAAACAAGGTTACTTTTTCAAAATAAAAAATATGCATCTTGAATTAGAACTTCTTCGTCGTACTGACTCATAGTGTTTTAAACCCATGTTTAACCATTTAAAGTTGTTGCAATTAAACAAGGTTTGGACCTAAGCCCCAGACTCTCTCCAAAACCAGATTCCACAGGGCAGTCCTGAGATTCTAAGCAACATTGTCGTGAAGAGGGTATGGGCTCTTAGATCTGGGGGAAACAGATAAACACTGAGAGGAACTCAAGAGAACACAAGGGAATGTCTGATCTAGAATGTAACCTTACATGCTAATACATCAGTCAATCACCTAGTTGGTAAGAGGAGTCTAGCCAGGTAGTTTCCAGCAAAGCACTGAAAATAAGACAAATATTCTGGTCGGCCACTTACAACAGTAAGTTGTTTTTACAACAATAAAAAACACATCACTACAACCTGAGAAAGAATGAGTTGGAAATTGGGTACCTCCTTGCAAGCTGCTACATAAACCATCACTGTGCCTTCCACAAACTCTGAGCATCTTTCCAAAACACGTTACCAGATGGAGTAACTGAGCATGAAACTCAGCTCAACTCAGCAGCTATGGCAAAGCCAAAAGATAAAAGTTTAAATCCATCTAGAGACATATCTAAGGTCAAAACAGCAGCTAAAATATCTGAACACTACTGTACAGACTAGAGATTAGGGATAATTCTAATCCTTTGTGATTATACACATGTGAACTATACCCATTTAGAACAAGCATGAGAATTTGGAAATCTACCAGTGCCTCAATCACTATAATAAAATAAATTCTAAACATCTATAAATTTTGGTACTTGATTTTGGGTTTTTTAATCATGGAAAATCAGAGCTCCCCCTGCCCCCTTTGCTCATCAGGATATGGGTCCAGCTGCAGCTGTCATCCCATCCCCCACCACTGTTTTGTGGCACTGAGCAGCCCTGATAGGCCACAGCCCTCTGGCTCTGCTAGTGCCCTGACTCCAAACCAACAGCCCCCCAGCCCTGATAGTGCCCTTCACTCAGGAGCCACAGCCCCCCAGCACCCCTCACTCCCAACTCACAATTCCCCCAGCCTTGCTGGTGCCTCTCACTCCCCACCCATAGCTCCCTGCCCCCACCCCCAACCTTGCCAAAAGAGGCCTGGGCTGCCAGGGCTACAGGGCCAGGGACCTGGGTCCACGGCCCCTTGCCCCACCACCATCACCTGAGCCCTGGCTGCTGCCCATAGGAGGTGTCATTCTGCAGATCCTGGATCCCCCTCCTGCCCTTCCCCCACAAGCAGCACAGCTGGAGGAGAGCCCATGGTGGGTTGCAGATGCAGGCTGCCCACTGCAGGCTCAGGGCTCCCCACAGGCAGCTCCGCAGCCTAGTGGATGGGACCTGGCATGGCAGGGCATAGCGGCGTAGGAAAGCTCAGTGCTGCTGCCACAATGGCGAAGCACCACCTGCGCACACAGCAAGAATGCCCCCATCCTGCACACAAATCTGGGAAGCACATGTCACTATGCTCCTCCCCCACCCAGGGAGTGTGCGCAGTGGCTGGGAGCCAGCCTCCTCACTGCCCCAGGACAAGCTGCCCGCGGCTCCATCTCCTTCCTGCCCAGGCCCTGCAGCCACGCATTCTGGCCCTGGGCCCCAAGCCCCACACTGCCCTGGCTGGACTGTGCTCCCAACTCTCTCCCTCACTATGGGGACCTCAATTCCCCCTTCTTCCCCTCCAAGTCTTACCTGTGGGAAGTTTTCTCTATGCTGCCTGGCTGCCATGTACATGTGCTGATCTCAGGATTTCATAATAACCAATGTTATTAGACACTATTTAGTACTTAAGCCTACTTTCTCCTCCTCAGTTTAATTACTTCAAAGTCTTGTCTTTAAACAGTTTCAAATTGATTTTTAAATGTTCCCTCATTTTTAATGTCCTTTTGGAAAGTTAAAAATACTTCTGATTTTGTCAAAACATCCTTCATCTCTGCACCGGCAATTTGAAGGAAAATCAGCACAGTCCTGGGAAGGGTGCTTGGTTAACCTTCTGCTACTGGAGCAACAGAAAGCGCATAGCCCCACTATGGTGATTTTTTTTCCAAGTGTGTCAATGACAGAGCTGTAGACCTTAACTGAGAAGCATGCAAGTGGTCCTTCTTCCTGATGTAGCAATTATTAAAAGCAGGCAATGCATTTTCCCCAGAACCCTGGCTTCATGCTTCTATACTCTTTATAAGAAATAGAGTGAATAATAGGAGAGAAAGGGAGGACCAACAGTAAGGGCCTCACCCTTAGGCTGAACAATTCCTAGCTCCATCCCGGACTTTCTTTGGGGTTTCTGGTAGGTCACTCATGTCTCAGTTCCCCACCTGAAAATGAAGGTAGCATTTCCCCACCATGATGGGATGTCAGGAGAATAAATATAGACTGTGAAGTACTAGGTTACTGGGATAATTCACAGGTAAGGCATATAAAAGATTTCTTTAAAAAAGAGAGCCAGCAGGTTTCTTTTAGTTTCATCAGTGAAATGATAAGGAAACTGCATATATTTCATCTGATATTAACAAGTAAATCAATTATCATGTCAGACAAAACTAAAGTGCTCAAAAAAGGATTCTTCCTCAGAAGTTTGTACTCAAATTTTTATAATTAAAAAACTAGTACCCTCTCAGGAGAAAATAAGTTAGCTAATAGCTTAAAAGGAAAAACTGGTTAAAATATCTTAAATAAACAAGGCTCATCAACTAAAAAGACCTTGCTAAATAAAGGACCAAGAGGAGGGTGGTGTGTTTGACTTGTATTTCCTTCTGAAACTTCTGTTGCTGCTATTACATTATCTCATGTACGCAGAGCCAGACTTCCAAGGAAGAAAGGGAATACAAAAAAATCTCTCTCTCATTTGTATTTTCTTTTAGATACTCAGTGTCTTGGCTGTTCTCTTTTGGAATCAAGATGGATTTATAAGTAAAGAAAGTAAAGTGACTCTGCTCCCCAAAAATGATTTAGCACTCACTTTTCTAAATGGATGATCTGGGCTAGGCTTTTAAGATCTTGATTTATAAGCTGACAATCAACCAATTCAAAACACGAATGGCTTTCTGTTAATTGGAGGCTTTGGTAGAAGAAAATCTATGCAATTGTCAGAGTTAGCTTTTGTACAGATATTTTTTTATTAACCTTATGTGAACCTAAGTACTGTTTAATATGCTGGCTCTATACTGTCTCTATTTTTATTTGAGGGAATAATTGCTGGTTTCAGGATGTTCTTTTTGGCAATGTGGTCTGCATTAATCTGTGTTCACAAAGTATATGAAGTTTAAATGTTGGCTCTTGAGTTCCTGGAACCTACACTAAAGTTAGAAAGAATGAGAAAAGCTGCAAGTGTGTGTGGTTTGGGGTGTTTTGTTTTTTTAAAGGAAGTAACAGCTGTTGGTCTCATACTGCATCCAAAGATCTCCAGCAGTGATGCAAATTCACAGGGCATCAATGGTAATACATTGATGGGAAACTTCCCAAAAAATTGTCAGTGTAGATGCAGCTGAAAAAGCATGTGCAATAGTTAATGTAGATTTCATGTAAAGGTTACAAATACTAAGAACTCTGTTCTTCTTCAATCTGAGAGGCGAATTGGCCTAGTATGTGATGTTATTCAAAGAGGTTACCTGTCTCACTTTGTGGCAGTGTGTGCTTGAGCTGCTTGGTTTAGATTGCAAGAAGTCTGAAAACTTGGTAGACCAGTTTTACGGTAGTCCTAAACCTGCACTTGATATGTCATAACAAACAGCTTTGTTTTATGTATATGTCTCCTAGTCCCTACTCAAATTGTAGTAGAAAGCTACTCCAATCTTTGACATGCAATGCTACTAAAACAGGGCTGTCCAACTTCTAAGCCTGTGGGGGCCACATACGGTGTGGAAGCATGGAGACTTTTCCCACTGCAGTCCCCACACATGGCTCACCCTCAGCTCCCTGCTGCACTGTCACACTGCCTCACCCCCTGGGATGAAGGCAGGAAAAGACAGCTGGAAGGGAGTGAGAGGGGGAGTCTGGAGACTGGCTGTAACCAGAGGGGAGCAGCAGCCGCACATTAACCCCTTGCAAGCTGCATGTGGCCCATGAGCTACTAGCTGGACAGCCCTGTTCTAAAACACTTGCTTCTAGAGCTACTCTGTCAAGGCAGCACTGCATTGAGAGATGCAATGTCCACTGCAATGGAGAAAACTACAGACAAGACACTTATTAAACTAACCCACAAACTCTTCAAAACACATAATCCCCTAATATTTTTAACACATTTATTTTAGACTACTTGGTTGAAATGCACTGTTTCTCACCGTAATGTTCTATATTGAACTGGTGAACTCCTTAGGTTCCCCATGTTTTCATTTAGCTCATTAAAGGAAGGCATGAAAAATTTTCTTGGCAGACATAAAAAGGAAACTTCCATTCTCCACTGTCAGCAACAAAGTTAAAATTACCTTCTTTTGGTCACTTTCATTGCTGTACACCATGCCCTGAAGCAGTGAAAACAGTCAGTCTCAACAGTTTCAGCTGCCCTGAAAACTCACCCAAGGTGTAGAGAAGGACGTCTCTCTCCCCCATACCTCTCTCCTTATCATTGGGGTGCCACCGATGCAGCAAAGGCATGTTTTGCATTTCTTCTGCCACTCCTAGGCACTGTGTGTTGGGGATTTGTAATTTCCCACCAGGACTATTATAGTTCAGGGGAACCAATGTTAGCATCAGTAAGAGCACTAGCATAAAAGCAGCACCCCTCCAGCTACTGGCAGAGGACAGACAGCACTGGTTTTCTCACCACTTTACTGCCTCAGGGCACTTCTGGGATGTCTTTTTCTTACAGCTTCTAACTCTTCTATTTGAGGCAAAGAGAATCATAACCAACTGCTGTTGTATAGAGGTCTATACTCTATAGTGGCTTTTCAGGTCTTATACAAGAATCACATTTTTCTAGTTCTTTTCCTGTCTTGGATCAGGCAGGCCTGTAGCTGTGGACAGCAAATCTTCACCTGTTCTTACTGCTTTAGAAGGTTGTAGTGCAGCCAGCAGAGCAAAACTCAAAGCAGTTTTTAGCCTCAACAACACTGAGCTCAGGGCAGGGTAGTTTATGCTGCTGAAAAGAAGAGTAATCACACGCATCTCCATGCTGCTAGACTAGATGTGGGCAAAATATGGCCTGCCAACTGACTGGATCCTGTCCATGGGGGCCACCTGCACATTCACTGGATCTGGCCCGTGGCCACAACTTCCGGAAGAGCTGCTTCTGGTGCAGCTGCAACCGCCTGGGTGCTGCTCAGCTCCCCTCACCTCCAGCAGTGGCTCTTCTTCCTGCCCTTGCCCTGCCACGCCACTACAGGTAAGGAGGAAGGTTCAGCCAGGCAGCTTCTACTGCAGGCTTTAGCTCCAGATCCCAGCTGCCTTCCACCCACTATAGTTTCATAGTTCATAGTTTTAGGGTCGGAAGGGACCTAATAGATCTTCTAGCCCAGATCCCCAGGGTAGGGGCCAGCACCACCTCCCTTGGAAGTTGGTTCCAGCTCCTAGCCGCCCTAACTGTGAAGTAGTTTTTTCGGATGTCCAATCTGTACCTCCTCTCCATCAACTTGTGCCCATTACTCCTTGTTATGCCAGCGGGGGCTAGGGGAAACAGCGTCTCCCCCAAACCCTTCTGGTTCCCCCTAGTGAGTTTATAGACGGTCACCAGGTCCCCCCTCAGCCTTCTCTTGTGGAGGCTGAATAGGTTCAGGTCCCGCAGTCTCTCACTGTAGGGTCTGCCCTGTTGTCCCCGGATCATGCGGGTGGCCCTCCTCTGGACCCTCTCCATGTTGTCCACATCCCTCCTGAAATGGGGCGCACAGAACTGGACACAATACTCCAGCTGCGGCCTGACCAGCGTCGCATAGAGGGGGAGGATCACCTCCCTGGCTCTACTCGAGATGCACCTGTGGATGCACGACAAGGTCCGGTTAGCCCTGCCAACCATGACCTCGCATTGTCGGCCCATGTTCATCTTGGAGTCAATAATGACACCAAGATCCCTTTCCGCCTCCGTGCTCTCAAGTAGGGAGCTCCCCATCTTATAAGTGTGCTGCTGGTTCCTACTACCCAAGTGCAGCACCCTGCACTTGTCCGTATTGAAACACATCCTGTTCCTGTTTGCCCACCCCTGTAACCTATCCAGATCCTTCTGCAATCTCTCTCTCCCTGCTAGCGTGCTCACCTCCCCCCAAATTTTGGTGTCATCAGCGAATTTAAACAGGTTGCTTTCCACCCCAACATCAAGATCGCTGATGTAGAAATTGAACAGCACAGGCCCCAGGACCGAGCCCTGGGGGACTCCACTACCCACCTCCCCCCAAGTCGAGTATGATCCATCCACCACCAGCCTCTGAGTGCGACCCTTCAGCCAATCTGCAATCCATCTGACTATGCCCACCTGACATGATGAGCAGCCACTTGTGGGTGGAGTGGGTAGAAGGCAGCCAGGAGCTGGAGCCAAAGCCCCATGTACTAGGGAAGGAGCTGCCTGGCTGAAGCTTCCACCCCACCCAGAGTGGCGCAGCAGGGCCAGGAGCAGGAGGAAGAGCTGCCGCTAGAGGCGAAGGGAGCTGAGCAGCATCCAGGCAGTGCAGCCGCACTGGAAGCAGCCCCACTGCCAAGCTGTGCACACTGGCCAGGGCCTGGCCAGCAGGGGCAGGAGGGAGAGCTGCGTGGGCTGACCTGGGTGGGAGCAGGCGGGGCTCAGCCCCTTTCAGTGTCACAGAGGCAGCCACGGACCATGCCACCCAGATGAGCTCTGCCACATACACCCCCCCTGCCCCTTCCCTCACCAGCTCCCAGAACCTAGGACCCAGGCAGACCCCCCAACACACATGCACACACATCCCCCTGCCCCACAAGGCAAGTGCATGCAGGGACCAGACTGCAGCTCTGCCCCAGGCCCCGCACATCCCTGCAGAACTGGGACTCCACCCTGGCCCCATGCCATCTCCGCCCCATGATCCCGGGATCTCCATGGAGACCAGCCTGGAGTGACCTGGCCTGTGACAACTCATCAAAACTCCCTATGTGGCCCCCGGGCCCAAATAATTGTCCACCCCTGTGCTAGACTGCTTCAAGGACATAAGGTAGATAGCTAGCTTAAAGCTAGCTCAAGTCTTTCTACATGACACTGCAGCCAGTAGCATAGGCACACCTGAAGCTGTTCAAGGTACCTGAAATCCAACTGTACCCATTATACAAAACTGTTATTGAAAGTCAGTAGGAGTTAAAAGACAAAAGATTATGTTGGTCCAAACAGCACAGACTCCTGGTCCCATCCAAGGATGGGTCGGAGATAAGTGTCTGGTAAACAGGAGGAGTGCAGAGCAGAAACTAGTTTTGGCATGCTGGACATTAGATATAATTGGTGAAAAAATAAATTAGTAGGTGGGTTATTCCACTCAGCACCCTTGGGGTTCAGAATCTGAAACCATGCTGGAAGGAAGGGGTGGAACGTTACCACCATGGCTGTCATGCCCAGTCTCCTATGACCATTGTCATGACCCAAAAGGCATGATTGTGTGTGTGTGCTTCGGCATCAGAATTATCCACGTTAAGTTGCAGAGCATTGCACGGGAGTTTCCTATAGCAAGAGGAAACTCCGGTGCAGGGGCCAGTTTCCCGCCTTTTCTGCAGCTTCTTTTGCAGAGTGCATTGCTCGAGTTGCAAGAGGAATGCACGGTGCAAAAGAGTTCCCGCCACCGGTATGCAAATTCGTTCCCCGTGATTGGCTAGTGCTAAATTATTCACACGTGGCGGCTAGCAATTGGCCTGTTAGCTGTATAAGAGGCTTGAGCAGTTTCCGCCCAAGCCGAAGAGGACTCCACATCCATCTCGTGGGGACTCTGGGTACACGGCAGGGTAATGGAAACCCTGTGTGAGATCCAGAGGAGCGTGGCGGCCTGATCCACCGCCCACCTCTTCCCGTCTTCGAGCGCGACTAATATAAGACGTATTTACGATTTCTACATTGGTGGCCTGTTCACCCAGACCATCCGGAGCTCTGCACCGTGGAGCCTAGCAACCTCCACGAGACCGTCTGTGTTGTGTCTGTCTGTAACTGCAACTTAATCAAGCTTTCCAGCCTACACCATT
>NW_005841849.1:1333808-1337624 GCF_000455745.1 Alligator sinensis | reverse complement strand
CCCAAGCCGAAGAGGACTCCACATCCATCTCGTGGGGACTCTGGGTACACGGCAGGGTAATAGAAACCCTGTGTGAGATCCAGAGGAGCGTGGCGGCCTGATCCACCGCCCACCTCTTCCCGTCTTCGAGCGCGACTAATATAAGACGTATTTACGATTTCTACATTGGTGGCCTGTTCACCCAGACCATCCGGAGCTCTGCACCGTGGAGCCTAGCAACCTCCACGAGACCGTCTGTGTTGTGTCTGTCTGTAACTGCAACTTAATCAAGCTTTCCAGCCTACACCATTGCCATCTCGGTGTAAGTAAACAATCTTTTAAACTATCGATACGCGTCCGTGCCTAATTCCAGAGCGAAGGCTTTCCCTCTCCGCCCCCGCGTGCCCAGGCTGCTAGCCACAGCCCGCGTGCAGCGCGAAAAAGGGCTCGGGGCGCTCCCGGCCCGCACAACCATGAGATCTGCCATAAAACCACTGCATCTCCACTGTTCTGATCCTTAGATGCTCTGACCAGACCAGGCCAGAGAGACCCAGATGACATCACTACCTCCAGAAGGTTTGGTTAATCCCATTCCTGAATGTTAGGGGTGCACCGATAGAGAATCTGGGTGCCAATACCGACAGCCGATTTTTAAGGAGACATATTGGCTGATTCCGATTTGATTTCCAATACAGCTGTGTGCAGCTGGTAAGACAGTTGTGATGGAAGGGGAGGGGCATGGGGGTGCAGATTAACAACCCCTACAGTGAGGAAGTGGGGCAAGGGCTGGGCCTGGTGCTGCCCAGCTTGGGCAGGGTGCTGGAGGGAGCTGTGGCTTGTCTAGGGGGAACAGGGCAGAGGCAGAAGCTCCTGCTGCTGCGCGCATCCTGAGAGGGCACATGGGGGCGGGGGGGCAGCTGCGGGCTGGGGCCACACCAGGTGGGGGCTGGGCTGGGGGTGTGCCTGGGGTGGGCGGGGAAGGCAGCACCAGGAGGGGCTGCACCCACCCCAAATTTCACCGTAACCCCCTCCCAGAGCTGGTCTCTGCCTCTGCCCCTGCCTCACTCCTCCCTCACCGTGGGGAGCGTTGATCTGTGCCCCCCTGCCCCTTCCCTCCCCATTGCCCTTCCACCATAACAAACTTACTAGCTGCATGCAGCTCTCTGAGCTGCTGGGCTGCGCTCCACACTGCCTACAGGCTGCGCTGTGGCTGTGCACATGCGTGGGCATTTATCGGCCACATCCGGCTGATTTCTGATACAGCCAATTTTCTTTATATTGGTGCTGACCCAATATTGGACCAATGTATCGGTGCACCTTTAATGAATGCCATCTGGAATGGGACACCTGTTCTTCTTGTGTCACATCCTCCCTCACATATGCCCTTCCTTCCCTACCTTATAGCTTCTCCAGTATCTCACCGTCTCACCTTAGAGAGTCAGGGGCTAGCTGGCCAAGGTGGCTGGCCAAAAAAAGTTGGCTTCTTCTGCCTGGACACGAAGAGCCAGCTGAAAGCAAAACCTTAAACAGCCTGATGCTGGTACAAGTTTGCTAGGTCTTGAAAATCCTGGTAAGAACATGGGATATTCCCATATTTTTCCAGCAAGGAAACTGCAAGTATGAGTCAGCATCACAAACAGATGAATTTCCTATCATTTCTCTTTTTTTCTCTGCATGTGTGTGTTGTTTTGTCTTCAAGGAAGCCAGATCAGACTCCAACAATAACAGCTACAAAAGCAGATCAACACCATTTCCACTGACTTTCTCCTGCCTCTCTCTCTTTCTCTGTCCCAAAAAGGACACCTATTTGAAGACCATCAAACAAGGTGCTTCTTCCCAATTAAATCTCTCTGCAGCTAAAATAAAAGGAAAAAGGGATGGTATTTGAATGAGAGCCTTAATATTTACAGGTAAAATATTTTAATGGACTTTCTATCTTTTTCTGTATTTTTAATTAAAGTTAAACAGATTTATACATGTGACTGTTTGCCATAGAACAAATGTAGCCGAGGTCTCTGTATTCCAAATACTGAAACCTGATTAACTGTTTAGTGTCACATGGTGAAAAGATCATGTTAACACTAATGACTCCCACATTAACACAACACACATTGCTTAATGTTCCAATACCATTTGCCCCACAGTGTTACCACGTATGTGTATTTCACCACCAAAGCACTTAAGTACTATGTGGGTTTAGAAATAGTTGAACTGAAAGTTAATGCACTTGTAAGCAAGACATCTGCCTTAACCTACAGTTGTTCTGGTCCACTGAGGAGAAAGAGGAAAAAAAACTACTTTGCAGATGGCTGGAGTACAGGAAGCAAAACATAGATGCAGAATTTACTGTAATCAACAAGTAAAGAGGAACTGATGGGCCACAGGACAGTCAAAGCCGTGGACATGCTGTACTATGACCGTTTCTAGTAAGCCCAGTAAAGTCCTAAGGCGATTTAACTGTAAGAACAGCCTTAGGGCAAAGAGATGTAGTTAGAACAGATTGATGTCCTCAGGGCATGAGAAACCACTCTGCCATGTGCTTCTTCCTGTCATTTTGACAGACCTGCTGAATGACTCCCAAAGCTCTCAACAGCTGTGCTATGGTGTTCAACAGCCAAAAACGCTGAGTTCAAAATTAAGCCTGGCTTTGTAAAATGAAGGCAGCTGCCTGAACTTCTGATAAATCCTGTCATGACTATGGCTATTCTTGGCTCTGGGTCTTCTCTTTTCCCCCACCACTCAGGACAAAATAAAGGGTACCTTGTGGCAGTACAGGAAGAAAAGAGCATGAAAATGTTAAAAGAAAAGAAAAAGAGGAGGAAGAGGGGCAAAAGTAGAATGGAACAGTCCTCAATAATGTTAACACTCAGAGGTATTTGGAAAACCAGACATTGCTGAATTGAAATCTGTGGATTTAAGTAAGGAAGGCTTAATGGCTATAGAAAATTTCTGTTTATAATCCTTGTTCTTAACGTGTTTATGTTCACATAGCACAAGTGGCTGGTTTAGGCTTTTTCCAGCCCTGCTGACGTAGGAAATGATGTAAAACATGGTAAGTGATTAAGTTGGGATGTGGGGAAGAGTTCAGATTTATTTTAACTGAGGCACCTATCACCTTGCAGTAAGGGAGGGGAAGGCTCCCAGTCTCCTGTTGGGAAAGGCTTTGTCCTTGTGTTATCGCCGACAACAATGCAGAGATATTAAAGCCACATCCACTGGTGAGACGGCTGCATCCTTCCTCCTGATTCATGCAAGATCCCCAGGCTGCCGGCACCACTTGGCAGGCTGCAGGGATCATCCGGCCGTGGGCTTTTACCCTTCAGGGCCCCGGGATGTAGACCGCTAGAAAGGCCTCGGCCTTCCCAGCTCGCCCACAGACAGGACCAAACCCCCTGCAGCCAGAGCAGAGCTGGGGTCTTGCTGAACCACAGCAGGCTCTTCCACTTGGGGGGCTGCCCCCATCACGGCCACAGCAACTGAACCATCGCCCCTGCCCCACACAGATGCCTCGAGGTCCCCGCAAGCAGGAAACAGCACATGGCACCGGGCACCCGGCGGCAAGAAGGGACCCCATGGGACCTGTGCTGACTGAATACATGAGAGCGACCCTCCCTGGGGGCCTTATTGGGGGCGGAGGAGGGGGGAGGCTGCTGGTGGCATCATGTGGAGGGTGCTGCTGCCAGGTAGGCACAGCACTCTGCCCTGCCGCCCTCACAGGGACAGGTTGTGCCTGACGCCCTCAGCCCCGCGGGGGAAAGGGGCGCCACGGCTGCCCGCGCCAGGACAGCGGGGGGCACCGCAGGGGCAGGGGCAGGGGGAGGGGCAGCACCGGGGTCC
>NW_005841849.1:1330177-1333559 GCF_000455745.1 Alligator sinensis | reverse complement strand
GTGACGCGCCCCCTGGCGGCAGGCGGCGGGGGCGCCCGCCCCGTCGGCTGGAAAAAGCGCCGCGCCCGCGCTGCTTGCGTATTTCCAATGTCTCATAAGCAGGTTGATGTGACATGACGCGACACGTGTACAACCAGCCGCTGCTTTAGACCGCACTGCCCTAACGGGGTCGGGGGCAGGAGCTGGCTCGGCGGAGGTGCATCAGTGCAAGCGGTCATGCCTCCCAGGAAGCCTTTCCTCCCTGAAGCCTGTAATAAGCAGACTGCGGCCCCCTCAGCCCGTGTAGGCACGCCAAGGGAGCACGTGGAGGCGTGCACACATGTGAAGGGAGTGCATGCACAGGCTGCACACCCGGACCTGCGACAGCAACATCACATGCATGCATGTAGGCACATACAGGGAACAGCCCTGCCCTGGCGTCTAGCAGGGCCCCCCATGCACTGCCCCCTAGGAGGGTGGGGGGCAGTTCTTCCACGCACGAGGGCTGACCTGGGACACAAGTAGAGGAGTGGGCACAGGACCCCATGGCTCCCCCCTGCCATGGAGAAGCCAGGCCCACTACAGCTCCTATCACCCCCTCATCCTGGCAGTGCAGGCAGGAGAGGAACTGGGCTGAAGGTGGCTTTGCTTCCTCCTTTCCCTGGGCTTCCCTCACGTGCCCACAGCCAGGCCCAGCCCAGCCCTCTTGCCTCCCTGCAACACCAGGCCTTTGGTTGGGAAGAGGTTGTAAAGAAACCCTGGTGCTGCCCCCCCACCCCCAGTGCCTCAGATAGGGAGCCAGGCAGCATGACTGATGCTACCCCCAAAGCTGGGGAGCCACACACACGGCACAGCAGGGCTTCACACTGAGGCAAACTAACTCCAGTGGCACCACAGCCTCAGCCAAGTTGCAGCCTACCTCAAGGTAAAGTGTCTTGCCCTCAGAGCACAAGAAAGAGCGGAGGAAGGAAAAAAGAGAGCAATGCTGGCCTACCACCTATCGTGTCCCCGTCCCCCCACCAAAGGACCTCTAACATCTGCAGACTGATCTGTGGCTCAAGTCACCTCAAGACCCATTAATGAGGGGTGGAAGAGATCATCCGCAAATCAAGAGACTGCTGCCACCACCGGCATGCTGAAGCAGATGTGTGTGGGGTGAGAAAAGCTAATGTGGGGCTTGGGGAATCCATCGTTCATTGCTGGGAGGAGAGCACAGTGTCTACCCCAGCTCCCACATCATTCATTTAAACTGAGACACAAGCTGGAAACTCTTTACTATTGGTTACCATGTCATACAAAAGCTTCAACAGTCTTCACCCTTGTGGTTGAGAGATGACAACTTACACACAAAGAGATGCACCCTCCCAATTATTGTTTAAAACATGCAGTCCTGGAATTGTCAATCTCAAATATTCAAAAAAGCACGAGTCAGGGCTAAAATACTAGGACTGAAGTCTCACACGCTTTTTAAAGTAGTGATATACCTGGGTTTCTTTCTGTTTGTTCTCTTGAGTTTTGTGTTTGAAGCCTTTAAGAAAAGATGAAGGTTTTCCCCCCAACCTCACAGTACTCCAGGAAACTGGGGTTTTAGAAAAATCACCAAATAGCAAGAGACTTGCAAAAAAAAAAAAAATCACAAGAGTACACAGTAGAGGAGGAATCATTTGAAGGGACATCTTAGAGAAGAACTGTACTAAAGGCTGTATGTAAATAAAAGAAAGTTAAGGGCTTAGGATGATCTGGCTGATAAAATAAGAAATAGGCTCAAAACATTTACTGACAGCTGATCTGGTTGGCTGGGCTGCAATTCCCCATCCCGCAGAAGAGTGTATTCTCCCACTGTTACATACACTTCAGTACACACACACACACACACACACACACACACCCACACCCACCCCCCCACAATCCTCCTTAGCTTCTGATAGAAAACTTCTCGCTGTTATCAACCTTCCAGCACCAGCTGGTGGCCAGAAGTTTTAACCTTTTCTTACTGCAATGCAAAGTTACAAGGATCTGTGTGAGCACCGATTAAGAAAAGCACTAGGATCTCAGTGCATCCCCACTGAAATGATGTCAACATTTCCAGCTGTCATCTTAGTCCATCGCTTATCTACACAGGACATTGAGGGAAGTTCCAGGCTGTTTTGCTGTGCTCCCTAGCTGAAGCAGTGAAGACTGGCTCAGTGGCTGGCTCACTGACACCTCCCCCCCTCCCCTCCGCCTTGATACACGGATGATCTCTTGCACCCCTTGTTAATGGATCTTGAGGTGACTTAAGAGCCTGATCCTCAAGCCACAGATCAGTCTGCAGAAGTTGGAGATCTTTTTCTAGGGTGGCGATAGGTTTTAGGCCAGGATTACTCTCCTTTTCCTTCCTCCTCTCTTTCTTGTGCTCTGAGGGCAAGATGCTTTACCTTGAGGCCAGCTGCAACTTGACTGAGGCTGTGGTGCCACTGGAGTTGGTTTGCCTCAGCCCTGCTGGGGTCTGGGGCCAGGGAGGGGAGTTAAGCTTCTCTTCCCCCAAGTACTGAGCTGACCTGCCCTGCTTACTTAGTGCTGGCTGCAACTGTGAACAAATCCCAGAGGTACCTGGAAGCAGGAAGAGGAAGTGATGAGCAACCCTTCAGAGTTGTTGTTGTGAGTCTGGACTGTAAATTTGAGAGATCTTGGGGGCAGCAGGAAGAGGAAGTGGACATACAGCTCATGCTGGCTGTGTGCCAGAGAGCTGTGCTCTACCACCCCCTGACTTCTGGCTTGAACCACTGCAGGCATCGGGCTGCATTTATGGAATCAAAAGTGGATGACTGTTCATTTGCTTATTGGTTCAATCTTTGTAGCTTAGACTAACCTGCAATGACCAAATCGATATAGCCCCAGCCTTTTTGACTGTCTGTACTTAGCCAGAATGACTAACAGAAAGCTGCTGCCCCAGGA
This sequence comes from Alligator sinensis, assembly GCF_000455745.1. Lineage (NCBI taxonomy): Eukaryota > Metazoa > Chordata > Crocodylia > Alligatoridae > Alligator > Alligator sinensis. The sequence continues at coordinate 1,330,643 of NW_005841849.1, read as the reverse complement.
AAAGTCTGGCTTTGCAACTTGGATAAGTAAGTGACTCTGGGGGAAGTCTATCAATTGAGATCACCAGGACACAGTTAACGGACCCCTTCCTCTCAAATTTGTTTCCCCTGCTGGGTCAAAACATCAAATGCTCTTCTTCAGGGTAGGATGAAAAGTTTAGCCTTTTCCCTTAAGCAAGTGGGGTATTTGCCCCATCTGCAGTACAGGCAGTCCTCGGACTTAACGACACAATTGGTTCCTGAAAACAGCATCTTAAATCAAAACATTGTAACTTGTAATTGATTTTCCTATAGGAAACAATGTTATAAATGGGGGATTGGTTCCTGAACCAAGGCCTGATACCCTGTTTTCACCAAAAATAACCCAGAATTTTGTACTCAATCAATTATAGATGAGTAATATAGCTACATTAATGTATTTATATTGTAAATAGCAATCATATTGATTTGGAAGGACTTCTTTGAGG
>NW_005841849.1:1321832-1330161 GCF_000455745.1 Alligator sinensis | reverse complement strand
GGAGTTTTTGAAGGGTCTTGTTTAGACTTTTTGGAGGGTTTTTGTCTGGAGTCTTCTCAGGAGTCTTGGCTACAGGTTTTTCTGGAGTCTTGGCTGCTTTCTTAAAGAAAGTGTCCAAGCAAGTTTGGACAGATATTCTCCAGGGGGATGGGTGAGACAGCGATTTGTTCGCTGGCATGGCGTCACATCAGATCAAGCGTTGTAAAGTCAAAATTGACATCAGAAAGTTGAAACAGGATGTCAATTTATGACTGCCTGTATAGATAAGACTGAGTCATGAAAGAACAAAGTTAATGAATCCTTCAAGAAATTCCAGTGCTAAGAAGCATACATTTGCTTGACTGTCCAATAAACTGCCATTGCAAGTTTCTGCAAGGAGCTTCTATGCCCCACCTGTACGCACCATAGCATTTTATGAGCCCCTACAGCTGCAGTGTGGTCATGTCTACAGGATGGTCAAGACAAGGCCATAAACAATTTCGCTTTTGCATTACAATAGGTTAGGGCCTAAGTGAGAATGGCATCCATTCTACTAGGTGCTGTGCCAACAGAAAAAGCAAGAATCCCTGCCCTGAGAACTTGAAGTTACTTGCCAAAATCCATGTAAGAAAGCAATGGCAAAGCCAGGACACAGCCCTTTGATTCCCAGTCCAGTGCCTTGGGCCTGTTTATCCCATTGCCTGTACAGGTTAAAATGAGTTAAAACAGTTAACTTCAGGCAGGGGCATGGTTATTTGGTTTCTCCCTTTTGAATTTGTTTCTCCTATTGGTTCAAAGCATGAAAATACCATTCCTCAGGATAAAATGAAGGGCTCATCATTTCAACCTTTTGTCTCTGATAAGACAAAATGAGAATAGATCAATGACACCTTCACACTGTAGTAAAAGAACCATCAATTTCAACCATTAAACTCTGACCTTAGAATTTAACTGAATGCTTTCTCACATTCATTAAAAAGTGACCTGAGGCCAGGCACTTGTGCCCAAGAGGTTATCTATCATCTCTCCCAACTGTACAGTATGGCCAATAAAAAACACTGTATTACTAAATAAACCTAGCTTCTCTCATATTCTCTAGATCAGTGGTTCTCAAATTTTTTTTTTCCCCATGGACCACTTGGAAATTGCTGAGGATCTCAGCAGACCACTTAAACTGTTTTTTGTTCTACAAATCAAAGCACACAACTCATATTTTAATATCAGTAGTCTTACCTTACAAGTACAGGTATTCTTGATTGTTCTGCAACCTTTCTGCCGTCCACCTGAATAGAGCTCGTGGACTAGTGGTGGTCCATGGACCACAGTTTGAGAACCTCTGCTCTAGATCATCATGGCTACAACACTTATTCATAGATTGACAGTTGCATTCATAGATGTTAGGGGCTGGAAAGGACCTCATGAGATCATCAGGTCCAGCCCCCCTTGCACTTCTACCTATTCATTATAATAAAGCAGGTCTTTTCTCCTAAAACAGGGTGGGTATTCAACACTCAGACTGCAGACCCATGTCATCTGGCCCACAAGGCTCCCAATGGGTCCAAAAATTTAGTGGCAGGGAAGCTATTTTTCACTTTAAAAAAAAAACAAACAACTTTTCTGAATCAGCCTTTCCACACATCATACTTCATATCTGTGCTATCAGATTTAGACAAACCACCAATGAAGCACCCACCCCCCAGTAGCCAGAAAAAGAAAACCTGCATATATAAGATATGGATGCCTGGTTTATAGCAATAATTAAGGAGTCCAGTGTTTCATTTAGGACTTACGCTGTGAAGGAGATGAACTGAGGAAGGAGGAACACAATTGATCACAACATTAAGACTGGTAATTTAAATTCTTTCAGCATTATGTGGCTCTTTAAACACTTTATAGCATACATGAAACTGCCTACTTGGAACAAATGTGCCATAAGTATCAAAATTTAAATCTGTGTTCTACAGAGTGAAAGGACTTGGATCTTTGTCTATAAACAGAACCTTAGCAGATCAAAAGACAAGGGTCAGAAAATTGGTTTACTCTGTTGCAGTCTTAACCATGTGACTGTCAGTCTAATGCTCTGATTTTTTAGATAATGTAATGTCAGAATAAAAGAAGAAAAGAAAGAAAGATAAAGGCAAATGACTCAAACCAAAGATCTCTTTATTACTAACAAAGGTCAGCATCTTTTGGTTAAAGGGCAGGAGAACAGGAAGTCCAGCCTACCTTGCTGGGCAATAATGAGCAGATTAAACAAACAGAATTTTCTTCCCTATATAGAAGCACAAGGAAAGGGTTTGAAACTTCTAATACTAAGTGAAATGCTGAATATCATACAAGGGTTTTCTAGGCCAAGTTGAGAAAATGGGTATAATTTTTATAACTTTTTTGTGCATGTCCTTTCCTGCCCCTCTCATTCAGTGCTGTGAATTCTTATTTTGTTCTATGCACTTTCAGGGTGTTGTCATCATAGGTGATTTGGTGAGGAAAGTCAAAAGCTGAGGGCATCTTGCAGGCCAGAGGTACAAAATGCTTTATTTTCCCATAGCCAGCAATATTTGCAGGCAAAATATATATGTGGAAAGCTTCATACCTAAACTCATGGTGGAAATAAGATTGGTGAAAAAAATCTCAAATACATCACATAGTTTTTCCCCAAGACTATCTTATATCTGGATACCAGGCCATCTATGTAAGTGAGGCTTAATTAACCATGGATCCACTAAGTCTGGTCACAGGGTTGTTCTTTTGAATGATAAAAATTGGTACAATATCTTTCTAGAACTCTTCACACAATCAGTCTCCAAAATCTATGCTGAAACTAGCAGGGGGATTACAGCTACCAGTGAACACCTACTTAGAATAATGTAAATTGAACACATCTCCATTTGACTCAACTTTAATATGAAAAGTACAGCTGCAACAAAAATCAAGTGTTGTCTTGTGTTGTAATGTAGTATTATAGGAGTGTACTAATGTGGCTTACATAACACTTTTTTATTGGCTCATATCACTAATCAACCAGAAAGTGGTAGCAGAGCAGTTAAATAGTCTTGTCTTACCTCCAAAGGCGTGAATTCAAATCTCATCCTGGACTTGTACTGAAGAATGCCCACAGCTGACTCAGCTATAAATGGGTACCTGGTCATACAGAGTGGGGAGTCAAAGGCGCTGGAAGTGATGTTACAGAAATTGGTATGCTTTAACTGTGCTAGCCAAATGGGCTAGTAGGCTTGCATTGGCTGCAGAAACTGGCATGTCTTCATTATGCTAGCTCCATGGGCCATTTGACCTGGTCAGACATTTGCCCTTTTTTTTTTTTTGACATCTTAGCTGAAGCACAGAAACCAAAATTTCTGCATGAGATAGATAGTTCTCTTGGATGCTGTGAGCAATGGATTGGCATGGCTGGATCGTATTTTAACCCATCATGTTAGACCTGAAACCCTACAGAAAGCTGCTTAGGAAAGGCTTTGGACCTACTATGATAAAATGCAGCTGGGAACTTGGTGAAATTAATAAGAGCGATGACAATAAAGCTGCTCAAGAAACAACAAGACACAGGGGGAGCATTTCCATAGAAACCAAACCCAGAAAGAGGGCAAGATTGACATTATAAAAGCCTGCGCAGGTTACTTAGAGAAGGATTGGCTTGCTGCCTTGTCTCAGCAAGTTTTTTGGTGCAGAATACTACACACTGATGAGGAAATGGAATTCCATACAACAGCTTTGCTTCCACTTTCAGTGCCAAAGGTCCTTTTGCTGTCAGTTGAACCAAGCCACAGATCACAAGCTGTATAATTAAATCTTCCCATGCATACAGTGGGCAGTATAGATTCTTACCAGTGAACTGAGGACTCAGAATCAGTGGCTCCTTGATCCAAAGTGAGGCTGGGAGAAAACTTTTGACAGCAGACACACCATTGATCAAGGTTTTAATATTTTGTGACAGCACCCAACCAATTTATTTGGTAGCGTTATGAACATGTGAGAGTAATGTGTCTTGCTACTTCTCTACTAGCTGGACCACAAAAAGGTTTGAGTCTGCTATATCTTTTAGCTAATGGAGCTACCACTCTGGCAATACAGGCTCATGGTTTTAGATCTACAGATCCCAAGTTGGAGCCCTATTGCTAACAACCTATCCATGGATGTTGCATTATAGTGTCAAGAACTGACAGTTTAATATATCTAAAAGCTATGGCCTAATGCATTTGTAACTAATGCCAGACCCCATAGCTCCTCTGGTGGTTGGTTCTTCCAGTCACTCATTTGCCTTTTCTTCATCTTCAGCTCCATCCTCAGCTGCATCATCCACCTGTTGATCAACAAACTCCTCGAATACTAGTTCTGTATCCGGGTCACTGAAATGAAGGAAAAATAGGCCCCTTTAAGCCTGCACAAACCCTTTGAATATAGCACAGCTTTACACTGGGAACCTTTGCTCCTTGCTTTTCTTCTCCAGTTTTACATGCTGCCTTGAGTCTCTATTAATGTTTCCTTTGGTATCTACCTAGCACTGGACAGCTGGAGGATAGGGGGAGTGCCAAGCAATGAAGAGCCTTACCTGACCATTAGGATCTCATGGACACTGGCAGCTGCTCCTGCCACTGGCACCATCACACAGGCTCCCTGGACCCCAGCTGTTGCTGCTACTGCTGTGCAGGCTCTCCAGAGGCCATTCAGCACTGGAGTTAGTGCCCCGCTTATCCTGTCCCAGCTATACTACTGGGCTTTGGGTCAGGTCCCTTCAGAACCATCACCTGGTTGAGTCAGCTGAGGTGGCACCAATCAGCTGCTTCCCACACCCATCTGTACACCAGCTGTTACAGTTTGCTACATTTTGTGTCATAGCCACTCCAGCAGAATATCTACCATCTGTAGCTAGATAAACTGCAGCCTTGAAAGGTGTTTATTAAATAGAATTAGGAACCTGTCACATCATGCTCTTGCTATTTTAAGAGCTTCCAGACAGATCTTCTGGGGAGTACAAGAGATCCAATGGATAAAATGACCAGTGTGACATCATTTAAAAACATCTTACCTCTCCTTCCCTGTAATTATCAGCATGCAGTAAAGGCAGGGAAAAAAAGACACACAAGGTGGTTAGAATGGTGAGCGTTCACACTCCAGAGCTAAATAGGGGGATCACTTATAAAATGAGAAGAGAAAAATATGTTGGGTGGTGTTTTCTTGCTACAGCTCGAGCAGCCCAGAAAAGTCTTGCATCGCTAATTATTCCAGTGCACATGTATGGGGAGGGGGCCCTGAAGCAGCAAAACACAGGTCTTTTTAGTGGAAAAATGCTCTGGCAGCATAGCCCAAACATCAAAGGGGCTGAAGAGCAAAGACAGACCTTCCTACTTTGGCTTGCTAGAAACAACTGGTGTGAAAGGTGTCTGCCCACAGTACCAAACAGAGACAGCAGTGCTTATGGGACATGATGTTCCTTTTAACTGGTCTGTCACTACGTTTTAAGTAATCAGCCTGATTGGAAGAGGAGGCCATTAATAAGCTTTAAGGAAATGAAATAGAACAAGGGAAAAAAAAAGTACTAGACATAGTATAAGGGATTTCAGCCCTTATATTGCAGCTCTGATATTATAGAAAGCAGAGCTCACAATGCTACACTCACTTAAAAACTTATGCTTAATCCTTTATAACTAGTTCCAGGTGTTTACAGGAATGGATCTTTACTAATCCTATCCTAGTGAAGCAGTACTTGCTGCCACTCACTTTGATGAGGCTATGAATCTATAATTTGGTTTTCTGGGACATACCTCAGGAAAGCAGCGATTAAGTAGTGTGTATTGTGTTGTGGCTATAGAGAAACATTGCTGAGAGGTTGCTGGCTGCTGCTTCGATGGTCACTTCTGTTCACCCAGTAACAGCTGCTCATCTATTTCTCATGAGCCTAGCTCCAATGAGTATAGCTTTTAAATAAATGAAGCTACCCTGTCTTTTCTAGGAGAGGTCAGTAATCCCAAGTGCTTCAGTGACCAGGGCCACAGGGCAGGTGGCGCAGGGAGGGGGACCATCATGATATCTACAAGTGCTGAATTCAATCAGTTTCACAATTTGGGCTGGGAGAAAATAGGCAGTTTCATTTAGGTTTATATTCATTGTTAATTAAACACTGACTTGTAACACAGGCAAGTGCTGGAAACTATGACGTAGTATAAACCCATGACACAGCACATGCCAGTAAGATTACACTCAACATTGCACGTAAACTATAATTTCAACTTAAAAACAGCTGCTTGTTTTTGTTTCCCATTGACCCATTAAACTGAAGGCCAACAACAGTCTTTCTTTCCTGTCCTTTTCTCTTTCTCCTGCCATTTATTTATAGCTATGATGTAGCTAAAGTTCTCTGGAGCCTGAATATGGCTAGGCATTTTCTTGAAGCTATTTAACATCTGAATAAATACACCATGCTTCTCAGGGTTTGGGTAGGATGGTGCTGTCTTTTAGGACATAATAAATATGATGAAATGCTTCAGCCTATGTGGAAGATTTCCTATAAGCTTTTATTATGCAGCCACAGCACTGATTCCATATAATGGAAATTACCAGATGTCACAACTTTAATTATATGTTTGATTTTAACCTCGCTTAACTTTATGAAGGGAAGGAACAAAGTGCATTCCCTATACATTTTTTTTCAGTGTGTTAAGTCTTTTCAATATTTTAGTAATTTTTTGATAGTGACAATATATAAAAGGGGAGAAGGGGAGGATAAGTATAAAACAGTTTAAAGAAGTGCAACTTTTATGGGTGAGATTAATCCTGAATGAAACCAGTGTACATAACAGCCACCCATCTGTTCATGTTAAATCAAGGAGCAGCTAAAGGGCCCCATTGCTGAGTAACTGCTGAAACATTACAGACTACTGCCCAAAACAGACTTGCATAGCAAGGTTGAGCTGAAGCTGTGGTATGTGGACCCACAGTCTCTTAGGAAGAGAAGCAAACGCAGGGGCTAAGGTAGCAGTTCCCAAAATGGGGTTGCAACATCAGCAGAGGGCAGGGGGGGGTGGGGGGTGTCGCAGGAATAGGGGGAGGAGGGAGGGAGCACTGTGGGTTAGGAGCTAAGGGCCATGCTGAGGAAGTGGGGCCATAAACGGGGTCATGCTGAGGAAGAGTTTGGGAAACACAGGGCTAAGGCATTGATTGGTAGAGATGTCTCTTTCTGTTGGAGGTGAGCAAGAGAAAAGTATCAGAGGAGAAGAAAGGGGTCACAGGTTGTAGCTGTGTTGGTCTAAAGGCAAAAGCAGTCAGAACTCTTGTGGTAGAGGCAATATCTTTTATTAGACCAACTAGAGAGTTGCAAAAAAATTAAAAGTTTTCACAACTGGGAACATGGCTCTAAGAATTCATCAGTGACTTGGACGAGGGAGTGAAATGTACTCTGTCCAAGTTTGCAGATGACACAAAGCTATGGGGAGAAGTGGACACGCCAGAGGGCAGGGAACAGCTGCAAGCAGACCTGGACAGGTTGGACAAGTGGGCAGAAAACAACAGAATGCAGTTCAACAAGGATTTCATAGATTTCATAGACATCAGGGCTGGAAGGGACCTCGGAAGATCATCGAGTCCAGCCCCCCGCCCAAAGGGCAGGAAGTCAGCTGGGGTCATAGGATCCCAGCAAGATAAGCATCCAGTTTCATCTTGAAGGTGTTCAATGAAGGTGCTTGAACCACCTCCGGTGGCAGGCTGTTCCAGACCTTGGGGGCTCGGACAGTAAAGAAGTTCTTCCTTATGTCCAGCCTGAAATGATCTTGAAGTAGTTTGTGACCATTCGACCTCGTCATCCCTTGGGGCGCTCTGGTGAACAAACGTTCCCCCAGATGCTGGTGGTCACCCCTGATAAACTTGTAGGTGGCCATCAGATCACCCCTGAGCCTGCGCTTTTCCAGGCTAAAGAGCCCCAGGGCTCTCAGCCTGTCATCGTAGGGTCTGCTTCCCTGACCTCTGATCATGCGCGTGGCTCTTCTCTGGACTCTCTCAAGCTTCTCCACATCCTTTTTGAATTGTGGAGCCCAAAACTGGACACAGTACTCCAGCTGCGGCCTCACTAAGGCCGAGTACAGGGGGAGAATGACGTCCCGGGATTTGCTTGAGAAGCATCTATGGATGAAAGCCAGCGTTTTGGTCGCTTTACTAGCCGCCGCATCGCATTGCAGGCTCATGTTCATCTTGTGGTCAATGATGACCCCCAAGTCTCTTTCTTCCATAGTGCTAGCCAACATAGCACTGCTGAGCCTATAAGGATGCTGAGGGTTTTTCTTCCCAAGGTGGAGAACCTTGCATTTATCGGCATTGAACACCATCAGATTCTCATCCGCCC
>NW_005841849.1:1320176-1320658 GCF_000455745.1 Alligator sinensis | reverse complement strand
GTGGACATGTCGGAGGGCAGGGAACAGCTGCAAGCAGATCTGGACAGGTTGGACAAGTGGGCAGAAAACAACAGAATGCAGTTCAACAAGGAGAAATGCAAAGTGCTGCACCTAGGGAGGAAAAATGTCCAGCACACCTACAGCCTAGGGAATGACCTGCTGGGTGGCACGGAAGTGGAAAGGGATCTTGGAGTCCTAGTGGACTCCAAGATGAACATGAGTTGGCAGTGTGATGAAGCCATCAGAAAAGCTAATGGCACTTTATCGTGCATCAGCAGATGCGTGACGAACAGATCCAAGGAGGTGATACTTCCCCTCTATCGGGCGCTGGTCAGATCGCAGTTGGAGTACTGCGTGCGATTCTGGGCACCGCACTTCAAGAGGGATGCGGATAACCTGGAGAGGGTCCAGAGAAGGGCCACTCGTATGGTTAAGGGCCTGCAGACCAAGCCCTACGAGGAGAGACTAGAGAAACTGGACCT
>NW_005841849.1:1315685-1319892 GCF_000455745.1 Alligator sinensis | reverse complement strand
CTTTCCTGCAGGGGGTCGGACTCGATGATCTATTGAGGTCCCTTCCGACCCTAACATCTATGAATCTATGAAAAGTAATGATTAGAAAGAGACTTGAACTATATGGACAGATGCTAGCTTGCTTTATTTCTGCTGCAGTCAGAAGAACAAGGCTTTATACATTTTTGTCAATAACATAACAGCAAAGACCTGGCTGCAACATCTCCGAACAGAAACAACCTGCAATACCCTGAATTTAGCTAACTGCTCTGATCAAAAAAAGCTTACACTACCAACACATGTGCAACACAAACAACAGCATATGAGAACCCTAGGTAGTGAGGCTATAAGTCAGGGGTGGGCAATAATTTGGGTTTGCAGGCCACATAGGGAGTTTTGGTGAGCTGTCACAGGCCAGGTCAGCACACCCTGCCCCTCTCCCTCCCTCATCACGTAACAGCTCACCAAAACTCTAAGTGACTCTGCTCCATGCCCAGCTGGACAGCTGGGATGGGGCCATGGGCAGACAGGGGGTAGCATCTGGGAGCAGGTCAGGCGGGTAGGGCTGGGACCATGGGGTGGTCCAAGGGGCTGAAGCCCGGGGCAGAGCTGTGATCTGCAGCCCACATGCCCCTGTGACAGGCACCAGTTCTGTGGGCAGGGGCATGTGGGGAGTTGATTGTGGCTCTGCTCTGGGCCCTGGCCCCATGCAGTCACCACTCATGGAGACCAGTTCAGACCTGCGTGGGCAAGGAGTGCAGGCAGCTGTATGGGATGAGGCCATGGGTGGGCAGGGAGCTGTGTCTGGGGCTGGGATCTTGGGGTGGTGACATTGTAGGTTTCCCTAGGAAGAGCTGCAATCCACTCTCCACATACCCCTGCCTGTGGAACGCATGCCCAATGCAGAGCTATGCGGGCAGCAGATTGCGGCTCTGCCCCAGATCCTGGCTCTGCGCTGTCACCACCTCATGGTCCCGCCCTAAAGGTCCCAGTCTTGCCCATCTGTCTTGCTCCTGAACACTGCTCCCCACCCACCTGCAGCCACCTCCCAGCCCCCCAGCCACACACCCTGCCCACATGGGTTCCACCTCAAGTGGTGGGCTGGGGTGCCTAGGCAGTGGGGCTGGGTTCAGTGGTGGCTGGAAGGAGCTACCACTGCTAGGAAGTGAGTCCAGCTGCCATGCCATCCCAGCTCTGCTGCACACTTGGGACTGAGGGACCCACTGCAGACCAGACAAAATCCCTTTGTGGGCTGGATCTGGCCCGCAAACCATATTTTGTCCACTCCTGCTATAAATCAATTTTAGAAAGGAAAGGTAATCATCAGGTTCTTTCCACCCCCCCCCCCCCCCCCATCAAAAAGATCCCAGCAATAGCTCCATAATTTGGCATATCAACTTTTCATTTTTAAATGAGCCCTGCAATGCATACTTCAAAATGCAAGTGTCAAGGAGCAAAGAGGGGCAAAATCACCTGCAAGTGAAGTGAGCCCAGCACCATTGATTCCAAAAAAGTTGCTCTACCACAAAACATAATCCAAGAAAAAGACCAAAACCTCTAATCCTTCCTTTAGGACAGGGACTGGCAATCTATTGCCCAGGGGCCAGATCAATCTTGCAAAGCCATTTGATTCAAACCTGCAAACATGGGGCTTCAGTGGTGTTTGGCAGTAGGGACTTTTTCCATGCTACTGTGGAGAAAAACAGCTGGATCCTGGCACCTCCCACCCACCTCTGGCCTGAGCTGGGTCATGCCAACCCACAACCTAAAAAGGTTGTCAACCACTGCTCTAGACGCTCATATCTTTTGCCCTTGTGTTTGAGGTTCTATAGACCCAATTCAGCCCTGCACAATTAAATCCTGATGATAATTACGTTTATTTACTCACCCCATATATGTGGCATGGATGAGGTGGGGGATTAACATCAATCCAATGAGGGCACTTTAATGTGATTTCCTTGTTCCTTTCTATCTAGATTTTTCTTTTTTTTTTTAACCCACTATATTTTGGTGTTAAAGGGTGGTATGTTTAAATCTCCTTCCTTTCTCTCACCTACACTCTGAAAAGAAGAGCCAGGGAATAAGGAAGGGGGTTCAATTGGTAACTTCTGACTCATTAGCAATGATAAAGGGAAAGATGAAGATACAGAATAAATCTCAAGGTCCCTACTCATCAGCCTTTGAATGTCCCTGTTATAGAAGTTGCCCAATCAGCTGAAAAAGAATTATTCTAAGTAGTGGGGCTTTTACAATTCTCTAAACACTGTTTGCTTCAGCGCAGTCTCTGCAATTAACTTTGATTCACTAGATTCTAAATTAGATGCTATTTAACTAATTAAGTACATCTTGTTTCTCAGAGTTCAGCGATAAGCTGGAGGAGAGACAATTGCACATCAAAAGCTTGAAATCACAAACAAGAATAGTGGTGAGAGACAACACAGAAATGTAGATACTGTAGAATCTGGGTAGGTTTTCAGTTTGCCATCTTCATTTGCCAGGTTTAGTTTTATCCTGTATTTTTAGGACAATAAGTTACAGTTTCTAAATCTCCTATGCAGGTTTCAAAGGAATTCTCCTTTGTCCATTGTATTTTCCTTTTAAATTAAACCATTTCATTCCCCAACTAAGTACTTTTAAGGTTCCCAACAGGATTGCTGGCAAGACTACCCTGTTGTTGTTAACTTGTAGAAAATCTGCTATTTCCATCTGTATGGAATGCTTGAACCATGCCTAACCCAAGGGTAAACTGTTGGAAGCCTGTTATTTAAGCAAATATGTGGGTGACTTCCTTGGTAAGAAAATGCATTGTGGGGAGTGATACGAGAGAGACATTTTGCAGTTGTGTTTCCTCTCTGAAGTCTCCTGCCAGCATGTTTTGGGGATACCCTACACACACACAAATCAGAATGAGAGTTAGCCATAGCCTTAAAGTGGGACTGATCTCAGTTTGAAGCATTCTGCATGTATTTAGAAAGAATATCTTCCTCCCATCCTTTTTTCCTGATGCTCTCTAAAGCATTTTTGCCAGAGCTTTCTAACCAAAGAGTGGGCTGTAGAAGAATTTGCAGTATTGCTAACACCAAGTGTTAAACAATCAGGAGACAGGGCACAAAAGAAATCATTCAGCTAAAGAAAGGGGAGAGAGAGATTTTGGGTTTTATTTATTTGCCTTCAGATTATACTCATTCAATACTTCTAGGCTTTCCTTTGCAATTAAGGATGCTAAAAACACCCACCTCCCTCCCACCAGAGATCCTCATGCAAACTCTCAGACACCGCAGTTGTGGCTTTAAGCCTTTAAGGAAGAAAAGACTGAATATGAGATGCACAAAATCCAAGGAGTTGGGAATCCTGAATTTATTCTGATCTCATCCCTAAAAATCAATAAGGAGCCTAGAGTTTGATGCCTCCCAGTCGTCCCCCACCCTTGCATTCTGTGGTTCTCTCTACCCTCTGGAATCAATACAAAGCAAGCATTAAGTGCAAATGCTTTGATTTTCTGTTCCGAGAAATATTCAACCTATAACATGGAGTTCCCCTGCCATTGCTTCTCATTTGTTAAGCTTGCCTTGCTATATTTTTTTTTTTACAGCCACTAGGGGATGCTCGCCAGTCATAGTTACTGCCTATGGACTTTGCAGATTTTTACCCTTGGGGAATCTAGCTTGACATAGTTCAAGAAACTACTTAAGTTCAGGGGTACTATGTGGCTTAAGCAAAGAATCGATAGGCAAAGACTTCTAAAATGCAATCCCTAGGAGTTTAAGAGAAGTTTTTGTCCACTGGCTATGTTAGCTGGGAGTATGAAATAGGGGTAATGCCTTGCTGGACCTGGCCTTGGCCACTGGGGATGACCTGGTGAGGGGACTGCAGGTCCTTGACCACCTGGGCAATAGCGATCATCACCTGCTGGAATTCACTATCCAGTGCAGGGTGTCAAGGGCTTACAGCAAGACTAAAGCCCTTGACTTCAGAAGGGCCAACTTCAATGAGCTTTGGAGATTAGTGGGGGAGGCACCGAGGGCCCAGAAGGTAAAGGAGATGGGAGTCCATGAGGGATGGTTGTACCTTAAGGGGACAGTCCTCCAGGCCCAAAGGATAACAGTCCCTGAGAGAAGCAAGGGGAGTAAGAGCGCTCAGAACCCCCCTTGGCTCAGCAAGGGCATTCAGCAATGCCTGAGGACTAAAAGGGGGGCGCACAACCAGTGGAAGGGAGGAGCTGTCACCA
>NW_005841849.1:1294129-1314578 GCF_000455745.1 Alligator sinensis | reverse complement strand
CTCCCCTCTTGAAAGCACAGAGGTGGAAAGGGATCTTGGAGTCATTATTGACTCCAAGGTGAACATGAGCCACTAATGCCAGACCGCAGCAAGCAAGGCCAACCATACCTTGTCATGCATCCAAAGGTGCATCTCAAGCTGGTCCAGAGAGGTGATACTCCCCCTCTATGCGACACTGGTCAGGCTGCAATTGGAGTACTGCGTCCAGTACTGGGTGCCGCACTTTAAAAAGGATACGGCCAGCCTGGAGAGGGTTCAGAAGAGGACCACCCACTTGGTGAGAGGGCAGCAGGACAGGCCCTACGAGGAGAGACTGAGGGACCTGAACCTATTCAGCTTCAGCAAGAGGCGGCTGAGGGGGGACCTGGTGGCTGTCTACAAACTCATCAGGGGAGATCATCAGCAAATAGGAAGAGCCCTGTTCTCCTCAGCACCACCTGGGGTGACGAGGAACAATGGTAATAAGCTGATAGAGAATAGGTTTAGGTTAGAGATCAGAAGGCAATATTTTACAGTTAGGGTGGCCAGAATCTGGAACCAACTTCCTAGGGAAGTGGTCCTCGCCCCTACCTTGGGCAAATTCAAAAAGAGGTTAGATGATCACCTGTCTGGGGTCTTGTGAACCCAGCATTCATTCCTGCCTGTGGCAGGGGGTCAGGCTAGATGATCTGATCAGGTCCCTCCTGACCCTAGCTACTATGAAACTATGAAAACAAAATCACTGATATAGTGATGATGAGGCAAAACTCCTCCTGTGAACACAGCTACATTGGCAGAAGCACTTAATGGTTTAGATTGTGTTGGGGAGCAGAAAACCCCCTTCTCCTGGTGTACCCTGTATTCCTACTAGAGGCTCACCCAGTACAGCTCTGCAAGCCCAGTGTAGCACCATACATTATTGTAGGGTAGGCAAGCCCCAAGTCACTCTCTGGCCTCAAACAGGTTAAAGAAAACATCCAGTTTTATCTAATAAGGAAACATTAATGTGAAGGGGAGCTCTGGTCTTTGTCATTGATTTCTGTTTGTCACAATGTGTGTGGTTTTCCTCCTCCAATGTAAGGATAATTGACAAAAAGAAACCAGGATTCAAGCCTGTCCCTTTCAAGTATGGGCTTCTATTTAGAACATACTTAGCCCAATAAAAACCTTTATCCTTTGACTCCTCCTCCAACACTTTTCCTACATGTGAAGTCTGTTTGGTTCATTTTGACACTTCCACTGCAGTTGTTACTCTGTGCTGAGGAGCAACAACCATGTTGTTTGAGAGCAAGATTGCATGTAACCCATGTGCCTTATATGCTATGCTTAGCATTCTGGCTCAAAGAAAGAAGAAGTACAGCAGTAGGGAGGTAACACTGATTTCTGTATACATGCAGAGGACAAGGTGACTCAGAAGGGCCTGGAAATATGCATAGGTAAGGGGGTGGCAGTTACTGGTGGTTTCCTAAGCTGGATAAGTTATTTTTCTTTTGGCCAAGCAGTCCTGCAACTCCCATACAACAAATATAGTCCTGTGTACTCAACAGGTGACCCATACAGGACTAAGAAATAAGTTTGCTGTGAAAGCGGGTTCCTAAAACCTGGACAATTTTAGTACAGGTTACAGATGATCGTTTCACTAGCAACTGAAGAGACCGGTCAGTTATTAACCTAAGGGCTAGAATCCTGCTAGCTATAAGGATCAGAGTCTTGTTTACTATGAAGGCCCTGAAGCACTTGAAAACAAAGAGTGATGCTACCATTCTCCTCAAGCTCAGAAGAGTCCAATTGACCTGTACTATATATGGAGAAATCTCTGAAGATGAGATGAGTTGTGGTTATAATCATGTGCTTGAGAAAGGTGAAGGTCCTATTAAAGTCTTGCATTAAAATAGTAGTAACAGCAACAAAATGGGAAAGTATGTAGAAAGAGCAACAGATTTACTACCCGTTTAACAAAAGGCTTTCACAAGGACTCCAGCATTTGCAATGTTTATGTGTATTTAAAGTTTATTAGGAAATGTTATGGTACTTGGAGTCTGACTCCAAAGTCTTAACATCTACATTCAGGGTTTTTACTTACAATAGACTTTATAGTTAAGTTCTTACGCTAATTTCTATGTAATGTTCCCTGAAAGAGACAAGCCCACCGTGTGTTTCAGCAAAGAGGTAAGCTTAGGTGCAATAAAGGACCTAAACGTGATAGTGTTATATGTTACCTCAGCACCTTCCTTCCTGGATGAAGCTGATGAACAGACCACACTTACTTCTGGCATATTTCTTGCTCTCATGCTAGTTTTCTGTTATAGTAGGAATCATGATCGCTCCAGCAACCATCATCATATGCAAGAGTTCGTGGCTGGTTACATAAGCAATAAAAGCTGAAATGTGGCACTACTGACCTGCATTCTCCTCAGGTTTGGGGTTCATGAGACGGAATGGCAGCTCTGTGCACACTTCACTGCGGAGAGAGAAGAGAAAGCATCAGACCCACATGCCCAGTATAACTGTCCTTTCAATCAGGTTTGCACCTTACAGATCTGATCCAACCCTGAGTCTCACTGATCTAGAATCCAGCACCACCCATCCCTAACCTCAGCTATAATCAGTCCCCAACAAAGACCCATGCTCAGATTTATCCATCCAAAACCCAGCTGTAGTCAACCTCCTCTACCAATGACTGGTTTTAGCATAAGATGTGCCAAATACTATTCTTTTCTTGCTCTTTGCTATAGGCAACACACTTCACAGCCCAATTTGCATCGATGCCTAAGCTTTAGTTTATCCCATTGGCATGTTTAGATTCCTTTGCTCAAGCAGTTTTAAGGGGTTGGGGAGGCAGGAGAGGAATGATAGTTGAGGAAGGGTGAGGAAGCAAAGTGATATATCTATAATTGTAGAGTTTGGAAAAAGAAGAAAATAAAGAACCTTTACCTGGACATGATATCTCCCAGAATGCTAAGTAAGGAAACAAAGACAGAGCTTTTAAACTTCTGCCGTGCTTCATTTTTCCCTCCAAACAACACATGGCCTCCCACCTACCTGCCCTTGTCCCAGTCCCTCCCTCAGTATCCAGCACCAGAGCTCTCAAACTATTAATAATCTGGTGGCTTTGACCACTGCCAGGTGACTGCTGTAGTCATTTGACACAATGATGCATCTGTTTCAGAACTGATATTTTCTGTTCATTGGAGAACAGTCCTGAGCTCCAAGGCCTTCCAGAGGTTTTAAATAAACCAGTAATATTTAAGAAGCCCAGAGCCCATCTCTGTATCCTGCATGGTTCTTAAAAACCAAACTTTGGTAGACATCTTTAATGTAAATTCAGCCACAATCAGTTCTGCAGGTGATACTGGAAGTTGGGGCACAGTAAATCAAAAGAAAAAAACAAAATGAGGTGGAAAGATATGGGCTGCAGATAAGAAGTGCTATTCAATCCTAAATACTGTATAGTCGTACCAGCCAGGAGAAATGGAATGGAACACACAGGCGAGAATATAACTAGGAAGCCTCACCAATTCAATGGGCGTTCATCTGCCTCATTTTCTTAACATGATTTCAATACTCCTTTTAATATAAAGGAGTATGGTAGTAACTGCAGAAAAAGGGTAGGACCGTGACTGTGAAATAAGAGACTGTTCATCAGAACATCATTATTTTTTAGTGTGTTGGATGCTAAAATTCCAAGAGCATCTCCACTGACTTCACTTTCTACTGGTCCTTTCCTCATATCCATAACCTTGTCTACCTCCTCCTACACACAACTAAGCACAAAGAATTAAGTGAGCAAAATGAGCTATTTCTCTCTCAGGCAGTCAGGTAAAGTTTATAAAGTGTTAGTTTTCCAAATCCATTCTGTGGAAGGAGGGTAAGTGTTTCTGAACTTCAAACACCATGAAATGGGAGCCAGATGACTGTAAAAAGAAACAGCTATTTTATCACAAGAATAAGCCAAGCCACTGACTACTTTACATGCTAGTCAGAAAGGCAGAGAGCACATGGTGTGGATTCAGGGGTGTACTTGGTAGCCGTGTTGGTCTGAGGCAAAAAGACATACAAAAAACTAGAGCTCTTGGTTCAAAAATGATACCTTTTATTAGACCAACTGGAAAATGGCAAGACAATTGTCCTTTTCTGCAAGCTTTCGGGATCAAAGTCCCTTCGTCAGGCTCTGGGTATGGTGTGGATTTGCATTCAAACTGAATACCACTTCTCATCAACTAAGTTGCAAAAGCTTTCCCAGATTGAGCCAAGTAGTGAGATAACATTAGCATCTCCCAGTAAACTCGTAAAGCCTGTAGTACTCTATTTAAGGGCCAAGAAGTGCATTTTGATTTAAGCTTTTTTGACCTCTTATAGAAGAAAAGTTACACTCTCCAAACAACAACACAATAAAAAAACAAACAAAAAAGTCAAGAGACTCAGAATTCAGCTACAAGGGCATCTTGGCACCTGACAGTTCACTCTTCATGTTCAGGAAAGCTTTTTAGGATTGGCCAAATTAGGTAGTTTCCAGCAGAGGAAGCCAGACTGTCCTAAACTTTATATTCCGTTCTTCTAGCAATAGATTGCCCTGTGCATTCCCCTACAATATATGCATTTTTCAGTCCCTTTTTACCATAGGCAGACACCAAGAAATCTACTGCACTTACCCCGAGACGATGAGCTTCACCTTGACCCTGTAGGCAACCAGAATCCCAAACACAGTCTTGTCCATCCCTTCTTTAATTCTACAAGAACGAAAGACAGAGTAGGACGATGCAGTATAGCTGCAGAGCTTACCAGCATGCAGCTAGTAAGACACAAGTGCATTCCATCCTAATTTTTCTGGGTGTAATACATTGGGACTGCCCTTTTATAACTTGGGAATTTTTATACATCCCTTAGGGAGCTAGTAAATGGAAATGGATTCTGGGCTGAATCCTATGTTTTCTTGTATACCATAAGCCCCCAAGTAACCATGCACCTTGGGTTTTTTGGTTTTTTGTTTGGGTTTTGGTTTTTTTGGGAGGGGGGGGCAGAATATAGAAAAACAAAATTCCAGAGTCATGGGTGACTGTGACATGTTCTCCTGGAAACAGAGTGACTAGGAAATGCAACATCCCAGAAGACAGCCTGGATGAGGCAGCAGGATCTTCCTAGTGTAGCAAGACAGCAACAAAGCTAGACCTCAAACCCTTGCAAGACTATTGCTTCTTTGCTATAAATAGCTCTTTATATAAGTTTCTCTACATAAAGTGCTGTTTCTGTGCCACAAGCCTCATCAAGGCTCACTTGCCCTGAATCAGATCTATAGCTGCTTCAGGCACAAGCTCCAGTGCTCAGCTGATAGTCACTTCAAATTCCTTAGTGGCTGTGAGAGAGTTAACACTAGACTCTGCCCCTTCTGCTTGCCAAGTCAAGAAGAAATGTGACAGCCATTTTAGTAGCCATTTGAGAACTGCATGTCCATGCTTCTATTCCAGAAAAAACCCCTGCTTCCACACTTAAGACACAAATGCCAATCTTGAAAGGCTGATTTTGGGGGGAAAGGTACATGTGGTATGCAAGTGAACATGGTAAACACAATATAGAAGAAAGCAGGTAGACAGCCTCTCAACTGCAGCCCAGAATGAGCCACTCCAGGTCAAACAAGCCAGAGCAGTGGGTACCAGAACCCACCCACCACTGGTGTGCACCCATGGCAGCACAGGGAGGGCCTCCTGCTGCCAAATGGCACTGAAACCCCACACATCCATGGGTCATAGCCAATGATTCAGTGAGCTGTATCTGGGCTGCAGGCCATAGGTTGTCAACCCTAAATACAACAAATCACTCATTTAACCAATGTCTTACTGAGATAGGAGTGAGAGGGTGTATGTGTGCACATCTTAATGTGATAAAAAGATACTTCCTCTCTACTCTCCCTTCCGCTTTGGAAGTCTCTATTAGTAGGCATCCTTCAAAAGAGGACTCACAGGGTACTAGAAGCCAAGTTAGTATCTTCATCCTTCAGCTTTCCATCCAGCGCTATCTCCCGTACCTCACGATTATTTGCCAGCAAGGGCACAAGTTTCAATGTTGTGGTGAGGCTACCATTCGGTGGCACCTTGTCCCTGGGTGCATGTAGTGAGGGAAAGTGAGACACACATTAAAGTTTATGAACAAAACTGGTGAAGAACATTTCAGAACAGATTCAAGAACCAGGCATCAATTGCTCAGAACTTTCTTTAAAAAAAAAAAAAAATAGACACTATGATCTAGTCTGCATAAGACAGGTCATTGGATCTCACCAATGATTCCTCCATAGCTTCCAGCTGAAAAAGAAAATACGCATCTCTTTTAGAGATATCCAATTATGAGTTAAGAAAGCTCTGAGCGATGGAGGTCTCCCATGTTCCTTAGTAACAGTTCCAATGGTAAGCTTCTCTGAGGTTGGCAACTAATTTCTAGTTTGAGTTAGTCTTCAACTTATTCTTTCTTTTGGATCTTTTTTGCTAGACCATGGACTCCTTTCCCATCAGAAATCTTTGCATGTAGGTTCTTTTAAATTATGATCAAATCACACATGTTACCAGAGTGAAGGGCATAACAACAGAATAAGTCATGGCACAATCTCAGACCAAATCAAGCTGCAGTCAACAATTTATATTCTTTCAATTATTTCACCCTCCCAGCCCCTTTGAATCTTTTGAACATGGACATTACATGCCTCATGTGTTAGCATTTCAATCCACATGATATACGTCCACACTAACTGGTTTGTAAAACTCATTTTCACCTCTTCTGGTAACTGATGGGTAAGCAGTGGACTGAGAGGTCAGTACATGATAAGGTAAGTGGGATGTGTGCAAAAGTCCAGTTAGTTAACTTCTCAGGGCTACTTAATGAGGACACACTAGTGGACTTACTGTGGACTGTTAGGTTCTGTGATTTTAAAACTATGTGGAAGGCATCAGGATGGTGGGGCTAGTCCTATATGAACATTAATACGGTAAGAGATACAGAATCCAAATATATGTATAGATTAGCAGGTGAGTAACAATCACAGGAGTAGTTGTCAGTGGGAATTGCAATTTACAACCGAGGGCAGAAGCATGTCCTAATTGGTCATTAACCCTACCACAACCAGAAGGGACTTTTTTGTACTCAAAAACTAGTACATTTATTACTTAAGTGTTGGTCTTTTGAAGTATCATGTGCTAATAACAACTACACAAATATTGAGATCTTAAATACACATAGAAAACTGTATTAATACATAACTATTCCAAATTGGGTTTGGGAAAAATTACAACATTTTGAAATTCCTACATCCTAAAAGGGATAGATTGGTGCATGACACTTGTCAACCTCTGAGATCATTGTAAAGATCACAGAGTAGAAAATGGGGATATCCCTGATGGTCTAAAAAAAACTAAGACCCTATAAATCTGTCATTAAGAATGGAAGTAGAGCTGGCAAAAGATCTCTCTCAGTGCATTAAGTGAGCTGTTTGTCATGGGCATGGCACAGAGAAAGAGTGGATCATCAAAACACAGAAGCTCACCTTATTGTCCCCCTACTTACAGAAAGGCAAGGTGACATTAGGAAGCTCCCTCCAAACAACGAGAGAGTCCCTCTTTTCTGGAGTGGAAGTTATTAAAGGGATGGAAAGTAAAAGACTGAGCAAGGCAAGGAAGGGAAAACAGTGCTGAGACACTCACGGTGCTTCCTCTGTTGCTACCACCTTTGAGTAATAGTCACTTGAATATAAAACCACATTGGCAACTTGTTCCACTGAAACAGAAATGACAACACATTTTTGAGGCACATTGAAGTTATGCACAGGCAGCATTGTACACCCAGCCTCTACAATTCTGATGAGCTGGATGAACAAAGAGGGGCACCAGCCAGAGCCTATGCCATTAACAGATTTTACAGCCCAAAGGGACCATGTGGTTACGTAGTCTGAACTGCTGCACTGGGCCAAAAACGTTCAACTAAAGCACTTCTCTTCCTGAAATGGCATTCAATCCTGATGTGAAGACATCAAGATGCCAAGAACTCCCTACTGCCCTTGGTCATTCATTTCAATGGTTAATTTCCTTTGCTGTGACAAATTTACACCTTCCCCTCAATTTGTAGCTATTAGTTCCTTCTGCCTTTCCCTGCTAGATGCAAAGACCACACTAATACCTGGCATTTTTTCCCCCGATGAAGGTACTGACACCATTGAGACATCTCTTGGATATTTTGGATAAACTCCACAGGATGGAGTGCTTTAGTCTCTCGCTAAAAGGCATTTTCCCTAGTCCTCACATCATCTGTGTGGCTCTTTTCTGTTCCCTTCCCAAACTTTTGACATTTCTTGGCAAATGAATACCATATACCGAGGTAAATCACCTCCCAATTACTACTTACTCCTCCCCTTATCTACACTTTCAAGGATCACATTTGCTCCAATCTTACACTTTTTTGTTGATTTGTCAAATTTGTTGTCCATTATGGCCCCAAAATACTTTTCAGAGTTGCACTAGGATAAATGGCCTTGTTCTGCATGTGTAGACTTTTTTGTTCCTAGACTAATGAACCTGCATTTCTATGTTACAATGCATTTGTCTAAACGGGCCAGCTACCAAGCAATTCAGATCACTATGTTTGATTTTAAGGTCAATGAGAGGAGGGCATTTTCTACCCCCTCCACCAGCAGTAGTGATTTTCTGTTTAATTTCAAATCATTGCTAACAGCAACACTGAATGGCACAAGGCCGAGAGCCAGGACCTGCAGAACTTCACCGGAAAACATCCCCCAGTCAGTGATGACCAGGAATCTTAGTTTTCTATGGGGAAAAATGCAGAAAATCTGTTTAAAAAAAAAACAACAACACAAAAAGCCGTGTTTTTCCACAACCCATCAAAAGTGCTCACCATGGGATGCCACTGCAATGCCATTTCTGCTCTCTTCTTTTTGTGCCGTGGTTTTTCCTCTTGGCCAATCAACAGCACAACCCCTCTCCCTCCCTCCCCCGCACTGACTGATCAAGAGGCAAAGACCACAGCACAAATAAAAGAGAGCAGAAATGGTGCTGCTTTCCGCAGGACACTGTTGCACTTTTGGTAGGTCATGGAGAAACGAGGATTCCATGTTCTTCTGTGGTTTTCCATGGCAAATGGAAAACTAGGATCTCTGGTGATGTCTCCCGATAAAGTTCTGAATCTCTCACTTGGTGACACCTGTCATCTTTGTTTTCAAGCAACAGCACTGGATTGGGACTTAAGAGATCTGCATTCTGTTTTTGTGCAACTCCTGGGCAAGTCGCTTCATCAGTGTCTTTGTTCTTTCTCCTAACCTTTGTCTCTCTGTGATCAATAGAAGACCAATTACAATGAAATTTTCATGTCAAGAGAGGTCGCTTAGGTACTGCTGTAATACAAGTTAAAACAATAGGAGGTAGTACTGGAGTTAAACCTTAAACATCTGATTTGAGGAAACCTTGTGAGAAAGAATGGGGATGTGCTCTGCAATGCCATCAAAGGGGCCAGTCTCCTACAATGCCATACATTTCTGTTAACAAGGTTAAAATGCATTGCCGACATCAGGATTTCTGTTCTCAGGCAGCAAAATTTTAAAAGCTGTTTTGAACAGGAAATTGCAAAACAAGAAATCATCTATAAACTGGATTGTGTTAAGTATGGTTCAAGGAGGGATTGCAGATTCTTATCCCATTACCTGGATTAGCTTTTGTAACCCCATTGTTCCTGTGGGTTTTTTGCTTTTCCGTCTCTCCCCCCACCTCCACCTTCTCTCTCCCTCATTTTTCCGCTCCATCTTTCGTATTCATATCACTGCTTCAGACACTGCTCTATGCTGTCCTTTAACAGCATCTCATGAAGTGAACTTGAGCTCACAAAAGCTTGTACTATATATTAGTTGCATTATATATAAGTTTTTATATATGTATGTGTGTGCGCGCATCTTATTTAGTTAATCTATAAGGTGCATCTCTATCTTGCCTTCTGCCAAACTTGAGACTATCATGGCTAATTATCTCTCTGCTAATGAGGTAAAAAGCCAGACTCAATTGTGAGTACAGGCAAAGGGCTACATCTAGAGGCCTCAGAGCCATACCGCCTAACCGGGGACAAGACAGTGAGCAGATGACCTCTCTGGAGCATACTATTTTATGAAAGGCAGTAGAGCAGCAACACAACAACACTGGTAGGGATATGGGGTGGGACAGGCCAGTTTCATCTGTTTAAAAATGAGTAAGATTACTAGGTCCTGCATTGCTCCAAGTGCTGTTCAATCACAAGAGCACTCTGCAGCCCTTGCAGGACTATGGACAACAGTAAAAAACTTACCCATCACTTTGATCTTCTTCACCGTCTTCTCGGTGTTATTGGTCACAGTGACTGTGACAGGAATGGGCTCACCATGGTAGTAGAGCTGGAAGAGTCAGATTGGCAATGCTGAACTTGATCAAGCAGGAGGGCGGTCTCACAAATAATACAGTTCTAGTCCCTGCTGCAAGGCTTTCTGTTGCATGTAGATTGGAGTGCTCAATGCTCCCACACCCACTTAACTACAGCCATTTCCAAGGGCCTGATTCAACACACATGGAAGACAAGGAAAGCCTTTCCAATTACTTTAATAGCTCTGCTGAGTCCTGACGAGATGAGTGAAGGAGCTCATGCACTCCATTTCCAAGCTTCTCCCAGAAACAGAGCTCTTGATTATAAGGGCAAATGTAGGTTGACCCCAAGCACAGATCTCAAGAAAAGGCCATGGGACAGTGAAATAAGTATATGAATCTCAATGATGAGCATGCCATGCTCCCTGGTCCAGATTTCTCACCTCTTTGCTGAGGGATGCTGTCAAGTGCAATGGTTTACTTGACATGAAAAACTGCCAAGTGGTCTCAACTCGAGGTTGGGGTCCTGTTTCTTCCACAGCAAACTGCATCTTACGAATCAACAGGCGCACAGAGTGCCTGGAAAAGAGCAAACACAATGGCAGTTAATAGAACAGGACCTGATACTGCACTGAGATGGTAGCTTATTTGTGCTCACACTTCCAGGAACATTCCTAACAGGAGGATCTGACCAGCAATTTATGAAGTATAACTGAACAAGCTGAACAGCCTGCACTCGTCCCCCAACCCTCCAATGCTAAGAACACTTGTTCTGTTACCTTTTACGAATTCTGTCTTCCAAATTCTCTGCATGGAAAGCTTTAACCTCAAAGTCCACTCCACAGGACTTCCAGGCCAGGAGAGAGAGAGAGAGCAAGAGAGAGAGTCTGTAAGATTGGAGTTCTAAAGCTGGGAGCACTTTAGCACATATTTAAGAATCTTCCTATAATGAGGACTCTGCATGTGTCCCTATGGTATGGAAACTTCACCCTGAACTTAACAGCTGGCATCCCCACTGAGAGGATAGGTGTTGTAGACTTAAACTTAAATGTGTACTCTATATTTCTAAAATTTCTTGGTTATGCCAGCACCTAGAGGCAGCAGTCTTTCATAAACAAAGGCTTTTCAGTGTCTGAAGACAACTCTTTATGATCAGCAAAATACTCACTCTTGTTCCAGCAGGACTGCATGTAACTTAGAAAATTCTGCAAAGGTCTATGTAGGCAAGTGGCATTCCTTAATAATTTGTGGAACCTTTTGCTAAAATATTTTGTTTTAGCAAAGCAGATACTCCACATACTCCTGTGGCACCCACTGTCTTCCCAGCATCTGCATTGTTCATCTCATACGCTCACTCTTATCATTTGGACAAGTGTCCAATAAAGTGAATGGAATTTTTTCTTTAACTGCATCAAATCTGAAGAACATATCATTACCTTGCAACTTTCCAACACTTCTGAAGCCAACATCTCTCTCTCACATAAGCTATAGATTAGTGGGATATATTGGCATGGTCTAACAAAATCAACAAACTTTAAGCATGTGATTTCTTCTACATCTGATCCAACTGGATATCTTGCAAGAACCCATTAAGCATTGCCATGCTCATTCCATTTGGGGCTGACTCTAACTTCAACAGTGTACTGAAGGAATACCTCAGGTTTGATCTCGTGCTTTATCTTTTATAACAGATATATGCTGGTTAGTTGCCTGCTATTAACAGTTGGATTCAGCGTCCTACTCCAAGTGCCCAAACTCTGACTCCACAACTTTCTCTAGCTTGTTTCCTGTCAAACACAAGCAGCATTCACAACATGCAGCCTTTCCAGTGATGAGAGGTATATTTACCCCTGTATACCTAGCTCTTGCTTCTGTACTCTTCAAGCCAGACAAGTGTTTTTTTTTAATTATCTTCTTCCCAATGAAAACATTGAGGTTATAAAATCCTGTTGGTCTCACCTTATTGGCATCACGAGGGGATGGCTGCAAGCAGACTGAGCAGGGCAGATTATCTGGAAACTGAAGGAATGAGGCGGCAAAAAAAAGAAAGTTGTTTAGCCCTCCAACTTCTTTTCTTCATAAAATAACATAATACTCATGAAAGGTGCAAAACTCACAGCCCTGGAAGATGAGGCCCTTTAGTTATCTATAAAAAAATGCTAATAGTTGTAATACGCCCTCTTCTTCCCCAAAGCAACCTATCAAAAGAACCAACACTCAACTTGGAGGGACCCCAATGATTCTGTTATTGATTAATTGTGTTACAATAGAGCTTAGAGGACTGAAGTTAGACTGGTGCTCTGTTGCTGCACACACACATACAAGGTGAATGAGTGTCTTTATTTACCCAAAAGGGGCTTACAATTAAGACAAGACAGAAAGGGTAGGAGGAAAACCAAAGGGTCAGAGAGGTGAAATGACTTGGCTGAAGTTCCACGGCAAGTTAGCAACAAAACCAGGATTAGAACCAAGAACTGTCTCCTAGCATAGCACCATATATATATATATTTTTTTAATTTTATTTTTTTGCCCCCCCTGCTTCTCCTGTTGGGGGAGTGAGAGAGAGAGAGTCACAAATTAAATGCCCTGGCAGGTGTTACATTTATGGCATGATGAATGTGTTAATAGCATCAAATGCTACACAGTCAGCCAATTTATGGCACTATAAAATGACAAACCATCCACAAAAGATGTTCCTCATATAATGGAACATATGGTATGACATCTTTGTGTCTGATTTGTTTAGCACCTTAAATTGAACATATGGCATGTCTCCAGACCCAAGGCTGTCCCAGTGGACACTGTCAATCAGCTGATTTTCAGCACTGGGTCTGGGACAGCCTTGAGCCAATGCTGAGACGCAGCTGTCTTGTGTTGTTCCCTAGAAAACTTGGGAACAAGCAGGCTACATACATGTCTGGCACAGAGACATCATGAAGTCCCTTCAGAACACAACTGTGCAAATCTGCTTTTATCACTAAATACCATCCTGTATGTTGGCTCTTAGACTGGCACTCTTCAGTATTGTAGAGGAATATTTTCCCAGGATCTGAGGATATTGGGCAGGAGACTAGTGCTAGGGTAGACAACACAGAAGGAAGGATGCAAACATACCATAAAATGTCTATTGTTAGGCAGTAGCAGCCAGGTTATCTGAACATTTCCTGTTATGGTGGACCCCAGCAACCTTCCAGTCAACACAGTGCTTGTGCCCCCCTCAAGGGAGCCACGTATCGAAGCAATTTCTAAATCTTGACCTTTTAGGGCACTTCATAACTCAGACCCACCCTAGTTCATTGTTCTGGTAATGTATAGCAACAGCCAAAAGGGACCTAGGGGTAATGATTGACCATTGCATGAATATGAACCGTCAGTGCAATGCAGTGGCCAGCAAGGCAAACACCACGCTGGCATGCATCAACTGATGCACCTCGTGTAAAACTAAGGAAGTTATATTTCTGCTGTATTCACCAAAGATGAGACTGCAGTTGGAGTACTGCATCCAGTTCTGGGCGCTGCACTTCAGTAAGGACATGGAAAATCTTGAGAGGGTCCAGAAAAGAGCAACCCGTATGATCAGGGACTTGCAAGGCAAGCCATACAAGGAAAGGCTGGGGACCTGGGCCTCTTTAGCCTAAAGAAGAAAAGGTTGAGAGGGGACTTGATAGCGTCCCCAGAGCTCTTGATGCACTCCTCTGATATAGTGGAAACACTATATCAGAGGAGTGCATCAAGAGCTCTGTGAACAACTGTTCACTAGGGCACCCGTAGTGAAGACTAGGACCAATGGATACAAACTCCTGGAAGGCTGCTTCAGGCTTAATACCACAGAAAACTCCTTCACAGTCAGGGTGTCTAGACTGTGGAATAAACTCCCTCCAGAGGTGGTGCAGTCACCTACCCTGGAGGTGTTCAAGAGGAGAGTGGACAGTCGCTTCACTGGGGTCACTTGACCAGTTGTCTTCCTGCCTAGAGTGGGGTGGCTTGACCTGATGATCTGCAAGGTCCATTCCAGCCCCTAACAATCTATGAATATATGAATTAACCCCTGTTTAACAGTCATAAAAGTAACCACATTTGTCTGCATTTTATGAGCAATTTCCTGTGGGCAGTCAGGAACACCGTCCTACTAAATGTTGAGCTCATTTGGGATAATTAAATAAATAAGGCCTAACCTTTGTTTCAAAGTTAGATTATTTGATTCCTTATTATTAATCCCTTCTTCCAGGTAGTCTTGGAACACTCACAGCCCAGATAGCAGTGGACAAGAAGCAGGCTAGAGGCTTAGTAAGACACTTACTGTAAAAACAAAGGGGTAAGCATTGCGTCCCAGCTTCTTCAATAAACGTTCCTGTAGTGAGGTGAGAGAGTCTGGCTTGTATGCTGGTGGGTACAACTGCAGTCTATAGTAATACAGATCCCTTCGGAAAGCCAGGCCAATCACATCAATGTCTTCTTGGCCATACCGGAACGCACAGGTCAGAGTCACATACACTGTAAAGAATACACACAGCAGATTACGCATGCCCTCTGGCCCAATTCCAATTCATATTATAAATAGCACCATAAGTTAATTGGATAAATTGGACTGAAGCTCTGGACACGTAAAAGCAGCATGCCCAGTAACTAGAGCTTTTCCTCACTATAATAGGACAAAATGTGCATAGACCATGTAGACCCTAGGAAGCAAGATAAATTATTGCTTTGCTGTGGGAGATCACTTTGAAAAGAAATGGAAATTTCTGAAATTACATAAAATATCACACCTGTCTTCTTCTTGACAAGCTCGGGATCCACATAAACAACACCAACTAGAAACACAAAGAGAAAAGAGTAAAAATTAGGCAGTGTGGAAGAAAGATGTTAGATCTTAATAAGAGTTGAAAAAGAATCTGTAGCAAGGATGCATCTATACTTACTGACAGGTTCCACACACTCTACTTTGTCAATGAAGTCTCGTTTCCCCAGATAGACAGTCAGCTATAGGAAGGAGAAAGACATCCCAACTGTATAACAGCCAATCCCACAACACGCTAAGTATTCTTGCCTGAGCTGGCAAAAATATTTAAGCATGAGTAGTTCCCAGAGACATCAATGGGACTATTTTGTTGTTAAAATATTTAACTGATCAGGGTAGTGGGCTCAGCACATTGCAGGATTGAGTCCCAGAAGTACAACACAGCTCCTTGCCTTAGAGGCTCAGAGCTGTACAGTTATGAACTTCTGCATCATCTGACTGAAAAGAGAGAATGAATGTTGATTTAGACATCCGGGTAGCCAGCAAAGGCATTGTCCAAAGGAAGGACAGGTGAGTTGGCATCTAAAGTAACTTTTCATTATTTTGTTGATCAAAAATTGTCCATTTTCTGAGAATACATGTATACAGCTTCCTAGGGCTCAGACCTGGGCCTGAATATAGAACAAGTTGTTTCTTGCAGTGGCAACGCAAACCAATTCTTGAGTTACTTACCGACTTGTCACGTGAAGTCTTCCTGAAAATAACCTGCCTCCGGCCAGAGTTCTTTGCAGGGCAGCTCATTTCTGCACGTGGCTGTGTGACTGTACAAGAGTGAAGCCTCCTTCTGACAAAAGACCTTCAGGCACTGAATGAGATTAGAGCACAGTTATGTCTAACGAGGTAGAAATTCTTAACTCACCTCTATAGTACCTTAAACAAAGACTATCCTCACTATGCATTATCTTCTTAACAGATGGGTGTTTTAATCCAAGCCACAATCCCCTGCCACTGTTACAATGTGGGCAATTCCTGCCAGTAGAAACTATTGCTATTTCATTAGAAAATTTGAGTTACAACTTCGCTGCTGGGGCAATCTTTTTTTTTTCCTTTCTTTTTTTAACCTATTTATCCTACATTCAAGCTCCAAAAATAAAGGCAAGATCTCAGTTTCTAAGCTACCAAGGGAGTGATGCAGGCATGCAGCTGAATCTTCATGTTGCTTTGGAAGTGAAGTGGAAACACAACAGCCACATATGGGACAGCCAGTCAGTCTTTAAGGAAGTGATTCTCAACTAGGTGCCCTGGCAAACATGATTCGCAAAATAAACACACAGATTTAAAATTGGAACTGTAGTCTGAGTTCTTTGCAACAGAAGAATTGCTCTACTATTTTTCTGTAATCTAAAAAAAAAAAAAAAGGAGTGAAAACTAAGAGCTGGAGAGGGGTGCCTTAAGTCTAACAAGGGATACCTTGAGTTCAATGAGGGGTGCCTTCAGGTTGAGAACCACTGCTTTAAAGGAAAAAGATGTTAAAGTTTGACCCTTTAACTCAGGATGCCTTCCTTTTTTTCTGCAAGGACATTTCCATTCACCTCAAATTTTCCATCTTCCCCTAGCCCTTACACTTTAATGGAAATTTTAAAGCAAAACTATATAGTTGGCTGTTTGCTTTGTGCACATGCAGCTGATTTTAAAGTCCCTTAGTGACACTGGTAATGCCATAACTCAGCTGTTACTTGGTAGGAACTTTTCCCCAAATATTAAAAAAATCATTATTTTTTAAACTAAACTTTTGCAAAGCTACCTTGGAAAATGACAAAGCTAGACTACTCCAGAAGGCAGAAAAAGTCTATACATTTGATTGGATGCTCTTTGTTTTTCCATCCAGTTTTCAGCCAGTTCTGCTGCTTATGTTGTCAGCTTGAAAAAGGTTTAGATAGAGGGTATAAAAGGTATTTATAGGGACAACTTATGCTATATACAGACATACAAAAATTTTCCCCTCTGGAGAAAGTTCAGTTCAACTTTGGAAACAATCAGTCAGAGGGAACATCGGGTCAAGTGAGACAAATATTTAGAATTTCCCCCTTTGCCGAAAGCAGCAGCAATTCATTTAAGTCCAGAATGAAATTCTTTGATGAAGCTCTGAAGGGAACATATCCCTCCCACACTCACACACCGCAGAGTGCAGACCCAGAAGATTTAGGAGAAAACAAAAAACCCCACAAAAATAGCCAAAAGTTAAAATACCTTCCAATGTCTCAAATGTCACAGCAACTGCCAGAAGAAAACATTGCACAAGGAATAAGATGAGAACTCCTAACACTGAACAAAAGGTATTTTCCAGGCAGACAGTTCCTACTTATCCTTGTGTGTTGGAGCAAACCACTAACTTCCAGGTGAGAACTGAGCGCAATTTGTAGTCGATTTGGAGATGTTTCCAGCTCTTAATGTCCAAGATTTCACGAACTAATCCCACTCAAGGAGTAAATAATGTACCTAGATTAAGATCCACTTGGAAACTGGCTAGGTCAGCAGTGTTGGGTATTACTTAAGGGAGCACAGGCCTGATGAACGGGTCTACAATGTCATTGCCAGACTCATAGCTGTATAAGGACAACACAAAGACTTACAGAAAACAGGAGGGTTATTGCTTTGTTCTAAAGCTCTGTCTCCATCTTCTATCTACTGTAGTTACAAATCATACAGCTAATAAGAAGCTAAACATAAAGAGCCATTTGTGAGATGCTTAATTTGTCAGCATTAGAACAAGACTTTATAAATACTACATAGTCTAGACTTTAAGGGTTGCAAACACATCATCATAGTTATTTTCACAAGCTTTAAGTTCACCTATTGTTGCTCCACCAGCATTCCCCTGACATGTTATGCACAGAATACAGATTGCCAGCATACTGTTTGTTGTTCCAATTAGCTTATAAAGGAGAAGTGACAGTTATCCATGTTTAAAAAATTAGAATCAAGAGGAGCAAAGAAATTTGATCAATTTAGCTTCTTTGGGCTCATGAATACTCTGAAAGGAGTTTGCTTTGCTTTGATTGCAATTTGATTTTGTCCACAAAACAAGGAGGGTAATTTTTGGTGAGTAAACTATTCAAAAGCAGCTGTATTCACCAGCTCACTTTGGGCTGTTTTGATTAGAAACAGATTGCATAGTACTGCTTCTGTTCCCTCCTTGAATAGACTCTCTTGAGAGTGTGTTTGATGGAGCCCTGAAGGCAAATCCAGCTTACTTTTGGGAACAGTCACCCAATATTTACTTGAAGTCAGCACAGCAAATTTTAATGCATTTCTGAAGTGGCCAAGGAATTTGCATAGGACAGTAGTTCTCAACCTTTTTATGGTCAAGGCACTCCTTGGAAAATACCAGCTCTTTCATTTTTTAACTACAAACCCAACACAAAACCGTAAAGAAATTCTTTTGCAAAAAACTCAGAAAGACCACAACAGGTCTGAATACTTTTGACACTCTGGGTTCCTATTCAAAATAACTTTCCTCCTCCTTGTGAATCAGGTTTGCACACTTAACGCTAAGAACAAGTGGCACCCTGGCACGCACTTGTAAGGATCTCAAGTCAAACAAGGGTGCCACAGGACCTTGATAATCACTAATATAAAGCTTGCGCTCCTAAAGCATTAAGCAGACAAGATTATTTGCGTAAATCCGGTATCTTTTATTAGACCAACTAAAGTAGTTGGAAAGAATTTGCTGTAGCCTTTCCAGCCTAAAGCATTAAGACACTTCTGAAATCCCTCTTGTTGGCTAGAATATTTTGGAAGAAGCAAATATGTGCCCACAGGCAAAGAAATCTCCAGTCCTGCTGTACAGAAGACATGAGATGTACTGTGGCTGCTCCGCCATGCAACATTGTCACAGAACAAGCTGGGGGGCAAAAGGAAGAAAGGCCATTTCTCTTGACAGCTCGTTTGGCTGGTCATGATTGCATTCCCTTACCTGTTCCACAAGACTAGAATTCTTTGGCTTATGTCTTGCAAAGCTGCAGTCGTTAGAAGGTTAATGGTAATTTACTGTCAAATGTTAATTTGATAAGGATCATTCAATAGCTGTTGTTGGAGAGGAGGAGGGCAGGCAGTACTGGGGAAGAAAGACATTAGTCAGCCTTTTAGGATGGACAGCTCTCTGACTTCCTTTGTGCTTCTGCTGGCTGCTTTGCAAAACCCCAAGGCTGATCAGGGCCTCTAGCCACCGCTTCACTGACGTACTTTAAGGGCATATTTAAGAGTTAATTTTCTCCATATTGCTCAGTCCAAACCCAAAGTCTGAATGGAGACTGGAGAGATCAACTCCAGGGATACCATGTCCCCCCAGCTTCACCTGGAACTCGATGCCTGCTTACTCCCAAAGGGGCGTTGTGGCATTCTACCATTCGGTTATTAGTTTCCACAGCCTAAGGCAGGACATGGCTCTTGCCAGAGCAGTAAGATATTGCTAAACCAAGTGGTAGTGATCAGCCTCCAGGAAAAAAAAAAAAGCCGACAGGAAAACAATGTTCAAATCCCAGAAGAAATGCCAGATATGGATTACAGGCTTCCCTGGGTTTTCATAGAGCCTCTCTCAAAGGTGCAGGTTAGTTCCGGGTGGACAGTGTACACTAGTCTAGTCAGAATCCTTAGTGCAGAGGCAGAGCAGGCATTTTTCCACAGCACGTGCCTTGTTTAATTCAATTTCCTTCTGCATTGCCCTGCAGCTGACTGCAGGCCGTTACTGCAGGACGCCATGGCACTCAGCCAACCCTTCTCAGCATAAGGGCAGAGCCACAGTGACCTTGTCAGGTTCTTCCCTACTTGCCAAAGAGAGTGATAAAAACATGGTTACCTGCGGTACAGACTAATCTCTCTACTGGGTGACAGCACAAGCCAGTTTCCCACCAAGGCTCTACGAACCTTTTAAATCAAAGCTCCAAGTGCCTCCCTTTCACACTTACTTCTACTGAAGACTGCATTTTATACTTTGAGACACCAGGCACTACGGTAATGGGACATACAGGCTTGAAAACGTATTCTTCCATGTTTTAGGCAGTTCCCTTTTATATGCATGTTTGCAGCCTACTTTTTCTTTCCATCCAAAAGGTCGTCTGTCTGTCCCCCCCGCATAGTAGGGGTGGGCAAAATACAGCCAGTGGGCCGCATTTGGCCCACGAGGCCATTCTATCCGGCCCACGGGGCCCCTAAAAAAAATTTAGAAAATTAGCATTTATCTGCCCTTGGTTCCTGTAAAAAATGACAAGAATCAAGGGCAGTAGGACCCAGGGGAAGCCTGGTGGGCTCCCACAACAGCAGGGCCCACCCACCCCAGCCCCCCCAGCAGGGGCTTCTG
>NW_005841849.1:1280536-1293951 GCF_000455745.1 Alligator sinensis | reverse complement strand
CACTAGCCACAGGGCAGGCAAGGGGCTACTTTCCACCCGCCACGCTCAGCTTTTCCCCAGGCTCCTTCCCAGCGTGGAGGAAAGCGGCCCCTATCCCACCCCATGGCTGGCGCTCCCTGCTGCAGCTGCTCGCAGCCCATGCAGCGCTGTCTGGAGCAGGCACAGGCAGACCCAGGTGGGCCGTGAGCAGCTGCAGTGCCCAGGCACAGGGCAGGTGAGGGGCCTCCTTTCCCCCAGCGCTCAGCACCAGCTTGTAATCCGGCTCCACCGCCAGCCTGGGCCCCGCACCCGCTCCGGGCTTGCCCATTGGGGCTGTGCATGGCAACAGCAACTACAGAACCCCCACTTGGCGGCGGCAAACGCAGCCCAGCACAGCACCTCTGGGCTGCCCAGCACACAAACTCTGGGTGGGCAGCAGCAGCAACCAACGCTGCCCGGTGTGGCAAGTGGGGGGGGCCGCACCTGCTGCCACCGTGTGCAGCCCCAACCGGTGAGCACGGAGCTCGCGCAGAGCCCAGGCTGGCAGTGGGGCTGGGTTACAAGCTGGTACTGAGCACAGGGAAAGTGACCTCTCGCTTGCCCCATGCCTGGGGCCCCACACTGTAGCCGCTTGCAACCCATGTGGGGCTGCCTGTGCCTGCTCCAGACAGCCCCGCGTGGGCTGCGAACGCCAGCAGCAGGGAGCACAGGCCACGGGGTGGGGTCACTTTTCCTCATGCTCAGCACATTTCATCCCTGCCGGTCAGCAGGGGGTTGATGCTGTGCGCTGCCTGTACCGTAGGGCTGGGGGGCACTGGGAGTGAGCAGGTACAGGAGCCAGCAGGAGCACGGGATCTGCACCAGTGTCCTGGGGCTGGGGCCAGTGCCGATGGATCCCAGCTGGCAGGGGCTCTATAGAGCCGGGCCAGCTCCCTGCTAGTGCAGCCCAGCCCAGCCCCATAGAACCCTGCCAGCCTGTGCCCCGGTGCTGACCCTGAGACATTGGTCCCAAGATGGTGACCGGGGGGCAGGGCATGTCAAGGGGCGGGGCTACCCATGCAGCCCTTGACAGCCTGCCAAAACTGGGTAAGCAGCCCTCCCCGCAAAATAATTGTCCGTCCCTGCCCTATAGCCTTCTAGATGCAGACCTATCCAATTCCTAGAGAGAAAAAAGCACAGCAAAATTCCAAAAGATCAAAAGAATTCCAAGAAGCTACAGCCATCTTCTCAGGACAAAATGAAAAGAACGTGGATCCTTTTCAATCTGAAGTTATGTTTTATACGGAAGCAGAGCAGACTCCATTCCTTTGTTCAACACCGTCATAAGAGAATTTTTCAAAGGATCTTCCTGAAGTGGCAAGTTTGGTTTCCCTAATTCTAAATTACTTGAAAGTACTGTCAATCATGAAATAGCTGCACCCTTGAAAAAAGCAGGTCATGACCTCATTCCCTTACCAGTGTCACCAAACTAGAATTCTTTGGCTTATGTCTTGCAAGACTGCAGTTGTTAGAAAGTTAATCAAGTTCACTCCATCTTGGAAGAGGTACAACCTGAACTAGTTAGACAGACGTTAGTTACACTTGATAAGTGTATGAGTGGAACTGGTGGTTATCTTTGTTGCATAAACAATGCTTAAAAATTATAATATTGACCTACTTTTTACCCCTTGTTTTGGAATGTTCAATGTTATTTGGCTAAGGAGCATTCAACAAACAGAAGTCTCCTGCATCAAAACATTCAATCCAAACTGTTATGTTGTAGAAAAAAATTATCAACATCTTAAGCCATCCTGATCCTCTCCATCACAACCTGCACAGTTCTTATTATGGCAGAGTTAATCCCTGGTAATATTTCATCTCACCGACTCATCACTTAGAATGATCCGTTTATCTGCAATCCTCTTGAGGTCAGCTGGGCATAGGACAGGGGCCTTTGCAGAGGTAGTGTAATAACACACTTCTCTGAAGAAAGTTTCTGGGAGTGGATAGAGTGTGATTCCTTCTCAAAGCGGTTCCTTCACATTTTAGAGCAACTGGTCCCCATAGCTGACAGTAGAACTGCAGTTTGTCTGTCATCCTCTCTCATTATTTGAAAAACAAAAACCATTAACTGACTTTGCTTTCATCTCTCACCAACACAGGAGAAGATTGGCTAAGAAAATATCTTAATTTTACACAGGAGAGCTGAGAGACTCCTTACCAGCTAAGAACTGCCTGCCCAGAGGAGTTTTCCACCTATTGAGTCCTCTGAAATATGAACTTCCATTTCTAGCCAGGAGAACTTTTACAATCTTTTCTCCAATGCCTGATGAAGTGCACTTGTGCCTGAAAGCTTGCAATTAAAGAATTTTTTTGCAAAAATCTTGTTGGTCTAATAAAAGATATCACCTCTACAATGAGCCCCAATTAATTTTACAAGATACAGGTGCAAGAGGACTTAGATGGTTAGGTTTCATTACTCCCAAGTTGGCCCTAGGGTTATCTTACTGTTTAGTGTACAGGCATGGGCAAAACCCTGCCTGCTGAGGGATTTGCTCCAGCCCACAGCAGGTCCCTCTGTTCTGCCCTGCCCAGGCACGGAGGGCAACGCAGGCTGTGGTGTGTGCAGCCAGTCCTGCTGCCCCTGGGCATGCAGTGGGGCTGGGGTGGTGTGGCGGCCCAACTCCATTTCCTGGCAGCCCCAGTGCCAGCTCTTTCTGGCTGCTGCAGCTGTCAACCCTAGTCCCCACTGCCTGGACATCCTAGCCCATCTGCCCCACCACCAGGCAGGGTGCACAGCTGGGTGGCTGGGATGGAGCCACAGCCTGGTAGGGAGCAGTGTCTAGGAGCTAGATGGGCAGGCGAGACTAGGCGGGCAGGCAGGAGACCCTGGGATTTTGGGGTGGTGACAGTGCAGACAGGGCTGGGGAAGAGCCGTGAAACATTCCGAGCACATCCCTGTCTGCAGAACTGGGGCTCTGCCCTGGCCCTATACCGTCATCACCCCATGATCCCAGCCCTGGATGCAGCTCCCCATGTGCCCGGCTATGCACCCTGCCCATGTGGCTCCTACCCAGTCTCAATAGAGACTGCAGGACCGCAGGGCAGTGACAGCATGGGACTAGGGCAGAGCCCCAGTTCTGCAAGCAGGGAGGTGCTGGGAGTGCACTGCAGCTCTGCCCGAGACCTGGTCCTCAGCCGTCATAACCCCATGATCCTGGGGTCTCAGCGCAGACCAGTTAGGAGCCATAGGGGCAGAGCACAAGGCCACACTGATGGGAAGCTGCGTCTGGGGTTGGGTTCTTGGAGCAGTGACTGTGTGGGGCCGGGGCAGAGCTGCAATCCGCTCCCTGCACATCCCTACCCGTGGAACCCACGCCTATCGCAGGGCCGTGCAGGCAGTGGATCACAGCTCTGCATCATGCTATTACTCCCCCATGACTCTGCCACATGATCCCAGCTTTGCTCACCTGTCCCACTCCCAAACACCACTGCCCACAGGCCTGCAGCCCGCATAGAGTTTTGTTGAGGTGTTGTGTGAGGAGTAAGGGGGGGAGGGGGTGGTGGTGCTGACGTGGCCTGTGACAGCTCAGCAAAAAACTGTCTACGTAGCCCATGGGCCGAAGTAATTGCCCATCCCTGGAACACAGTTTTTATACCACCATTTTTTGGTCTGTATTATGAAACTGAGAGGCAAGACAGCAGTTAAAACAGCAAGGGAGAAACAGACCATCTCCTGTGTTGTATTCCTGGGTGAACAGGGACAATCCATATTCCTGAATTCAGTAATCTCTCCCTCACATCAAAGTATGTACATTAACCTTTCAAGATTCAAAGATAGGTCACACTGTAAAAAAAAAAAAAAAAAAGTACAAACAATGAGGAAGCCGCTTCTTTTGCTATAGTCTCAAAACAGTATTTCTGATAAAAGACCATATAGATTTGGCTATAAAGACTAATACCCCTTGGACACATACCTGTCAAGTACAGGCCACAATCCACTAATCAGTACCCCTTTCTCTCTCATGTGCACTTGTGCATGCATACACACACACACACACTTTGCCAGTGTAGAAGTGTAGAGGAAATCTGAAAATATTTTCCCTTTTCTTCCAGGACAAGTATAAACACAAATTAATAAGAAATACTGTAGGTTTTAAAAGCAGAACACAGGTTTATTTACAATCAAGTTCCGATGAGCAGCTGAATAAATAAAAGATTTGCTCTGTATACTCCCAACTCCCCTCTACAGAAGTTGTCCGAATGAAGAACCCCGGGTGGGGAGGAAGAAAAGAGAGGAGGGAGGAAGAGAGAGACCAAGCGCGCTGTTACAGCAACCACTCTCTCTCCTAACCCTGAAATCCTTCAAAAACACACTTCCTTAGAAAATGAGCCCCAGGAAGGAAGCAAAATAAAGTGCAAATAAAAAGGTGTTATAACGTTGGTGGCTTGTCTTGAGGCCAATCTGACATGGAAAAATTTGGCTGGATAAAAGTTATGCCACAGTTAGTCCCACCTCAATCCCATTACCAATTTGGATGTCTGAGGACACAGGGAAAGACCCTGCTCCACAGCAGCTGTTAGGTTCCAGCACACAGAAATATTGCACATGTGCTCAGAGATGGGGGGCAAGTGGCCTGGAACTGCCAGCACCAAAGTTCTACATTTGGGATTCAAGCCTTTAGCTCCCCTGCGCTCTACCAACAGCCTCCAGTGCAGAAGGATGGTTGGACAGCAAAAGGGACTGGGCATTAAGTTCTGGTACCAGAAGTCAAGGCATAAATACATTCTTCATCACAGCAGCATGGCAGAAGTTGCACATCTCTCCCACCTACTAGGTAAGAATGCAAATAAATCGTCCCCAAAGTTTTTGGTATTGCTGCTAGGGGAGCTCTTGTAAAGAGTTTTAACAAAGGGTGCAGCTGCCCTGAGAATGAACAGTTCCCCGAAATAAAGCTCAAGCTGATGCAGGGAGTTCAGACTGCAACTGCTGCAGTGACCTTGTCGTAACTGGAAGAGCTCTGCACTGAGCCAATAACTCAGGAGCCAGAGCTGTCAGAGCACTAAGACAACTGGAATTAGTTTGTAACTGTTCCATCATCTTACAGATCGACTAGGACCCACCCTGTCCGTGCTTCAGATTTCCACACCCCAGGCCTAAGCTAGTCCACAGGAACAGAACACAGGAGACAGGACATGCATTAGGTCAGAATACACAGTAACTTCTTTACAGCACACTCCTGACTTGGAAGTGTCGCAGATACATTTGCATAACAGGATATTTGGCACTGCTGTCTGGTGAGGGAATCTGTCTAGTATCTTGGGCTCCATTCAGTGCATAGGTACCACATATAAAAAGGCATGACTAGTAGCACTATCATCCAGATCAGCTAATCACTTGAGAAGTCTGAGTGCCAACAGCAGGGTGACAGGCCTTCAAAGACTGACTCTGGCTCTTCCTCCTTGATTGCCTCAGAGATCTCCTCTGGAAGGCAAAGCCCACAAACTTCATAGCACACCCAAAGATGGATCTGCACTTGGGTCTCCATTCTGTCCAGCCATGGATGAGTACCCTCATATAGGGAGGCGTCTGACGCTCTGCCTTTCATTCTCCTTCCAGTCAAAATTCAGACCACACGACAGCCTTGTTTCCTTTGTCCACACTGACCACATGAGCACCGGCTGGTGACCATGCCACTGCGTTGATAGAGGAGCTGAAAGGAAGTCCGGTGTCTATTTAGAACAGAGTCTAATTTCACAAGAGCATTTAGAAGGGGACTGATTTCCAACAAAATAATTCATTCTTGACTCATGAGACTCGCATCTTTAGAAGTCAGGAAGGGATACTATTTGCTCAATTAGTATGCACTATATTTAATGTACTCCACTGGAGTCAGATATCTTTAAGTCAGAAAAAACATGTAATCCAACAAGCAAGGGAATAACAATATCTTGGCCTTAATTCCATTACACGGGATATCAACATGAATAAATAGGAGGACCTACAGATTAAAATCCCACACCCTTATCCACAGAAAGCCAGAGGTCTACATCCTAAACATCTTGGCTCCAGCAGCACCCCAGACACCTGCATGAGATTAGTCAGACACCTTCCCATCTCACCTGTGATGCTTTGCAAGAGCTCTCTCCACCTTCCCAGTGAGCACATTCCAAATGTACAGGGTCCCATCAGCTGAACCAGCTGCCACGTAGCTGCCATCAGGGCTATTAAAATATATTGAGTGAAGAAAAGAAAAAGAATATTAGAATCAGCAGCTTTTGGCTACACACCATCTCTCTCCATACTGTTATTCCTCGAACAAACCATGCTGACATTAATGACTTCAGGACAGACCACACTACCAAAGGCTGAGGTACAAACAGCTCTTATTCACACCAGCTAGCAAAGAGTTGGCAAAAAAATTAAATAAATAAAATAAAAAATGATAAAATAAAAAAAATCAATGGGTTTTCAAACCAGATAATGATTTCACACCCAGCATTTCATAAGAGATCTGCTAGACATAAAAGGGAGATTTTGGATTAGTCAGTCAAACTCTGGGCCTCTGTTTCCCCATCTGTAAAACAGGGATAATACGACTGATCTTGGACTTCTAGGAATGAACAACATTTCTTTTTGCTCTACTTGACTCCTAACATTAGGCAGCTAAATGAAAGTCTATCATAACAACTAAAGGCCTCAAGAACAGTTTTTCCTTGTGCTAGATTGCTTACACATGTGAGGCAGCCTAAACCACTAGAAGTTTATCATCATCTACAGGGTGGGGGGACAGCCAAGAGGGTAAAACTTCATGAAGTGCACAAGATAAGCCGTATCTATATACACATGCCAGTCCTAGTTCCCCTGCCGCGTGCTTTAAATATTAAAAAAAAAGTTAAAGGTTAAATCTTAGCCTCTCTCTTTCAGTTTTAAATTGAATCCCCCTTGTCCTACTGTTTAAAAATATTAACCTTTATTAGAAGAGGAGGCAGTATTTCACATGTTCAACATCTCAACACTTCCCATTAGAAGACACTATTTTCAATTGCTTAGAACTTTCCTACACTAGCCCCTCAGGCTGAAATTTCCATTGCGGAGTGGATATCTCAAGCTTTTTTTTTTTTTTTTTTTTTGTGAAAAATTGTAGCAAAATGGTTTTGCTCTTTTCTTCTTCTTGAGAGTGATATAAGAAAAAGTTTCACATGTTAAAATGATTCTTAACAACTGTTTCCTTGAGAACTTTCAATGTCTACACGTTTTGGGAGGTGGACAAAATTTGGCAGGAGGATCATCCTGCTGTCAAGGACATGCCTCTTCTCATTCCTGAGCAATGCTGCCTAAATCTGACCAGGATATAAACCTCTGAATAACTGTAGTTCACACACGTTCAACAGAGTCTGTTAGAATCTGACAGCTACATTCTGTGAAGATGTTCTGAAGATTCGCACACATTCCAATTCAGGGTGGCAGAAGGAAGAGTAAGTGTTCCAAGCGGTTTTAGTGCTAGAACTGAGAAGAGGAGGTCTTCCAGGAGTAAGGGTACTGTGCGCAAACTGGCATGACCCCAGAGCAGACAAGAGATCCCAGAACTGGCTAAATGAGAAAAATGGGAAGAGACAGACTACAAAGAAAGGAAAAAGACTGCAGTCTCCTTCCACCTCAGGCAAGTTATTTTAATGTTTCAAGGGGTCAAAATTGAAGCTGTATAGATAATATTAATTCTGACATTTTCTTGATCTTGCAACCTGAATGTTCTTTTAATGTATTTGTGTGTGCAGTGAACTTTACCTGTACCATCTTCCCTGAATTTTTCAGATGCTAAAGTTTTTCAACGTCCAACTTTGAAGACCCATTTAGCCATAATGACTGCAAATTTGTAAGTGTGCCTGTGGAGCTCTAATGGTTAGCAGTACTGGCTATAGTAGAACTTGCAAAAATAATTTCAGAATTAGTAATATAACAAAAACAATCAAGAAACAAATTAGTGACCATGCATACGTTGATTGCTAATTAGCTGGTCCAGAACCCAATAACTCCGCCACCCACCGCCCCTACACAAACAACACCACAGAGGCTGTCAAGCAAACCAGCATTTGCTGCTTCCTTCCATCCGAAACTCCATTCAGTTTCCCCATTTGGCCTCTCACCTGAATACAACTCTGGTCCAGTCAGATCCGCATTTGAATCCCTGGGCACTGAAGCAAATTAAAACCAGACAGTCGTTACTTTCCTCTACTATGAGTCTTGATAAAGCCAACTCTTTATAAAAG
Organism: Alligator sinensis; assembly: GCF_000455745.1. Classification (NCBI taxonomy): domain Eukaryota; kingdom Metazoa; phylum Chordata; order Crocodylia; family Alligatoridae; genus Alligator; species Alligator sinensis. The sequence continues at coordinate 1,285,722 of NW_005841849.1, read as the reverse complement.
GACAAAATGAAGATAACTGCACACGGTGGTATAAATTTATTTCTTGACCAGTGCAAGGCACCTATCCCTCAGCAGTTCTTTGCATTGGCCAGAAGTGCTCTCCTGCTTAGGCTGCCACCATTTTTTTGAGGCACAAATAATGGGGGTTAGCATGCTTCATCAGACAGGTGGACGCAGAGCCAAGGGAAAGCTACACTATGCTACCGAGTCACCTGCTTTAGAGGTGATGGGGACCATGCTCACCTGAAGGTCTGTTTGACAGCATTAACCCGTAGATCAAAGATCTTCAGCAAATCGTCTCGGGAACAGGTTAAGAGCTCTGTTCTCTCTGGATTCAGGTCTAAAGCAGTGATCCTCCCAAGCAGTTCCAACTCCTGTACTATGCTTTCAGACCTGAAGACAAAGAACAGCACGAGTTATTTGGGGCTGAAAATCCTGTCACTTATCAAAATCTACATCCCTACACTTCTCCCCTTTGTAAAGGCATGGAAAAAGAGGGATTCTTTGAGTTCTTCATACTTTCTAGATTTCCTGACCAAGGTCCCACCCATATTACAACTAATATATGCCTAGTCAAAGACTAGAGCGTATTTCCTACAGAAATGGTTAGTGAAACTGAAAACTAGTAAAAAAAGACAGGAATTGAGTAATACAAGGTATTTCCGTTCCCAGAACAAGGCTTCTGTTTACATAAAGACACCCTGCTCTTAACAGCTTAGAATAACCAGAAACTGTAATGTGTGACAAAGGTAATTCACCCTTGGCACCCTCACATTCCTGTAACAAATACTCCAAACAGTCCAGAAAGAACAGGAGATTGCAATCCAGGTTCCAATTACATTGTTTCATGGGCTTCCAAATAATTCTTTAACATTTCTTACACTCTTCCCACATTTACCCCTTCCACCCTGCTTGAAAGGGTGGTTTTACCTTATGTCCCAGAAGCGAACTTTCTTGTCAAAATGTCCACTCATTACACACTGCTCAGTGCAGACTATATCATTGCAGCTAGATCCTGCAAACACTGTTTTTATACCTAAAAAGGGAAAGTCACTGGTAAGACTTTGGGCTAGTCAAATAGTTAACAGGAGAAATAAAAATCATCCTCTAAGAATCAAAGATGCCGATTAAATCCTGCAGCTGAACTGAAACTTCTGCACTGCTAAGAATTAAGGGGAAGAAAAGCAATCTTGGACAACAATCTTGCTACATCAAGAATGCTCAAGAGCCAGTCCACAGAAAAATTCTTCAGTAGCTTGTCGTAAGGAAAACATTTCTGCTACAAGTGAACTGAACCTTGTTATTTGCTTTACTTAAGACACAAAAAATACCAGTAAGGTTTCCAAGAGGGGCCTAAGCTCAGCTAAAAGATCCAACTTGCCTCCAAGTTTCTAGGAAAGAATAAGAACCTTATCCTACAGGCTGAAGGACAAAAGGGTCCACAGAATGCAGCTGTCTGATCAACCAGATGTAGACCACAGTCTTCTTCTTTCTCTTACTCCCCCAAACCAGGAAGTAGCTAGGCCTGATTTGCTTTATGCAAATATATGAATCATAGTAGAAGATGCTACAATTTCCTACTCTTTGGATACCATGAGCATGCTTGCATTGAGGTGATAAACAATACTATTATGCTGCCAAGAAAATACGCCCTGCACACCTATTCCTAGTCCTTGTGCATTGCCCTTGGCAATAAGGTGGCAAGGGCACCCTTCACATTTCACTCAAGATATTGCATTCTAGTGTGCTCAATGTAGCAGTTTTGGATGCCTCCAAGGTGCCCTCACTACCTCATTTTGGAATAGATGCACACTGAAAAGCAAGGGTTAAGTCCCCAGTGGCATAACTGAACTTGCTGCCATTGTGGTGTCAATGTATCCAAAGAATAGCACAACTCCTTTAAGATTAACACTTCCATTTACATACATTATGGGGAACTGAAGGTGGACAGAACACAAAAGCATACAGTGCTGGGATGGACTTACAAACTTTGCTGCGCAGGTCCCAAAGCTTGAGGGTCCGGTCATGACTCCCAGAAACAATACGCGCATTGTCCAACAAAAACTTGGCAGACATGACTTTACCACTGTGACCTGTCAGGGTGTGCTAGGAAAGAGGAGATTTAGATGGTTTAAGTAAGCAGTCTTGGCTATTCTTGCTCTCTTTCCTTCTGGCTCTGTGGGGTCTTGCCACTCAGCAATTTAACATGGACACTCTCAGGGTGCATTCACATGAACATTTGGAAGCTTTTCAAAAAGGAAACAAAAGGCCAGCAGCTGGTAAAGTGACTGAATGAGTTGAGAACAATTCACACATAGCAAAACTCTTCCAAATTTAACACTTCTTCATCTAAATTTAAAGCCAGAGCTGGTTTTGATATATTTGAATCATTCTCAGGTTGTTCACACAACAATTAGAACTGCTGCCCTTTTGAAACTGTACCAAGCTGTCCACGTACTGAGAAACAGTTCCATAACTCAATCTAATGTCTGAGAAAAGGGGTTGGGTCACAAAGAGCTTCTATTAGAGCTTAGTAGGGTTGGAGTGTTGCTGTAGCCAAGATGGTCCAGAAAAATCTCAAGAGGCATTTTGTGATATTGGCTTCTGTAGCAGGGCATTGAGATGCATCTGCTCCTTTAAGAGAGCAAGCAGCCCCTGAGGCTGCTTGCAGGTGGCAAAGGGGAGCTGAGGGACTCCTCTTACCATAAGAGGGAACAGGCTTGAGCTATACAAGCCCAGAGTCTGCACTGGTCAGGGAGTCTCTCTCCCCAGCAACCATGAAGTAAGGAGCTCCTGGCTGCAGGGCACAGGGCTCCTGCAGAGACCTGGATTTTGCTAAACAACTCTGCAGGCCTGGAAACAGACACAAGTTTGCTGAGCAGAGAAAGATCGGGTTACAGGGAAGTGGCCTTTGTTTTATGTTAACCTAGAACGGGGTTTTTCAACCTTTTTTTTTTTAACAAGTGTACCTCTTCTGGTAGCGGCAGCCAAGATGCAGAGTGGGGGTGCAGGGAAGGCAAAAGGGGGCTGCCACTACCCACCACCCCGCGCTGCTGCCGCCACCCCACCCCACTTTCCCATGGCCAGTCACACACATGGCTCCGTGGACTGCTGACAGGCTGTAGGAGGCCCATCAGCAGCCCATGGAGCCATCCATGTGATGGCTGTGGCAAAGCAGCATGCGGCGGCGGCACAGGGCAGTGGTTGGTGACGGTGGTGCGGGGTGGCAGGAATGGCTGCCTGAGAGGGGCGCAGCCACACAGGGGCCAGGGCTGCAGCATCTGACTTTCTTTTATCTGCCTTCCCAAGCCATATTACGAACGTTTGTTTCCTTAGACTGAAATATGTAACATCAAAATGCTTCACACAAGGTATACTTTGTAATGGCATACATGCAGAAGAGGAAGGAACGCTCATATGTTTCATCACTACTTGCTAGGTGAGTTTTCTTAAAGTGTGCATGTAGAGACCAAAGCTACACAGTAGGTTATGCTGTGAAAGCTCCTTATAGTTAAAAAGGGTTAAAATGTCAATTAGAATTGTGCAAGAATACAAACTGTAGCTAGATCCTGTAACTATGGAATCTGCAATTTCCTGGTGTCCATAGTAAACATACAGACAAAGAATATGGGCAGAAGCAAGCCATTGTGCTAGACTCCTACAGGAGACTTACCCGTAACCGATAGTCATCAACTGTCCAGATTCTGCTGGCAAAGTCATTTGAAGCTGCTAAAAGGTAAGAGCCCTGTGAAGACAAAAGTGATTTAGGGAAATTTCTCGGGGGGGGGAGGGGGGGAGGGAAGGAAACCATCTACATGTAGCCAATATTTCCAAATGGTCTCATTTAAAAAAGAACAAGACTTCTATGAGTTTTTATACACACAACCCAGACATCTCCATTCTGAACAGTAAAGTGCTGGTCAGCATTTTAGATCTTACAGGGATCAGCTTAAGGAATAATGATATTTTATACAATTTTAAGCCGCTGTCAATTACTCCCCTAAGTCTGATGACTAAAGTAATTAGAAACATATAACAGGGTTCACTTTAGAGCCATACTACCAAGAAAGCACTTGAAGAAGAAAACAGCAGCAGAGTACAGCTGAGGTCATGGCCTCTGAAGACTTTCAATAATGATGTCACTTTTTACTTGAGACAAGCCCACCAATTCCCAAAGGCAACTTAACCTAAGTGAAAAGATGGTAATCATGATGCTGGAAGGGACAGACATTTTTTGCGTCTCAGCACCGCTCTCCATAATCACGTCTTTTAACTGGTACTATGATGTTAGGATTCTCCAACAATTTAAACTTCACCCAGCTTCTTTCTGGGCCAGGCCTATCTAACCCATAGCTCCAGCATCTGCTGTTGTGCCCAACTGGACTGCTCTAAGGAGTGAAATTAGCTCAGTTCCTACCAATTTCACTGCCATCCATTCAGTTCTGAATAGATGTAAATGAAAATTAACTAAATCTAATCAGGTAATGGCAGATGCACATGTAGTTAAGCCTTACAGTTCACAAAGGCATACAGCAAAACCATAGCACTGTTGAGGTTGAAGCAAGAGACGGTAGAGGGCTGAAAGGTTGTGGAAGTACAATTCTTTAGACAATGAGGCCTTTCAGCATTCAGCAACTTCAGCATAACTTATGGATGTAACCCTGACCACTAAGCTGTATAAATGTTGTAGAACCAAAAAAGATACAATTATCAGATGTCATGGCATTCATAAAACAGCAGTGCAACTTCATGTTTTGGGAAAAGTCTAATCTAGTTTAAAAATTCCCCATGTCAAAATCTGAATAGTGGGATATTGATTAGCACTACAAAAACTATAGGACTCAAACAGCTATTTTATGCATTTGTCACTTGCTCCTGCAGGTACTTTACCTCATTTATTTAGTGATGCATTTAGAAGTATGAGCATGGATATTGGTGAAAGAGCACAAAACTACTGAAAATTATTTTTTCCCCAGGCAAAGGGGATAAAATATAAAAGTAAAAATACTTACAGCACTGTCAAACTCGATGCTTGTAATTCCTGCATTACTACCGGAGAGGGAGCCCTTTAGCTCACACTTATCTGTAGGAAGAAAAACAATCAAGCAACAGATCAGAGTAGGAGCCGATACAAACAGAGGCAAATACGTGACCTTCGGTGGTGGTTCCATTTGACCTACTCTGCA